>NC_059350.1:54631934-54946934 GCF_019703515.2 Myxocyprinus asiaticus | reverse complement strand
GCAGTGTTTCATCTTTACAACAGCAGAGAAAAGACCTACATTTCAATCATTGTTGTTATGGTTTATTCTCTCCCTGCAGCTGTTTCCTCTCTTGTTTTCGTTCACTAGATTCCACTATCTGTCCTCTCTTTCTCTTTCTTTATGCAACATTGAGGTCAGGTCACTGCTGTCCATCTGTAAAACACACTTTACATCTCATGTTAACTTTTACTGCAGGTGTGTGTCCAGTGATTCAGCATTGAAAACATAAAAAATAAATAGAACATGTTGTTTTAGTAACAGATATTCAGATGTATGTCAAAGGGCAGAGCTCTTCAGAATGTCTCATTAGTAAGTCACTTTGGGAAAAAAAATACATCTGCTAAATAACTTACACAGGAACCCTGTAATATCAAATAGCTCCATTTGCTATGTAAAATTATATCATGTTCATTAATAAGATGAATAAACTTTACTACATTACGATAAACTATGTTGACTTTACATTCACATCCTTTGTCACACAAGTTTGTTTTTAGTGTACATTATTTGCACACACTAGTACAAATAATGCATGTAAACAATAAACACATGTATGCAATATATGCAATTTCAAGACATCATATTTATTGATGGAGTACCTTGAATTTGTGCATTTTAAAAAAGCTCAAACATGACCAAAATTATGAAAAACTAATGATACAATAACATTTGTAAAAGGAATATTTCATTATGTACCAAGTTAGAAGGTTTCTGGTATAATTAATAGCATATTCTGAGAGAGAATTTATTTCGTATGTTTGTATTATTACATGTTAAACATGCTAGCAACATGTTAACTTTACCAAGCAACATGCTAGCAACACCTAGCTTCATGCTAAACATGCTAACAATGCCTAGCAACATGTTAACTTTGCCAAGCAACATGCTGCAACATGCTAGCAACACCTAGCTACATGCTAAACATGCTAGCAACGCCTAGCTACATGTTAAAACATGCTAGCAATGCCTAGCTACATGTTAAAACATGCTAGCAACACATAGCTTCTTGTTAAACATGCTAACAACATGCAAGCAATGCCTAGCTACATGCTCATACATGCTAGCAACATACTAACATTGTCTAGCTACATGCTAAACATGCTAGCAACATGCAACATGCATTGCCTAGCTACATGCGAAAACATGCAACATGCTAGCATTGCCTAGCAACATGCTAAATGCTACATGTTAAAACATGCTAACAATGCCTAGCAACATACTAACAACACCCAGCTATATGTTAAACATGCTAGCAACATGTTAGAATTGCCTAGCTACATGCTAAAACATGCTAGCAACATACTAGCAATGCCTAGCTACATTCTAAAACATGCTAGCAATGTCTAGCTACTTGTTAAAACTACTTGCTCTTAGCAAGGCATCACTATTATTATCTCATGTACTTATAATAGTTAAGGGTGCTTGCTTTAGCCACCTAGCAACCACCTAGTAACGACCTAGCGAAAGGCTAGCAACCATCCAGATCACCCTAGCAACTGCCTAGCAACCACCTAGCGACCACCCTGAACACCCTTGCACCTGCATAGCAACATGCCCCAGCAATATCTCTGCACCAGAACATCTTACAGACATGGGGGTGGCCTCTTTTAACTTGGGGCAGTTGGTGGGACATTGTGGTGACAAGTTTTTATTATTATGGCAAAATAGGTTTGGAAACACAGATCTATAGAAGCTAAAGATGAGAGGAGTTTGTTTCTTTCAACCACGATTTAAAAATAAGTTATAAAACAACGTAACCAATTTTATATGTAGAACATTTAAAAACATTATGAATATTTTTTTAAATTTTTGAAGAAATGTTTTATATATGTCCAAATGTCCCTGCAGCATGTTTGTGGACCCCCAGTTGAAAACCTTGGTGCTAAATGTAAAATTCAAATTGAAATTTCCATGAAAACAACATGCAGCATTTAATTTGTTTTATTAAAACAAAATCCACCGAAACATATTCACATTAAAATGAGCTTGCTGTTGTATACAAGATAAAATAAATGCTTGGGGGAAAAAATACAAATACAGTGATTTTATCCACTTGAGACTTTTAAGACTGACAGATGAACATCAGTAATAGGCCAAGAAATCCAGCTGAATCCGTTTTGCTTTTTGAATCAAATCAGGCATTTAACCAATCAAGAGTTCAACTCTGAAAAGGCAAAATATAAAAGGCTCATGAGCTTCAGTTTAAAGTCCCTGAAGCTTTTCAAACTTTCACAGGTTAGTCATCAAAGAACTTAACTAGTGTATTAACAAATGAATGTGAGGAAAACATCCATTTAAAAGAATGAACAAAAAACAGACACCACAAGAGAATCAAGGAGTCCAGAATCCCTTGTTATCCAGCATACAGAGCACTAGTTAGAACATTACAGGGCAGCTTCAGATTCAGACTCATAACAGGCAAATGGAAACACGTCATGTATCCAAGCGTTGGGATATGAGGTCACTTCCTGTCTAGTGTGGGTGGGGATCGGGGGCAGATACAGGGGGGCAGGAGTGAGATTTGATGCTGTTGTCTTTACTAACGGCCTCGTCAAAGTCCAGTGACTGTCCGTTCACACTGATCTCCATACAGCCGTGATAGTGTGCTGAGATCGGCATCTTCGACAGCGGAAGATCTGCACACATACAACAATAACATGAACTGATGAGAGAAGTCATTCATCACCTGAATCAATCAGATATTACTAGTAGACTTACAATCCAAACCGATTTAATGTCCACAGTAAGAAGATTTAGGTGCCATGAACAGAGAGCGTTTGACAAAAAGCAGCCAGAATAAATAAACAAATCATTGACTTACAGTATAAAATAGACATAAAAAATATTCAGTAAATGTGTATATTTTACATACTGTAACTGGTTGCCATTTCTTTGTTTTTCACCATTTTTAAATCACCTTTGAGCTTTTTTGCACTTCATTTCAAAAGTCCTCTGGTGTGACAAATAAATGTATAAATCTACAAATATTCCCTGTAATCTCTCCATTAAAATGAACTGCATTGTAATGACTTTACAAGAATACAGTTTAATAGGAAGTATTATATGTCACATTTGCAGTAATTTACCAGAGACTAAATAAATTAATACGTATTAAAAACATTGGGAGAAATTGGAACAGGGTCATTATCAAAATATGGTGGCAAACATGTCCCTTGAATTTTCAGTCATGAAAATGATTTCAAAACGTACAACCTAACCTAACCTTTTATTAACACCTCCTATGGTATTCGGTAATTTTAGTTTGGTTTGGTTTTGTTTCCTTTATCTGAGCAGTACAAGACTTAGTGACTTTTCCTCCATGTGCCATCTGAATATACAAAAAAAAATCTGGGCTTGATTCAATTATTCTAAGTGGTCGCAGAAAAAAAGCGACACCTTTGGTATTCGCGGTCAAAATTGACCGATCACTGAAAATGAATGGGAAACACCAAAAAACAGAGCAATTTATTTTGATCTGTCAAATACAATCAATAAATCAGCCACAATACAGAAAAAAGAAAAATAAATTACAGGATGAGACTCTAAAACATCCTCAGTGCAAAACATACACACCCAGTCACACACAAACACAAAAATTGACTGGTGAGACTATAACACAGAGGTTTTTTTTTTTTTTTTTTTTTTACATTTGTCAAAAAAACAATAAATCAGCCACAATGATAATCGCGTGCACACACACACACACACACAAGTTTGTAAAATACATTTTTACTATAGAAAGTTTTAAAATTGCAAAATGTCTGCTTTGATTCTTCTGTTTTATACTCTAATTGAATTTTCAGAATTTTGCAGTTCATTTCTGTTTCTTGATGTTCATTTTCTTGACATTATTACGCATTTATTTTTATGACATTTTTATGTTTGAAATAAATTATTGGTATAAAAATGTTTATTCTGTGTCTTCTCTTTGTAACACCATGGTCAGGTTTGATTGCAGCATAATGACATTAACTGCATAAACTGACACTTCAAATCAATTTTAAAATGCTAAACTTTGACAAATAATAGTTTGATAATGTCTAAATATATATCCAAATGCATATCTTGTGATAAAATATCAAATTAGGATACAACAAGTCATCAGATAACACAGTATGTGTCTACAGTCATCTACTGGCTGTTACTGGTTTTTACTGGTTTTCAAGTCATGTTATTTATATTTTGTTCACCAGATGGCAGCAATCTGCCTCCAATTCATGTCACATTCTCATAAATCAGAAAGTCAAAATTTTCTGAGAATGACCCAAAACCCAATATGGTGGATGTAGAAAAAGTAGACCCACCTTACAGATAAAAGAGCCAATCACCTTTCAGATACAGACATCGTCTGTCAGTCAACTGGATTAACTGGACCAGTAGCGTTGTTTAGAGTGACTTGAGTTAAAGAAGCGCAATTTATGATACCATTGCTGTCAGATTTTACTGCCGATTTAAAATATGCTCTTTAATTATAAGAGAAATGGCTCTTGACCAACCGTTTGGGAGATTTTCCTTGAACGGGACTTTATAATCGCTTAAAATGTCATGATAACTACCCATAACCAGCATGTGAACGTGATTCTGCAGATAATGACCTTCACTTCATTAGGTTTAGAATAAAAGGTTTAGTGTAACTTTGACTAACACAGAAACCAACTGAGCAAAACAGAATTTGCTTTTTTATATGTCTATGGGAATCATGAGTGGTTTTAAGTGGAATTTTATAGAAGTTATCCAGAAATATGGTAGAAAGATGTTGCAGAGTCACTAATAATAGATATACAAGGTACCCAGACAGGATAAATGTGCTATTTTTTCCACTTAATCCTGAGAAGAGCATGTTATGGATTAAACTGTGTGTCAGCCCTCATTCAAGGACACCTACATTTGCTCTAAGGTAAATTAAAGCTAATAACTTCACATTAATTAATGTATTAATTTAGGTCATATTAAAGGTCATATTAACCATTTAAGATCTGAGGGTGTTTTTAAAGATTTCCTGTTTCAGTGGCATACCCAAAATTAAAGGCTTAAAGGGGTCAAGCGTTTGGTATCACTGTAAAGAAAACTTTTCAGATTTTTTAATGATATAGATTATAATAAACTCAGAGACTCTCAGCCTAAGAAACTGCTAAAAATCATGTAACGTAATTTTATTTCTTATTTTTCTTATTTGACATTATATATCTCTGGGTGTAAATAAGGTGGCTCCAAAAAACTGCTTTTGTTTTGTTCACAATCATGTCAACTGTATCTGAGAAATATTTAGTGTTGATACGACAAAGCAATCAAAAGTTATAGCATTACAAATATAATTTATCATAGTGTCCAAAAGTCTCTCCAAACAAATAAAACATAATAATTGTACATAAGAACTAATTACACATGCAAACACAACAATGACTAAAGGTTTGTATAGCATGCAGACATGATTTTAGTAATAAGATTTTACAGAATGAATTTCATTCTGTGCCATTTGAGTCATCGTTGAGTCTGTGTCATGTACTTGGCGCCATCTCCTGGTGGCCATATGTAACTGGCACCAACCAATGTCTCTCTGCCCAAATATGGATGACTTTTTGCACTGATCTGAACCCAGTCCGATTGGTTTAGAGTTCCATGATGCTACAGCATTTCCAATGACATCATCTGATCCAGGAAAGCTAACATGTTTTTAGCCAGATAGCCAGATGCTGTGTGAACATTGTGCATCTTATGGATTATCCAATGATTTCTGCTTCCGATTACTTTGTGTTTGGGCTTGTTTTAAAGATAATTGGCTCCTCTAAGTAATGGTATGTGATATTTTATGTTCTGTTAATTTTTCATGAAATTATAAATGAAAACAAGGCTTATAAGTGACACCTGTTTATGTGTAAGTAAGTAAAACACATATCTGTGAGTAAAACAAATGAGCTAGTTGTATTCTAATCTTTGAGAGCTTTACAACAACATATGACACATGACTATTTGATGAGTTTGATGTTTTTACCGATTACAATAATATGTACGGTGCAAAATTATTAATGAATTATCAAAAGGGAACACTTCTGATTTGTCTGCAGATTTCAAAGCACTTGTTCAGTTTTGGTCATAATGTCTACATGCATTGGAAAGTAGAACTTCTAAACTTTCAAACAATACCTATTTTGTGTTGTTATTAATATTTTGACTATTCACGTGGGTCCATCCAAGCTTAAAGGTTTAAATAATGCGTTCATAGCATCAGAGTGAGTATGTTATGAGCAGTTCTGTTCACCTACATTAAGGTTATCAGGTGTGTAATCACTATCAAATGACACTTTTCTCTTTTCAGGTGACTGTGATAATCATTTGCCTTGATTCCGAGTCTGCACAGTGCTAGAGTGTTTTAAATTTACCTGGCAGTCCTCCGATGTAAGTGTGGACTTGACTCTGCATGGTGTTGTTGAGTTTCGATAAAGCTCCGCTGAGGATCTCAGAATCGCTGTTGGATGAAATGTTTGAATCATTCGCTGTGATGTGAAGATGATCAGCAGATACGCTCATCTCCACCACTAACCGATCAGGATAACAGAGCATCAGAGACTGAAGAGTGACTACAGACACGCTGTCCAAAAACACCTGCAGCTCCTGAAAAATCAACCGCAACGTTTAGACGTGTTTGATGTAGATTTTACTAATGCTTCACTTGTGTTAATCAGAAACTGATGTCTGTAGGGTAAAACCTACTGCATCATCTGGTCCTTTTGTTACCACGGAAACAGATAGAGGGACAGTATCATTGCTGACCAGGGCAAATAATACACCGGAACTACTTGAAGGACGTATCCTCATCACAACATCCACCCGCCACTGATCATTTCTTCCTACTGCAAACGCATGAAACAATAAAAATAAGATCAAGTATTGAACATTACTGTCATTGTATAGCAATGGACTTCACATATAGCTGAATTAAAGGAATATTTCAGGTTATTTTCAACCTAATGGAAAGCAAAAGTATTTGAAAATCAGACAAAATGTCTTAAATGAGGAAATGAAATACAATCCCATGAAGCATTGTGAATGACACAATCAAATTAAAAACGATGTAAAAATATAAAACTATTGATTTTAAGTTGTTGATTATAAGTATTGAAACAATATAGACATTTTAATTGTATTGCAATATATTCATATATATATATATATATAAGTAGTTTGAGAGTGTAGAGAGCGACTCGATTGCATCATTCACAGTGCATCGGTGGGCGGAGCTCTTTTGAAGTGATTCTCTGATTGGTGGCTCTCTCTTGAGGATTATGGGTAGTGTAGTTCTTCACCAGGAATTACACTATTAAACATGATTTTTTTTTAATGAAGTTGTAAAAACCTGGACTTTAACAACCTCAGAGCTCACGGTAGGTCTGTCTTTAAATGTTTATAAGTTATAGTTATAAAAATATTGATAATCATAAATTCAGAACCAAAACTTAAAGTGATAGTTCACATAAAAATGAAAATTCTCTCATCATTTACTCACCCTCATGCCATCCCAGATGTGTGTGACTTTTTCTTCTGCAGAACACAAATGAAGATTTTTAGAAGAATATTTCAGCTCTGTAGGTCCATACAGTGCAAGTGAATGGTGATCAGAACTTTGAATTAACAATTTTTAAGTCTTTTTTTTTTTTTTTACCATAAATACCCACTTTCACATTCTTCTTCTTTAGCTTTTTTAACAATTCACATTCTTCCAGCATATCGCCACCTACTGGTCGAAGCTGGTCAAAGGTTGAGATTTATAGAAAAATAGGACTTAAATATTGATCTGTTTCTCACCCAAACATATCATATCACTTCTGAAGACATGGATTAAACCACTGGAGTCTTATGGATTACTTTTATGCTGCCTTTATGTGCTTCTTGGAGCTTCAAAGTTCTGGTCACCATTCACTTGCATTATATGGACCTACAGAGCTGAAATATTCTTCTACAAATCTTCATTTGTGTTCAGCAGAAGAAAGAAAGTCACACATCTGGGATGGCATGAGGAGTAAATGATAAAATCTTTTTTGGGTGAACTGTCCCTTTAACACATAACTATAAGTCCATCCGCCAAAAGTAATCCAACCTCAAAAGGATGATTTAGACACTTTAAAACACATATTTTGAGACAGAATAATTAAAAAAGTGCATGAACAAAATATTGCTGCACATTTCTGCTTTTAAACCCCTTTAGATGCACTTGCCCCATAGACTTGTATTGTAATGGTGTTACTGTACATACTGTACATTGTCTTTTGAATTACTGTCTGTGGTTGTTTGTTTGATGCTTAAGTGGTATTTAATCCAAACTATTTTTAGATAATAGTGTTGTAAACTCACTGTAATCAATGTTGAATTGTGCAAATCCTTCAGCGGTGAAGAACGAGCCCTCCTCTACATGCAAATAACAATGTTTACTCTCCTTCTCCTGGATGACCTCCTTTACTCCAGACGCACCCTTATTCATGAGATTCCAGCCGCGGATACAGCCGTCTAATCTTGGGTTGATCTGATTCACACACATAACCAAAACAAACCACATTTAAACTTATTCATGTAATACGTTAGCTATGTTTGTGTGCAAATGGACTGAACATTTACCGGTTTGATGAGGCTCTCGTTGCGATTGGGCAGGCCGGCGATGTAAACTTTAGTTTCCAGTTTGTCGTTAACGGGTGTGAAGAGTCGTTCGGGACTGTTAATACTCATAACGGCCTCTTTACTGATCTTTACACTCATGCTGCCTGACAGTTCCTCCACTGAGATCTACACACAGCAATCAATAACTTTACCAATAACCTCATGTTAACAAACAATAATGGCTCTGAACAACATGACCTTTGACACACAGATATCATCAATCTCTAATGCATCTTTATTTCAAACATCATATGTCTTGAACTCACCACGTGCCACTGTCCATCATTAATAGCTTTGCCTCCGCTGGTCACTTTGAACGAATGTTCATTCTTAAACTGGACCTCGATACGGCCGCCGCGTAAACCCAACATAATCCACGATTCCGGCGATGACTCGGCGTAGAGAATCACACCTTCTGGATCAAACGTGCGGAAATCAAATTCAGCCGCAAATCTGTGAGCACAATTTACAAAAAAAAATGATATAGATTATGGTAAATTCTTAGTCAAAAATTTGAGCCAAAAATGTACTTTTTTTCTTATTTGACATTATATAACTCTGGGTGTAAATAAGGTGGCTCCGAAAACCTGCTTTTGTTTTGTTCCCGATCATGTCAACTGTATCTGAGAAATATCGTGTTGATACGATAAAGCAATCAAAAGTTAAAGCATTACAAAAATAATTTATCAGTGACCAAAAACATCTCCAAACAAATAAAACACAATAACTGTACATAAGAACTAATTACATAATAATAACTAAAGGTATGCTCTCTCTCCAAAGCATGCAGGCATAAGTAACGAGATCTCATTCAGTTCCATTCTGTGCCATTAGAGTCATCATTGAGTGTGTCATGTACTTATATATGTAAATATAATTATTTAATCATTATTTAGGAGTAATGACGTGATGCTCATTTTTTTATCCACATCTAATAGATTACTCAAAAATACATTACAAATGCAATTTACAAAAAACAATTCTATGATGAACATGTTTTCAATGACTGAGTTCAAAGTCATTTTGATATTCTGTCTGGGACTAAAAGTCAAAAATATCATGTGGTGTAACTGACATGTAGGTAGCAATTTTGTTGTCATGTGACAAAAATCATATAACAAAGAGGACCTCTTTAGATGCAATACTGTGTGCGAAGGTTTAAAAACTAATCATTATTTTGTCATATAGTAATAATCGATATTTTGACATTTTTATGAAAAAGTGCATTTGGTTCAGGTCATTTGGTGAGAAAACTTCTTGATATTATTGACTTAAATTCATAATATTTGTAAAAAATATTTTAACCTTGAAACATATGTTTGAAAACTTTTTTTAAATGAATGTTTAAGTTGCGTACGCTCTCCTGTCTTTAAGGTGCAACTATTTTAATACCTTTTACTTGATGGTTACACCACATGACATTTTTAAAGTCATTAAATATTTTTTTTTTTGTAGAAAATGTTTTTCGAAAATTGGTAAAAACAAAGTGAACTCAAAGATTACATATCTACAAACTTGACATGTGTTTTAAAATTCGATTTTTAAAATATTGCACATTTTTATCACCTCAGACAACCTTATTTGTTAATAACCCTTAAAATGAATTATTGTTATTTGAGGGCCTTTCCCAGCAAATATTTAAATATGCGATTAATTGCAATTATTAATTGCCATATCATGTAATTAATTCGATTAAAAAATGAAATCGATTTATTATATTAAGCCAAATTTTGTTGAACAAAACACATTGTGCTTGACACAAACCATGTTTCTCCTAATCTGTATTTAATGTAGTCTGTGTGGTGTTTTCTTTGACCTTGTGTGTTTTTGTTCATGTCACACAACCTGTCCATGTTGACATCTGTTTAATTTGTCGATACTGTAGAGTTTGATTGGACGCATGACCTTTGGCATCAACAACATAGGACATATGAATCACTTTCTCCTCCTGTTTAAAGTTATTTTGCTCTCCTAACTATGCATGATTATTATTGCATTTTATTATTTACATATAGCGTTGATTTTTCACTGATGACACGATCTGAACAAACCTGAAAATCACATATGTACAGTACTATATCACAGAATGAGCCCTCTGAAACAGAAAAATTATTAATATTTAGTTACACCTAAATAAATTATCCAAACCCTCCATGTGCTAATTGTTCAGAAACAGGATGTAGAATCATGTTAACCCTTTAAGCCCGAATGGGCATGCAAGAAAAACAAATAATCATCCAAATATGAATAACTACAGTCTTGACCAACACAATATAGGTATCGTTTGAAAGTTTAGAAGCTCTACTTTACAATGCATGTAGACATTATGACCAAAACTGAACAAGTGCTTTGAAATTTGCAGACAAATCAGAAGGGATCAGTACTTGGGCCACTTCTCTTCTCTATATACACAACATCACTGGGATCCATCATTCAGGCACATGGTTTCTCTGACCACTGCTATGCCAATGACACACAGCTCTACTTGTCTTTCCGGCCCAACGACACCACAGTGACTGCTCAAATCTCTGCCTGCCTGGCAGACATCTCGGCCTGGATGAAGGAGCACCACCTGCAACTCAACCCAGCCAAGACTGAGCTCCTCGTCTTTCCAGCCAACCCTGCTGTTGAACACAACATCACCATGCAGCTGGGTTCAACTACAGTAACACCTTCCAAATCAGTCAGAAATCTAGGGGTAACCATCGATAACAATTTAAATTTCACAGACCACATCTCAAAGACCGCAAGATCATGTAGATTTACACTTTACAATATCAGGAAGATAAGACCCTTCCTCTCTGAACATGCCACACAACGTCTTGTTCAGTCACTTGTCATAACTAGACTGGACTACTGTAACGCTCTCATTGCAGGCCTCCCTGCATGTGCAGCTAGACCCCTGCAAATGATCCAGAATGCAGCAGCACGTCTGGTCTTTAATTAACCAAAGAGAGCGCATGTTACACCACTCCTTGTCTCTCTTCACTGGCTGCCGGTTGATGCATGTATCAAGTTCAAGGCTCTGATGCTGGCATACAGAACAGTCACTGGGTTTGCTCCAGCATATCTAAAATCATTTCTACAGAGCTACGTACCCACTAGAAGTCTGCGGTTGGCTAAGGAACGTCGCCTTGTTGTACCAACACAAACAGGCACCAAAATACTTTCCCGGACTTTCAGCTTCATCATACCACGTTGGTGGAATGACCTTCCCAACTCCATCCGTGAAGCTGACTCACTTTTCAACACATCTTTTCCATGAGCACTTAACCAGTCACTAAAAAAAAAAAAACTTGTTGCACTTTAATCTGTCTTGAATACTACTATTCTGATGCTAGTGAAACTTTGTAATACAGCACTTTTCGTACGACTGTCTCCTTAAGATGATTTGCTTATGTGTTCCTCTTTTGTAAGTCGTTTTGGATAAAAGCATCTGCCAAATGAATAAATGTAAATGTAAATGTAAGAGTTCTGTTTTGATAATGTATAAATAAATTTGCACTGTACATATTACTGCAATCAGTAAAAACATCAAACTGATCAAATAGTCATGTGTCATATGTTGTTGGAAAGCTCTCAAAGAGTAGAATACAACCAGCCTATTTGTTTTACTCACAGACAAAAATATAGCGAATAATATCAAAGTATATGTCTTTGACAATTATGTTGGTGTTGCTTATATGACAAGTTTATAACTTCACAAAAAATAAATGAGGTGATTATCTTTCAAACGAGTCCACACACAAGGTAATCAGATGTATAGATCATTAGATAATCCACATGAAGCACAATGTTACATATGGCCACCAGGAGATGGCGCCAAATACATGACACAGACTCAGTGATGACTCAAATGACACAGAATGAAACTCATTCTGTGAAATCTCATTACTAAAATCATGTCTGCATGCTATGCAAACCTTCAGTCATTGTTGTGTTTGCATGTGTAATTAGTTCTTATGTACAGTTATTATGTTTTATTTGTTTGGAGATGTTTTTGGACACTATGATAAATTATTTTTGTAATGCTATAACTTGATTGCTTTGTCGTATCAACACAAACTTTTTCTCAGATACAGTTAACATGATTGGGAACAAAAAAAAAAGCAGTTTTTCGGAGCCACCTTATTTACACCCAGAGATATATAATGTCAAATAAGAAAAAAGTAAATTATTTGGCTAAATGTTTTGTGTGATTTTTCAGCAGTTTCTTCTCAGAATGTATCATAGTCTATATCATTAAAAAATTGGAAAAGTTTTCTTTACAAACACTTGACCCTCCTTGTTTTTTATCGAGTTGTATGCCTTTAATTGTAGGTATGCCATTGAAAAAGGAAATCTTTAAAAACACCTTCAGAGCTTAAAGGGTTAAATCCCATACTTGGTATCGGCCTGCAGTCGGTACCACAGGTACATCACAGGTAACCCGCTGAACTGTTCTCCCAGATATAACATCTCGCCATGTTTATGGTCAGCCAGATCCAAACACTGTGGAATCTTCTCGCACAAACGCCCGTCCTCTGCCAGCTTCACACCCTTGCGCCCGTCACAGTGACATGAAAAACTGCCAATCGTGTTCACACACTCGCCACCACACCCGGCCTGCTCACACTCATCCAGATCTTGTGGAGAAACACACATAAACACACACATTGTTCACTGTTTTTGTTGGATGTGCATAAGTTTATTACATATACTTTCCATTTATCTACATCACAGCCATGAACCATAATTTTCCTATTGTTAGTCGATGACTAGAGAGCATTTGGTGGGACAAACATTTTTATATGCCCCTGAGAGCAATATGATGTCATCAATATTTTTAGGCCCTTTCCAGAAGAAAAAGATTGTACAGTTTCAATACATATTTCTGCTAAAAGTTGATTTTGTACACCTCAAAACTAAAACTGTGTGTGTTTCTCTCACCCTGACACTCTCGTGTGGTTGTGTTGTATTTGTATCCTGTCGGGCATCGGCACACAAACGCACCCGGAACATTCACACATTTGGAAGGTTCCACACAAACACTGGGATACAGGACACACTCATTGATATCTGTAGATGAGAGACACATTATATGATCATATGTTACATGTGCAGTGGTATTTGGATACGACAATAAGATAACATAAGGCAATATGAAAGCAAGTGTGATCTGCATGTCTCAAACGCTGCTGGAGCTTTTCTCAGAGTGATTTTTGCTCAATGACAAATCGCGGTTACAGTGAAACAAAAACAAAAGCTTTGTTTTCTTTTTAAACCATAGCCTATACTTACTGTATTTAGAAATGTTTCTTTGCTGACTGCATTTATTTTTTCAAAGTATATTTTTTCCAAAATCTGCTTATCGTTTTTCCAGCAGAAGTACTTGACATGGGGTGAAAAGTTAATGGAAAGACGCTGTTTGCATTTGATTTCTCGAAAAAATGAATACCCTCTAACGTGACTGAACTGCTTTTCTTATTTGATATGAGCTCTCTAATTTAGGTTTCATAATTCAGTATAAGCATCAGTAAATCTGTTTCAGTTGATAACGTATGGTCAATGCTAATGCTGTTAAACCCATAAATAAACACATCGCAGGCAGGTGAGATTGGAGGTGTGGGTTAGAGCTACTTTGACTTATAAAAAGCACTCAAACATTTTGAGTTTGTTATTCACAAGAAGCATCTACTGATGTGGACCATGCCTCACAAAAAAAAAAAAAAAAAATTTCAGAAGACCTACGATCAAGAATTGCTGCTTTGCATAAAGCTGGAAAGGGTTACAAAGTTATCTGGAAGAGCTCAGATATTCATCTGTCCACAGTTAGACAAACTGTCTATAAATGGAGATGATTTAGTACTATAGGTACTCTCTCTAGAAGAAGCCGTCCAGCTAAGATGACTCAAAGGGAACACCGCAGAATGCTCAATGAGGTAATAAAAGAACCCTAGAGTGACAGATAAAGACTTGAAGGAATCATTGGAACTGGTTAACATCTCTGTTCATGAGTCTACTATACAGAAAACATTAAACAGGCATGATGTTCATGGCAGGACATCATGAAGGAAGCCGCTGCTTTCCAACAAAAACATTGATGCACACCTGAAGTTTGCCAAAGACCAACTTGACACTCCACAACACTACTGGGAAAATGTTTTGTGGACTGATGAAACTAAGGTTGAATTGTTTGGGAAGAACAGCAGCACTATGTATGGCATAAAAAGGGCACCACATACCAACATGAACACATCATCCCAACGGTGAAGTACGGTGGAGGGAGCATCATGATTTGGGGCTGCTTTGCTGCTTCGGGCCTGGAACGCTTGCCATCATCGAGGGAAAAATGAATTCCCAAGTTTATCAAGATATCCTACAGGATAATGTCAGGGTGTCTGTGCGCCAGCTGAAGCTCAGTAGAAGTTGGGTGATGCAGCAGGACAATGACTCTAAACATCAAAGTAAATCCACTACAGAATGACTTCAAAAAAAGAAAATCCCAGTCAGAGTCCAGACCTTAACCCAATAGAGATGCTGTGGAATGATCTCAAGAGAGCCATTCACACCAGACATCCTAAGAATATGTCTGAACTGAAGCAGTTCTGTAAGGAAGAATGGTCCAAAAATCCTTCTGAACGTTGTGCAGGTCGAATCCGCAGATACAGGAAACGTTTGGTTGAGGTTAATGCTGCCAAAAGATGATCGACCAGTTATTAAATCCAAGGGTTCACATACTTTTTCCACAGCACTGTGAATGTTTAACGGGATGTGTTCAATATAGACATGAAAGATTATAATAGTTTGTGTGTTGTTAGTTTAAGCACATTGTGTTTGTCTATACTTGTGACTTTGATGAAGATGAGATCACATTTTATGACCAATTAATGCAGAATCTTGCCACTGTATATCTAGATACAAAACAATATACTCAGTCAATGATCATAGAGAACACTCAGTGGATCCTGCAGATAATTTGTTTTTTTATTGAATACAGTTTGTTTTCACTGCTAGAAACAGACTGTTACATCACAAACCTTTAATCCACTTTACATCAGTCACGGTCAACAAACAGCCTAATGGAACAACACGAACATGCGATATGTGTGTGTGTGTTTCTGAAATCTGTGTTGACATGTTTTGCACAGCATGAGTCTCTCGTCTTGTGTTGGACCTCACAGATGGACGGGGCTTGAGTTTCTCTTTACAGGAAAATCCCATAATTCCTGAAACAGCTGTTGGAGCTCATCTGGCACACACAAACTCTATCTGGATTCAAACCAAAAGCTCCAGAAAAACACGGACAGCACTGTCAGATTTACAGGAAAACCACAAGCTACAGGCCAGCAGTCCTCTGAATCGGCATT
This sequence comes from Myxocyprinus asiaticus, assembly GCF_019703515.2. Lineage (NCBI taxonomy): Eukaryota > Metazoa > Chordata > Actinopteri > Cypriniformes > Catostomidae > Myxocyprinus > Myxocyprinus asiaticus. Next base: position 54,930,915 of record NC_059350.1, on the reverse strand, counting down.
GTTTGCTTCCTTTGTGGTGCACTTTTGAGTCAGTACACTAACAAGTGAACATTTGCTCACCTATGCAGTGGATGTTGTCGTGCGTGTAGAAACCACGCTCACAGCTGCAGGTGAAACTCCCGGGGAAGTTGAAACACTTTTGGCTGCAGCCCGCAGGGAATTCAGGGTCATCACACTCGTTAATATCTGTGAGAGAAAGTGAATGAACACAATAATTCAATAAAACAGATATAATTATGTCATTGAAAAGTTTGTTTGGTCACAGCACCGCTAGTGGTGAATTTAGATAAAGCAGATGTGTCTCAAATGACGCACTATACACTATGCACTCGGACATATTTCAAGTGTAGTATGTGTAACAAAACACTTACCCTGTTCACAGCGCAGGCCCTTCCATCCTGGTTTACACACGCATGTAAACGAGCCCTGACCGTCCACGCAGCGCTCGTATCCCTCCTTATAACACGGCAGCGGTAAGCACTGATTACTGATTTCTGTAAACACACGTTCATAAAACAACCGCACTTCAACAAACCCACAACAGATAATAATGCTGTGACCAGCTAAATCAACAACATTATTTTGTATTTTTGTACATGCAGTGTCGCATTATTGCACTCTACAGTGTCACCTTGCACACATGTCCGCAGGTTCTGAGGGATTAAAGCCTCTGAGTTTGGATTATTGATCCCGACACGGTGAGAGCCCAGACACACTACAACACAAGAAAGAGATAACAAGTAAAAGCTGAAGTATGTCACTTTTTCTGTGTTAAAATATTTTCTCCTATACCAGTTTAGTATGCGGAGGCAACTATAAGTAAGCTATTTATAGGTTAAGTTTCTCGAAAACTTTCTGTTGCGCTATGCAAAAATTCCAGTGTTTGTTTTGAGCAAGACCCGTCCAACAACATTACTTAACCAATGGCATGAGTTGGGGACGTATATGGAATTCCAACTAATAAAAATGCGAATTTCTGATATTTGGAACCTGGTTTTCTCTTCTGGCAATATTAGTTTTGCTGTTTCAGTGGCATACCCAAAATGAGGTTATTATTGAAAAATTATTGATATAGATTATGATAAATTCTGAGACTCTCAGCCTAAGAAACTGATGAAAAATCACAACCTTTTTTCTTATTTTCTGATTTGACATTATATATCTCTGGTGAATAATGTGGCTCCAAAAAACTGCTTTTGTTTTGTTCCCAATCATGTCAACTGTAACTGAGTAAAACATTATAGCATTACAAAAATAATTTATCATAGTGTCAAAAAGTCTCTCCAAATAAATAAAACATAATAATTGTACATAAGAACTAATCACACATGCAAACACAACAATGACTAAAGGTTTGCATAGCATGCAGACATGATTTTAGTAATGAGATTTCACAGAATGAGTTTCATTCTGTGTCATTTGAGTCATCATTGAGTCTGTGTCATGCATTTGGCGCCATCTCCTGGTGGCCATATGTAAATACAGTGAACGATCTTCTCTGCCCATATTTGGATGACTTCCACCTCTGGTTGCAGTGATGTGAATCATAATACGATTGGTTTAGCATTCCATGACGCTGGACAACGTACTAAATAATTTCCCATGATGTCATCTGATCCAGGAAAGCTAACATGTTTGTAGTCAGATAGCAAGATGCCAGATGTGCACATTGTGTTTCATGTAAATTATCTAATGATCTATGCATCCTATTAACTTGTGTGTGGGCTCGTTTGAAAGATAATCACCTCCTCTAAGTAATGCTATCTGATATTTTATGTTCTGTTTATTTTTCATGAAGTTATAAGTGAAAATGTGGCATATAAGCAACACCTGTTTACCTGTAACAAGTATGTCAAACACATACACTTAGCTATTACTCACTATATTTTTGTCTGTGAGTAAAACAAATAGGCTGGTTGTATTCTACTCTTTGAGAGCTTTTCAACAACATATGACACATGACTATTATGATGTTTTTACTGATTGCAATAATATGTAGAGTGCAAAATTATTTATAAATTATTAAAATGTAACACTTCTGATTTGTCTGCAAATTTCAAAGCACTTGTTCAGTTTTGGTTATAATATCTACATGCATTGTAAAGTAGAGCTTCTAAACTTTCAAACGATACCTATTTTGTGTTGGTCAAGACTGTAGTTATTCAGGCCCGCAGAGAATTTTTGATACCTGAAATCCATTTCCATATATTTGAAATACCAGATCTTACATGTTGAAATACTACTAGTACTAATATTTTTGATAGGCGGTTGAAACATAAGAGGGCTTGATGAAGTCAGCTAAAAAGGAAAATCGTTTCAGAGGCAGAGCAAGTTATCACATTTTGATGAAAGAAAGTGTTTTCTTTGCAATCAAGTTAACTGATGTGTCGTTCAAGATAAGTTTAAATATTAAGAAAGTATATACAGTAGAGTCAATTTTGATTTTAAGATTGACATCATCGTGTTATAATTAAATGTGTGGTTGAGCAACAGTATATTTTGCCTGGCAATAAAAGACAGATTCATAAACACATATGTAAAGAGAGAATTGCTCAAGTTTAAAGCAAGGTGAATGACACTGAATTTAGTGTATTTTTAATGGTATTGTTGATCTGGGTTAAATGAGTGACCCTGTAACAGGCTTCAGTCAGTCAGAGAGAGTTTTGAAATCAGATTAAACATGACAGCCCTGAAACACAAACTGAAGCATGTTTTTCTCCCCAGAGGGCATCTGATGCAACAGCGCCACCTGATGGGAGGGGCCTGATGACATCACCGATTACTGAGAAACTCATTTAGCATGAAGACTTTCATTAGAATTGGAACTGAGTGTTGTTTCATTACAAAAATAAGAATGATGACTTACCAACATACTTGGGATAGAAATATTCCTGTAAAGTTAAGGAAAATATCATTATGAGAATAATCACTGATCAACAAAGTAAATCAAAGATTTTTTAACAAAAGCCAAGCAGGTGTTTCATTTTGTGTTGACTTTCCCCTTTACAACAAACCTCATCATCAAAGGAACATGTCCAGGTCATATTTCACACCGAAATGAAAAGAAAATAATAATGCAAATTATATCTTGTAGCCTATTTTAGGACTATAAATAGTATTTGTATTGGGACATTATTCTCATGACAATTAAACACACTTTCACCCCAAATTCTCATTACTGTAATGCAAAAACAACATATTAGGAAAGACATTTTTCTGGGGGAAATGTTCTCAATTGTCATGAAAACAAAGAGATATAATAATCATTTTGCAAAGCAAAATATCATAATTGACCAAACAATATGCTTCATTTTCCTTATGCTAAATATCATTTTGTGGTGAAATGCGACACAGACATGTTTTCCTGAGATTCACCCACGTACAAGCTGGTCACATGACTGAATCCACACAGCTGATGATGCCAATGTCAACAACACAACGCATCACTTCACAAACACGACAGAACATTGATCAGAGAGAACTCACAGTCTCCGGGTTGTTCTCAAAGATCTCTCGCGCCTCTTCTTTATTACACAACTCCTCGATGCATTCGCGCTCCAAGTTTCCTTTCTTGCTCTCCTCAAACAGAGTGTTTGCTCGTCTGTGTCGCGTGAGGAACTGAGAGGCTTTATTCTGTGGAAGAACTACACACAGACATGAACACACTTCTTCTGATGCTTCAGAAGGGTTTTTGTAACAAAATGGTTAAAAAGTACCAAACATGGTACCAACATCATAAGAGGATTGTTTGGCCATGTACCAACATGGTATTGAAGTAACTTGGAATACCATGTAAATATCATTATGTATGACCATGGTAATCATTCAGTACATCTGATACCATCACTGTAATGAGAAGTGAAAAGAAAGATGGAAATATGAGACATAATCCACACTAAAGCACAGCCAGATTTCACATACATCATTTAGGTAGAGATTTATGTTTAGGAAGTTGAAGTGTGAGTCTATAAAAGCACAGCTTACATACACGTTTAACCCGATTAACTGCGTAACTGTGTGTGAGTTGTTTTACCCCCTTCACACATGCTGGTGGGTCTGTTTCGTGAGAAAACCAGGTTTGTGGAATAAACAACATAAAAGAACACACACCTAGTCTGGAGGATGATGTTTCCTCATGTTTAAAAATAAATAAATAAATAAAATAAAAATAAAAAACTTCATTTGTAAACATTGATACATTGTTTCTTTGTTACTTTTATAGACATTGCCACATTGTTAATTTTGTAAACATTGCTACATTGTTAATGGTATGAACATTGTTTCATTGTTGCTTTTGTAAACATCACGACATTGTTTATATTCTAAACATTGTTTCATTGTTAGTTTAATACATTTTGTTTTATTGATATTTTTGTAAACATTACTATATTGGTTTAGTAGTAAAGATTAACCATGGTAACCAGTTTCTACCAAACTGCTATTACTAGCTCTACAGGAGAAACAGTTTACATTGTTTTCATAATGTAATATTTTGTTAAATAACTTGTTTTGATAACAAAAAGTGACTAATATTAAGCTACCAAAGTTTTACTGTAGTAACAAGCACTGTAACTAGTATTTTAGTGGAAACTACTGTATGATTACATGATACAGTTCCGTTACATTGTTCACTTCTAACGGTTTACAAACGTTACATTGTTGCTCGGTGCGTGCTCTAGAGGATGTTCGTTACATTGTTACATAACAACAGTTTCTAAAAGAGAAACATTATTCTCTGTGTTGTGGTTTAGTTGTTTTTACTCACATCGGTGTGACTCGCAGAGTTGAGCGGGCAGCAGCAGCAGTGTGAGGCCGAGCAGAGAGCCGCTCAACGCCGCCTTCAGTCTCCACATCCTCCCGCTGTTTGATCAGTCAGAGTCCTCACGCTGTTCCGCTTCAGATCCGCAGTCAAACTCTATTGTTCCCTAGATAGTGTGCTCTAGTTGGTCCAGAGGTGAGTTAAGAGCAGTAGAAATGGACAGACAGAGCGCTATATAACTCATAACTGATCCACAGACCCTCAGTGAGTCTAACAGGAGCAGCACGGGTTAAATGCGGGGCCCTCAGCTGGTGAAACAGGGCCCTGTCAGGTGCCGATGATGTTTTCACTCAGGTAAGTGGACACTTAGAAATATTATGTATGCAAATTATGTACCAAGTATGAAAGGAGATATTGTCTTTGATAAACATTGAATTCAGACATTTAATCTCCATTTTTCCCATTTGAATGTGTTAATGTATTTCACTCCTTGTATAGACACAACAAACTGTGTGCTTTTTTACCAATTAAAATATATTTTGAAATTAGTTTTGAAAAGTGCAAATATGTTTTATTTAAAAAAATGCATTAGTTGATCAGTAAGCCCTGACAAGTTATTGACAACAATAAATCAAAACAATTTGATCACCTTTTTACTAACAGGCAAACATGAAAAAAAAAGAACATAATTATTGAATTATTTATTATATTAATGAATTATTCAGAATAAAAACGCAAACACAGATCGCTTTGCTATTGCCTTCATTTGGACAAAAAAAAAGAAACATTTGCATCACTCAGTTGATCTGTACACACGTCACAGATTTGCATTAATACTCTTTATACAAAATACACTGCTGTCCCTTTTTAAAGTTCCTTCATCAATTACTGAACTAATCGATCATAAACAGGAAAGTTACTACTAATCAGTGACATTATTGCATACTTCATACTCTGCGTCTGGATTAGTTTGAGTTTTAAATTCTTTCACAAAAGTATTACTCTGTGATATAAAAATAAATAGTTATCCATTTTGTTGGGAAAACTATGGGCTGTATTAAAGATGATCAATATATTACCATTAAAACATGCATCACTGAATGAGTTACAGTTGTAAGAACATCAAGACTTCTTAAACAAATAAATACATTAATAACTGTATGTGAACAGAAAAGCAACACGCAAGAAATGATTTTGGACATAAAAGCCTGAAAGGATGAATATTTCACCACTATATATATATATCATATTTTTTCCAATTAAAATATTTTTTGAAATACATTTCAAAAAGTGCAAATATGTGTTTTATTCATGGTCAAAAAGTGCAGGGGTCTCGAGACGTGATTTTCAAGGTTTCAGCGTTTTATGATGCTGAAAAGCTGTGAGATGCTCCAAAAGCGTCCAACTGACTCATGTGTACATAGAACGACAATTAAAAGCACGGACGGAACTGAATTATTATATTTATTTTTTATAGGTGATTTTATTGATAATTATTTGAAATATTATTCTGTACTATTTAGTTTGAATTATCTATATTTAGGGCCTTTCTCAGCAAATTTGGATTAATTAATCGGCATGTCATGCAATTACTCCAATTTAACATTTTAATTCATTGACAGTCCTCATTTTTTGCATGAAGAAATTAAGCATATTTTTAGGAGCATTCATTTTAATTTTCACACAGATTCAACACATTATACCCCCAAAATACTCAGTACTATAATAAAATCCATTTAATACAGTAATTATTGTGACTTTTCTTTAAATCAGCATTAAAGAAGTCTGACTAATGCTACAATGATTTATAAATACTTCTAATTACAATTAAAGCAATTCATGTTTTTTGCATTACAGTAATGAAAATGTTCAGGGTAAAATGTGTTTGATTATCATGAAAATAATGCCACAGAGCAACAAAAATCTTCATTTTCTTCATGCAAAAATTAATTTCATATTTCAATGTTTTGATTTTAGGGTGAAATAAGAATGGAGATTAAAAAATAAAATAAAAGTAACATCCACATTAAACACACTGTAACCTGCATCTGAGGGCAAAACGTCTTCCTAAAGGGATATAATACACAACACAACGTACAAAAGACACAAATGTCCAGTAGAGACGTCACCAGACATTCAGTTTTTACAGTGGTTAAATTACCATAAACAATCACATGATTTGGTAATAGAAAGCAGTGATGCTCAAAACAATTGGACCCACAAATGATGATATAATGAAACTAATAAAAATCTTTTAGTGTCACGCTACATGCTTGAAATGACTCGGATCAGTTTGGCATGCTTCAATACACACAAAACTACATTTCCCACAATACAGCACTTCTTCAGTTGGCGTAATGATTGGCTGACATGTAACACACTGGGGGGACGTTCACAAAGGGGTGAAAAAATACTGAAACTCGTCTGAATGAAGGGCGAAAACAAACAGATAAAATATTTCGAGTTATAAACGTGGTTACAGTCATCATCAGATTCAGTTTCAGGTCCTCGCCATCAGTGACTGAAGATCTCATTTTCAAGCGTGCATCGATGAGACACTTTCTACTGACAAAAACCCTGTTGAAATTTGGTCCTGAAGATTGGAAGTCAAATGGAATAATCAGTTTATAAAAAACACCTCAAATCCATCACTAGAGGATCTCTTCCTGTCTTCTAGTTTTTAAAAAAGTCATTAAACGTTACAATGTGCCGTGAGGTTGAGCTACATCGTCCACGGGCTTGTGTGACGTATAAAGTGCGTGGCTGCTGATCGGTTATTAGATCAAACACCACAGATATTATCTTTTCCTGTCAATCACAGCTCAAGAGTTTCCTTTTTTGAGGTGCGACTGTTGCCGTGGAGGCGGGGTGGAGCTCATCACTGGGCGTGGTCAGATGGAGTAGGTGGAGCTTTCGGACTGTTGGCGAATGTAGCACTGGAAACTCTGATCACCGATTGGATGCTCCCTAAAAACGACACAAAACACTAGATGGATTATACTGCGTTCCGTCAAGGAGTTGGAAATGACAACTTCCTGCTCGGAAAGATGCAACAGAACAGCGGTTTTCAAACTGAAGTCCGCTGATAAAGTGTAAAAAGAAAAGAATCTGACATTATTACTGTTTCATTCTGAAATCATAAAATGCATCATAATTATTTTATTCTACTGACAGCCATAGTTTTAACGATACTTCTTAATTATTTCTAAGTGTTCATCTCTTCTGCAATGCAACGTATATTGGGAATAGTTTGTAATGGTGATGCAACGTTCTAGGGCTTTTCTCACTGTCAGTGTCACCTTTCGCAAAAATCTAATTTAAAATCTATTTAAGACCTGAACAAATACATGAACAGAACAAACCTACATGAAATCCCAGATTCAGTTTATTGTATAGCCAAAATCCCAATAATAACTAATAAATAATAATATAATTCTGAAAGATATGGTTTATAATTTTAACTATAAAACAAACAGATGACTCTTATTTTGAAATATCTGTGCTACCAGCTGCTCACTCAAACAGATGTGGGAAATAAAATATGCACTCTTTACATTATAAGCTCAATATATAACAAATATGTAACATTATTTGCCTATTGTGAACTAAAAATGAGCCCTCCGCATGCTTGGAATAATATATGTGTAAGAACTGTTGCGTGATCACTTTGAAGTGTGCAGCACTTGCAGACTATATATTTATGTAATTATATTTTGGAGTTTAATAATCGCATAAGGCCATATCACTATTCTCTCTCTTTAAATGACTTTTTATATACCATTTAAGACTTTTAATGGCCTTAAATTTTGAAAACTGAATTTACGGAGCCCTGAATATTTATTGACAAAAGTGCTTTACAAATCAATTCAGGTTTATACATTTAATATTAATCTTACAGTGGGTAGAAAACTACGGTGGCGCAATGCTGCCATGTACTAATTATTTTTTTCAATCAGTTATGTCATTAAAAAATACATCTTTTTTTGTAATAACCAGAATAATTACGAGACTTAACAACGGACAGTTCCTTAGGTATTTTAGCACTTTGTTGTAGCTCCTCCGCTCTGTAGCCTATATAAATAATGATAAATGAATTCAACATATGGTAACCAGTTATTTGAAATGATTATTATTTATTTTCTTCTCTGTTTAAGCCAAAAGCCATAAAACTACATTTTACAATGTGGAAGTAAACAATAACACAAAACATGAACAGGTTGACTTTGTTTTTGTGAATTGGTTGTTGAGGTGTAATTCTCAAAGAATTTACTACGTATTTAAGGATTAAAAATGTTTTTGAGTGTGTAAGTTCCTTTAGACTCAGCAAATGCATCGAAATATCGATGTATAAATAACTTTAACAGTTTTGAATGAAAAAGTTTTATTCAGGGGGTCTGGGTATCTCAGCGAGTATTGACGCTGACTATCACACCTGGAGTCGCGAGTTCAAATCCAGGGTGTGCTGAGTGACTCCAGCCAGGTCTCCTAAGCAACCAAATTGCCCCGGTTGCTAGGGAGGGTAGAGTCACATGGGGTAACCTCCTCGTGGTCGCTATAATGTGGTTCTCGCTCTCGGTGGGGCGCGTGGTGAGTTGTGCATGGATGCCGCGGAGAATAGCGTGAAGCCTCCACACGCACTACGTCTCCGCGGTAACGCGCTCAACAAGTCACGTGATAAGATGCGCGGATTGACGGTCTCAGACGCGGAGGCAACTGAGATTCGTCCCCCGCCACCCGGATTGAGGCGAGTCACTGCGCCACCACGAGGACTTAGAGCGCACTGGGAATTGGGCATTCCAAATTGGAGAGAAAAGGGGAGAGAAAAAAAGTTATTCATTGCACATTTTTTTAAGTGACAAATAAAAATTCAACCAACATTTTTTTTCTTTATTTTATTATTGTCATTACAATGCCTCTGTAGTTTTATTCATTTAAATGGGTAGAGTCACATGGGGTAACCTCCTCGTGGTATAATGTGGTTCTCGCTCTCGGTGGGTTGTGCGTGGATGTTGTGGAGAATAGCGTGAAGCCTCCACACGCACTACGTCTCCGCGGTAATATCAAATAATTGTACATGTAGGATTGATTTACCGCTGAGTAGCCAACACTGTACTGTAAGCATAGGTGGACTAGGACATAAAAAGTTAATTGTCAGATGCTCAAAACGACAGACGATGTCGTTTTTATGACATATCTCGTTATTACAAAAAGAGGTTTTTATGACATAACTGAATAAAAAAATAATAAGTACGTGGCAGCATTGCACCACTGTAGAGAACAGATACATAGTCAATTTTAAAAAATTAAAATATAAAAACACCAGCTACTGATCTCCGTCTTCAGAGATCATCAGTTCATGAATTACTCACAGATTATTACTGAAGTCTTGAGTGATACTCACTGGCTGCCATACTTGGTTTTCCTGAATTTGTCTCGTTTGTACTGCGTGTGCTGCTGTTCCAGTGTCTGTACAGCTGAGATGACGAGTCTTAGAGTCTTATACGTTTCCTGAGGATCATCGATGACAAATGTGGAGTATTCCTCCTGCTCAGGGCCGTCATACACTGATCTACTGCCACACGCCTCTGACATACACAGAGAGAGAGACACACACATTATAATGTCAAACAGTTTAGAAAGTATCATGTTAGAATCAAACTATCATGTCTATTTAACCTTCTAGTGTTTCTCTAGTTCTTAAACTGTCTTGTTTCTGTCATTGTGTTGGACGGAAAATCTTTAGCAGTCCATCAATGTAACTTTTCATCTGTCTGTTAACATCTATTGAATGTTTTTGTACCCTTTACACCAGGTATTAACATCCATCTCAGGCGATCTGATCACAAACGGTCCAGGTGAACACACTGCATTTGTAGTGTGAACATTAATCCATCCTGGACAGCAGCAAAGGACCGCCTACTCACCTGTCAATCAACCACTGCCATAGAACAAGTGTTTTAAAGATGTACTCAGAAGTCAAAAGAGACCATCCACAAGTCTCTATGGCCTGCGAAAAAAGGTCATGCTTAAAATGTTCAAGTCTCCGTCCGTTTACATAAGTCAGGCATATGAGGTATCATTTGAAAGTTTAGAATCTGAACTTTTCAGAGATAAACATCACTTCTGCATTTATGTTACTTAAAATAACAAATACGGCCTGAAAACATCACAAATCAGCGCCACCTAGAGGTCATGTGGTACAAATATTAATCTGAATAGAAAAGTCCTTCACATAGCACTTAATTGGACAAGTCATATATCAAATGAAAGCACATCCTCAGGAATGTTACTATTAAGTGTATTGTGTTTCCCTAATACAACATTTCAAAAGATTTTTAAAAGAATTACAAAGTGAAATATGATATTTGTAAGACATCAAATACAAAAGTCTCGTTTATGTGCTGATCATGCAGCTGTAAGGCACAAGTGGCTAATCTGCTTTTACCTTAGGAAGTTCTCTAAAAAATGAGCCACTTTTTACGTGTCTGTGAGCTTGCTTGTGTGAATAATCCAATGTTATATCTTAGATGTCCAGAACAAAATATGCAATTCAGCAGGAAAAGCATGCAAAACAAATAATCGGAAATATATGTTATCAGCAACTGATGATGAAATACACATCATCCCAAAGTGGAGGATCTCAGCTTTCTATTGACACCTAGATTGAGCTTCTAGTCCACTCAGAGGCCGAGATATTCAATGAAATAATGAGGGTGTTGCTTGAACTGAAAATTAGACTGAATGTCTATGGACGAGCACCTGTGAGGAATAAAATGCGTTAGAGCGCCACCTACATTTCATATTCAGAAAGGTGTCAGCATCATTATTTTATTTTTACACAGAGATTGGTAGGTCTATTATTAAAATCAGTTGCCTTTAGCCATGATTGTTATATTAAATCCCAATGGTGACAGTTCAAATATGGGAAAAAACACTTTTTGTGTTCTTTTTTCAAAGTTGGCATGTCTGTAACTAAAGAATTATAAAAGATATCTTAATATCCTTTTAGTTTCTAAATCTGAACAAACTTTTCTTTTGGTATCTTCATTTATAAGGCTCTATATGATTCAGTCCCAGAGACATTTTGAGACAAATTGTTGAATTGTACCCATTTTCAATGGTCGAAAACGAAATGTGGGTCACTTTGTATAAAGCTGATACTTATTGTATATAAAGAGGAATGTCTGAAGAACAAATAAAGCTGAAACTAGAAACGTACCTTCATTTATTCAACTTGACCATTTCAATGTATTTTTGGCACTCAGACATTGTTAAAAATTGGTGTGTTCTATGCAATTGTTTTGATAGAAGGAAACAAGATACAGTTCTAGTTTCAACATTATTTGTACTTCAGACATTTCTCTTTAAAAGACAAAAAGTATCAGCTGTATGCAAAGTGACCCACTTTGTTTTTTGACCATTGGAAATGGGTAAAATTCAACAATTTGCACATGGAGCCACATTGAGATCTATTGGAAACTTGCACTAATGGATTAAATTATTCATACTGGCTGACTGTGAACAGTGAATTTCTACAATGGCATCTATAACTGCAAACTATTGTGTTTATATGATGCTGCATCCAATGCCACAAGACATTAGTGTAAGTCCAAGACAACATATTTAAAAAATTTCTGAGTGCACCTTTAAATAATACGTGTAATTGGGAGCAACAGTGATGTAGTAAGTGATGTACATCATCATGAAATCAGAGACCCCCCGGGCAAAATCTGAAGAGATGTCTCTTGCCTGTCCACTAGTGATCAGATCACCTGAGATACCAGGTGTTAACAGAGCTTGAATATAACGCTGCAGGTCCTTTATCTCTCTCACTCACCCTGCATCTTCACTAGTTTAGACATGTAAGTGCTGTAGAGCGAGTAGATCCGCTCAGTCTCTCTGTCTCCGTCCACGTCCAGCTGAATGTTTGCAGGAAGAGCACTGTGTGAAAGACACAGAATATTCAATGAGATATTAGTGTAGGGCAAGACTTGATTGTATCCATTAGGAATTGCTTGGATGGTGAAAAATGGGCATGTCTTATTCCAATCCATCATTATTGTCATAACCTTTATTACACTAACGTTAACTGTCATTAAATTACTGTAATAGCAAGATTTTAGAAAGGCAGCAAAGTGATTCATCTTAGAATCTGTAATACCTTCTTCAAAACACACATGAACCTGTGAAGGGTGTTGAAATGTGTGACTCACCCCGTGCAGGGCGTGCAACCGGGCGCAGTGTCTGCAGACAGTTTGCAGCAGAGCCAGTGTCCGTTGAGGTACGCAGACGGATGATACATGCTCAGACGCTTGCGGTTACACTGGCTCACTTTAGTCAGAATATTGATCCAGTCGCGTGCCTCCACGCAGTTATTGGCCTGGATGTAGAGCGCTCTCTCAGGCTGGATGACCTGGAACATCTGGAAGAACAAATATATTCATAATATATTAAACAACACTCTCAAATTAAAGCAGACTTTTTATTTTTGAGATTGTAACATTTTTTTCCCTTTGTGGACAATTTAATATACACAAATGCAACTTTTATTTTATGTTGTATTAGGCTGGCTCTGTGCTGTACATCCCCTGTACTGTCCCTAAATTCAGAATAAAAGCATTAAAAAAAAAAATAAATAAATAAATATATATATACACACACTAAATGGGAGCAGTTTATCAGCAACTCAATGCTCAAAACAACATGTACTATATTGAGTGATTTTTGACATGACAACACTGTGCTTATTGACTTTGTGCTCACAGATTAACTGTATAGATGTAATTAAATTTAAATCTAAAATGTTTCTGAAGTATGGAACACTTGCATACTGCACAATATATGTACATATGTGCCTACTATTCTTATAACTATTATGCCTACTACCAGTACTTATTTTTCAAAAAGCATTTAGTATACAGTTATAAACATTTGTGGTTGGCTTGAAAAAGCCTTGTCTGAAAGTTTATACCAGTTTTGAAAGTTAAAACTTGTTTTAAAAGTTTGAATTTGCATTAACCAGGTGTTGCCAGCATGTTGCTAGCATGTTTTAGCACTAAGCTAGGCATTCCTAACATGTTTTAGCACTTAGTTATGCACTGATAAAATGTTTTAGCATGTCGCTAGCATGTTTTTTTACTTAGCTAGGTGTTGCTAGCATTTTTAACATGTCACTAGCATGCTGCTAGCATGTTTTAGCACTTAGCTAGGCATTGCAAGCATGTATTATCACTTAGCTAGGTGTTGCTATCAAGTTTTATTATGTCGCTAGCATGTTAATAGCATGTTTTAGCACTTAGCTAGGTGTTGCTAGTATGTTGTAGCTTGTCACTAACATGGTGCTAGCATGTTTTAGCACTTAGCTAGGCATTCCTACATGTTTTAGCACTTAGCTAGGTTTTGCTAGCATGTTTTAGCATGTTGCTAGCACGTTGCTAGCATGTTTTAGCACTTAGCTAAGTGTTGCTAGCATGTTTTAACACTTAGCTAGGTGTTTCTAGCATGTTTTAGCATGTTGCTAGCACGTTGCTATCATGTTTTAGCACTTAGCTAAGTGTTGCTAGCATGTTTTAACACTTAGTTAGGTGTTTCTAGCATGTTTTAACATGTCGCTAACATGTTGCTAGCATGTTTTAGCACTTAGCTCTGCATTTATAGCATGTTTGAGCACTTAGCTACAGTAGATGTTGCTAGCATGTTTTAGCATTTCGCTAGCACGTTGCTAAACAACTTTGTTGTCACGTTTAATCTCAGAATTAAAATGGTCCTTATGCATTTTTAGTTACATTGTTTGTAAAATGTCTTAACTTCTGATCAAATAATGAGTCAAGAAAGAGATCACAGCTGATATTCCTTCCTATTAATTTGACACACTGGAAATAGAAGTTCAAATTGAGCACATTGCATTGTTGGATACAGTATTCCACACAGTGTATACAGGAAATGTGCATACTGTGCAAAGTAAACATACTAAACACTGCAGAAATAGTAGTGTGCTATTCAGTCAGACACATTGTCTTACTTCAGAATAGCATCCTTCTACACTACTCTTACTACTTCTGCAATATGAAGTAAATAAGAGTAAGAGTAGTATGGATCGTATGCCATTCCGAACTCAGCCTTTCTCTTACGTTCTTCATTTTGAAGGACTCTTCTTCTAGTCTTTCTACAGCCAGGATGTTCTCTATAGGGATACTGCATAGAGCGCCCTCTCCTGGAAACACACAATACACAACAACAACATCAACAACAACAGACAGAAATGCCATAAACATGTCAACAATGTCATAAATACTGAAGGACAAAAAACACACTTTCATGATGTTAAATACAGGATGCATATATACTGTATATATATATATATATAAATATATGTAAAAGGGAAACATTTGAGTGATTAGTATGTCTATGTTGCCAAATTCTAATTTTATTTTCATTTTAACTTATTTAGTATGCAGACAGCTGATTGAACAGTTACTGCATTTACAATGAAAGCAAAGACACATTCTAGAAGTAGTATGTTATTTTTATTTGCAAATCCATTCACAAGAGCTACATCTTCCAAGAATCTTTTGGGTTGTATTTCTAGTAAAAATAACTCTACAGTGAATTACATTTAAGATATCATGTGATGTATTCACAATAAAAACACATTTAGAATGCTTTATTAGTTTACACATAAACATAACAACAAAGAGCGTGACATCAGACGTCTGGCACACCTGTAATGAGAGTATGGGACAAACCTTTTGCGTTACCTTTGGTTTTATGGTAGGTGAACTCGTGGTTAGTGAGACGAAACCATCTCTTCTTAAAGTTCTTCAGACCGAAACGTTTTCGTCCTTGAGCTCGTTTGATCATGAACCTGAGAGAGAATAGAGAACGTTAAAGAGAAAAACCTCAGCGCTGTTACTGTTAAACACGAACTCAAACTCCCTCCAGTCTTAATCATACACTAACTACATCCTGTTACAGTTAATATTATTAATCAACTCATTTTGACATACAGTGTTTAAATCTCCTGTTATGTTCGGGTCATTTTGTCATGGTATTTGTAGTAAAACTATAGTAACCACAAGATTGACCGTGGTTAATCTACAGTAAAACTATGGTTACTGGATACAGTATACTATAGTAAAACCACGGTTCCCGTCAAAAATAATTAAATAAAAATTAAATAATAATAAAGAAAATACGGTTAGCCTACAACAATCATGGTTACTACAATATTACTATAGAAAAAACATGTTTTCCACCAAAAACTGTGGTTACTACAGTCTACAATATTGGTTGCACTTTATTTTAAGGTTACATTTGTTAACATTAGTAAATCGATTAGGTATCATTAACTAACAATGAACAAAATATTTTTACAGTATTTGTTCATCTTTGTTAATGTTAGTTAATAAAAATAAAAATTGTCATTGTTAATTTTAGTTCATAGTACAATAACTAATGTTAACATATACAACTTTTAAATTAAAAATCATATGTTGAAATTAACATTAACCAAGATTAATAAATGCTGTAAAAGTATTATTCATTGTTAGTTAATGTTAACTAATGTTGTTAACTAATGTTAACAAATGTAACCTTATTTTAAAGTGTTACCACAATATTACCATAGTTAAACTATGGTATTTGCATATTAAAATCATGAAACCCACAAAATTATGATTTTTATTATCATAGTTTGCATTTTCCTGTTTTATAACTATAGTTTCACTACGAATATCATGGTTAAAATATGGTTACTATAGTAAAACCATGGTAAATTTATTGTGAGGGAAAGCAAAACTATTGTGAGGGAATGCAAAACAAATTGTTTTATTTTATTTTTTTCGGGTGGCGGAGGATGAATCTCAGTTGCCTCCACGT
Organism: Myxocyprinus asiaticus; assembly: GCF_019703515.2. Taxonomy (NCBI): domain Eukaryota; kingdom Metazoa; phylum Chordata; class Actinopteri; order Cypriniformes; family Catostomidae; genus Myxocyprinus; species Myxocyprinus asiaticus. Next base: position 54,914,279 of record NC_059350.1, on the reverse strand, counting down.
CTGAGACCGTCAGTCCGCGCTTCTTATCACATGGCTTGTTGAGTGTGTTACCGCAGAGACATAGTGTGTATGGAGGCTTCACGCTATTCTCCGCAGCATCCACGCACAACTCACAACGCACCCCACCGAGAGCGAGAACCACATTATAGCGACCACGAGGAGGTTACCCCATGTGACTCTACCCACCCTAGCGACTGGGCCAATTGGTTGCTTAGGAGACATGGCTGGAGTCACTCAGCACACCCTGGATTTGAACTCGTGACTTCAGGGGCGGTAGTCACTCGCTGAGATATCCAGGCCCCCGGGAACGCAAAACTATTGCGATGGCACGCAAAACCATTGCGAGGGAATGTAAAACCATTGCGAGGGAATGTAAATCTATTGCGAGGGAACCCAAATCTATTTTGAAGGAACCCAAAACTATTGCGAGGGAATGCAAAACTATTGCGAGGGAACCCAAAACTACTGCGAGAGAACGCAAATCTATTGCGAGGGCAAGCAAAATTATTGCGAGGTAACCCAAAACTATTGTGAGGGAACACAAATCTATTGCGAGGGCAAGCAAAATTATTGCGAGGTAACCCAAAACTATTGTGAGGGAACACAAATCTATTGCGAGGGAACGCAAATCTATTGCGAAGGCAAGCAAAACTATAGTGAGGGAACCCAAAACTATTGCGAGGGAACCCAAAACTATTGCGAGTAACGCAAAACTATTGCGAGGGAACCCAAAACTATTGCGAGGGAACCCAAATCTATTGCGAGGGAACGCAAATCTATTGCGAAGGCAAGCAAAACTATTGCGAGGGAACCCAAAACTATTGCGAGGGAACGCAAAACTATTGCGAGTAACGCAAAACTATTGTGAGGGAACCCAAAACTATTGCTAGGGAACGTAAAACTATTGCGAGGGAACCCAAAACTATTGCGAGGGAATGCAAAAATATTGCGAGGGAACCCAAAACTATTGCTAGGGAACGTAAAACTATTGCGAGGGAACCCAAAACTATTGCGCGGGAATGCAAAACTATTGCGAGGGAACCCAAAACTATTACGAGGGAACGCAAAACTATTGTGAGGGAACCCAAAACTATTGCGCGGGAACCCAAAACTATTGTGAGGGAACCCAAAACTATTGCGAGGGAACCCAAAATTATTGCGAGGGAACGTAAAACTATTGCGAGGGAATGCAAAACTATTGCGAGGGAATGCAAAACTATTTTGAGGGAATGCAAAACTATTGCGAGGGAACCCGAAACTATTACGAGGGAACGCAAAACTATTTTGAGGGAATGCAAAACTTATTGCGAGGGCATGGAGTACTATTTTAGAAAAAAATTCCTGCCTTGTCCTCTAAGGGACTCATTTGTGTGTTTTTATTTCTCCTAAGGAAAATCTGAGACTAAGTTGATCGTTTAAATTCAGTCTCCTTTGTGATGAAAGAACGACCTCTGAGCAATAAAACTTTCCACTGTGTATGTATATATCAGCATTATAATGGCCATCAGTCACACTGCTCTATAAATATCAGCAATGGCCATTAAACATCGGTCGAACACTAGAGAGGGTGTATGACCGCAGTAAGTTACACAGGGTGACAGTTTCTGTGCTCACTAACAGGGAAGGACTGAGGTTTTTAATTAATCACAATGATTCTAGGAGGCTATAAAGAGGGCAAGGAGGTCATATTGAGGGTCAAAGGTCACAGGTGTGTCTTACCTGATGGAACTTTTTGCATCAAATCTCTTAATAACGAGTTTAATGCTCCTGCGTCCAGCAGAGAAACACAAACACACACATGCTGAAAAGTCCTAACACAAACACACTAATAAACATGCCACGACATCAGGCGACATGTAAAAGGGAAATGTTGTAAGAGTGTCTCACCCCTCCTTCAGCATGATGGGAGTCTCGATACTCCTCTCATCCCAATGACCCGAAGATGAAATCAGATCCAGAAACTAAAATACACAACACATCAAACCAAATAAATGACATATGCATTTATAGTTTACTGTCTAATTCAGTGACATTAAAACATTTTTGTGTCACTTAAGTGAACAAATGTATAATAATGAATGAAAAATGCATCTACTACTACATACAGACATATGTTTGCATTTATAAATGATGAAAACAACAAAACAAAATGATAAAATGGTTTCACTTTACAATAAGTTTGTATGAACCACCAGTGAACACTTGTGAATACTTTTACAGCATTCATTTCTACACATACTATTGCATTTTTCTATAGTAAAAGTTGAATATGTTAGCATTAGTTAATATATTGTTAACCAACATGAACAAACAATGAATTATAGTATTCTGATACATTAACATGAGCAAATAAATTAATAAATGCATTGAAAAAATATTGTTCATTGTTAGTTCATGATACCTACTGCATTAAATAATGTTAATGAATAGAACCTTATTATAAAGTGTTACTAATAAAACTATATACTGTATAATGATAAATGGAAATCTACAAAGGAAAAAAACCTCACATTTTTCACTGCATCAGCATATTTTTGTTCATTGAAGTAATCGTAGAATGCGGCCATGTACGATTCTTTGAAACTGGCCTATCAGAGAGAGAGAGAGAGAGAGAGAACAGTGGTTTTCATCATTGTGTTTTTTTAAATGGCAGAGAGGAACAGCATGATCTATAGAATACAGACTTACAGATTTGGATTTGGCGAGGCTTCCCAGAGTCTGGATGGTTTTGGAAATGAGCGTGAGGGTTCGTGATGTGCACGGATCCTTTGTGAAGACAACGAGAAAAGAGAACCGTTCAGAACATTTCTGACTGATCAGAATGAAGTTACGGTATATATTAACATGACAGAGATGGAACCAAGCGTTTCGGTGTGTAACACATACTGGGTGATGCGGTCGCAGGTGGAACAGATTCGGTGACAAGATTGCAGGTGCAAAGAACCGCAGGAAGATGAAACTACTGACAGCTGTGTATCGTACATCAGGATCAACTGAAACAATACACATGACAAAAACACCAACATCATCATCATCGTTATGATGATGTATAGTACTACTTCATTCTTGAGGAATCAATGACATTAAAGTGTGTTATCAATGATTTAATGCCTCTTTCTATGAGCAGAACTCACATGAGGTCAGTAAAACCACTCGATGATGATTTAAAGTCTTATATATGCAGTAGATAATGTGTCATTTGTATTGTTTACATTCTGACGCTAACACGCTATATGTGGCCATAATATGCACCAATTACACTCTGTTATTGTAATTTATGATGACACTGATACCACTGCAAAGATGGGTGTATAAAAGAGTGTTAGGGTACTTTCACACTTGGTTCAATTGCTTGGACCGAACCCGAGTTTGTTTCCTCCCCTCTCCCCCTCCCACCGCTGGTCTCTATTCACATAATATTTTTTGGGTCCGAACCGCGGTCCAATTACGTCATCAACGTGATTACAAGCAGCAGCTGTTTACTACTGTAACTAGGCAACAACTCAAGAAGACATCAGCTTTGCTGTGTTACTGAAGTATTCATCTCTTTGGATTTACCACCAAAACTTGACATAAACAAAACGACATTTATGTTTGTCTGCCACGGATGCATTGAATGTGCAATGATGTGAAGAATATTAGCGTTTGTCTGCTGCGAGCCCATGGATGCGTTGCAAGAGTGAAGAATGTGAGCTGCTCTCTGAAGGTGATTTATTTGGACACAAGCTGGTATGAGAAATTCATTAAACCATAATAACTGCATCAATAAGGGTTCACTTCTGTGATTTGGTACGATTGCGTTCATATTATCAGTGAACTGCACCGGAGTTCACATGCACCGTACCCCAGACCACCTTTTCAAGTGGACTCGGGTGCGGTTTGCGGGTGCGCACCCGAGTTCGGAAAACAGCGTTCACACCACCCAAACGAACCAAATTTTGACGTCATTCAATCTCGGGTGCGCACCAAAAGTGCTAGTGTGAAAGCACCCTTATTGGGCAGAATACAGAAAACATTGGAAAATGTCTATACGCGAATGGTCGTATAAATAAAGTGAAGTTTGCACCAGTTCGCAAATAACTCTACACGCCGGTGTTTTCATATTGACAGTTCTTAACTGAAAAATCTGTCTGCCTCAAAGCTCCAGGAGCTTCAGGTCACACCTACTGATGACATGGACCAATGGCAGTAAGAAGGTGTTTAGCAGCTGGAACGGTACGAAGTTTTCCTAAAAGTTCTCCCAGGCGAGTTATTACGAACCACCGGAACAAACTCAAAAACACCTTCTTTTATGTCAGATTTTGTTCCAAATGACGTCACACCCGTTTGTTTTTTGATTTCGTATAAAGTGTGCCGGGGCCTTTAGAGACCATAAAACCATGATAATGTTTATTAAAGAGAACTGGATTCCAAAACAAAAACAGTGTGAAAGAAAAGTGGACTGAGATCGTATCATAGCTGAAATGGATTAAAAAAAATTAAAAATAAATGGTGAGTCCACTTTTAAACCTTCTACTGTGTTCCGGTCAAAACTGACCAATTAACTTCTTTTTTTTTTTCCTGACAACTGTAATATTATTTCATCCAGTTGGAAAAAAATTCCATGACTTTGTTCACACAGGGCATCTCAACACCAATATTTTTAGATAATTTTCATAAAATGTTATTGATTTTATTTCACTTCACCCAGTCTAAAATGACCAGCTGTTGGAAATGAATGGATTAGACTACAAAATACAGAAATATTAAGTGTTCAGGAGCATCCCAATCCTTTAGATGAACACATATGTGGATATGGACACACACAACACACACATACACATACACACACACACACACACACACACAATGTGTGTTGTACGCCCTTTTGTGCATCATCTTTCCATGTACACTCTTTGAGGAATATTATCTTCTCATCATATTATGTTGTGTTTGGGCTCATTTGAATTGGGATAGTCTGCTCTAAGTTACAATATGTCATTCTCTATGTTATATGAATGTTTCAGGAAGTAATAAGGAAAAATGTGACAAAAAGACACTCCTGTTTATTATATGTATGTGTGCTGGTGGAAATTTCATACACTAAAACTCACAGCAGTTTGACCTCTGAGTGAAACAAATTTACTCATTGCATTTGACTAATTGAGACCTTTCCAACGATATATAACACATGACTATCTCATCTTTTTTATGTTTTTACCAACTCTTAATATAATTGTTAATAAATATGCAAATGATGAGAACAAAATTGTTCTTATTTGTCAGCCAATTAAAAAGCGTTATTTAAGAATTGTTTGGATCAGCTATATGCATTGTAAAGTTCAGATTCTAAGCTTTAAAATTACACCTATTTTTTGTACAGATCAAGCAAGTGGTTATTAATTTATTATGTAATTATTATTATTTTTAATTTTTTCTGCAGGGAGTGCCCCCCACTATGAGCTCAGTTTTATGAATCCTTCAATCAATAAAAAAAATATATATATTTTTTTAAATATGTTAAAAACAATCAAGTACAGAAACCTGTCATAATTACTAAAAAAAGAAGTTGACAAAATGTCTAATGTAATATCTCTTGGTAATATATGCAGTATGAGAGATTTATAAAAAATCTTAGTGGGCCGGTCATTTTTGACCGGAAACACAAATGGTGTTAGCACAAACGAACACAACACATGGGTTAAATCCAGACACAGAGTAAATGGAAAGAGAACTGGCTTCTTTATCACTCAGTTCACTTTTGGCTCAACTGAAAGTATGAGCACTCTTAAATTTAAACTAGTTTCACTAATTGTGCAGGAGTAATCTGAATGTCACAAGTGTGTGTGTGTATGTGTGTGTGTGTGTGTGTGTGTGTGTGTGTGTGTGTGTGTGTGGTTTACCTTGGAAACGGTATGCTGCAGATTCTCTTAACGAGAAGAAGATGTCACACATGACTGTAGGGCAGCTGACACCTGAGCTGGTGATCACATTAAAGATACGGTCGACGTACTGTCGTAAGTTTTCCTGAAAAGAGACGCATGAAGAGCGGTAAGATGATGTCAAACCAACACTCACCTTAAGCACTCCAAAACATGTTAACTTCATCAACTACAGACAAACACGAATAAACTACAAGAAGCTTTCAGCGTCACTCATAGGAGAAATGCCACACTCAATATGGCGGCTGTAGAAGCCTTTCAGTTAAAAGAGACAATAGTCTTTTAGACAGAGGCACCGCCTGTTTGTTTACTCTACAAACACACAGGCAACATGCTCACTAGCTGAAAGGTATCTAGTAGCTAAAGATGCCTTAAATGAAAATTATTGAAATGAAAATAATACGTCAATCTCTTTTTTGATGTAGCAGCTTTTGTTCCTTATGAGTTTAACCTTCCTGGGCTGTTCGGTCATTTTTGACCGATTTCACTTATTTATTTATTTTTTTATAAAAATGGTTTCCTCAATCTGAGTGGTTTAAGACTTTGTGTCTGTTCCTAGATTTAGCAATCTGAACATACAATTTTTTTTTGACTTGATTAAAAACAGAAAACACCATGGTCAGGTTTGACTGTAAACATAATGTGACATTATTGCAAAAACTAACACTTCAAAATGATTACATTTTTTTTTAAACTTTAACAAATAATAGTTTGACAAATGTCTAAATATACAGTATATCCAACTTGTGATCTATATTGTGTGTATTGTATCTATATTGTGTGTATTGTATACTGTACATTTTATGTTATTATTTGTATATTGTTGAGTGTAATTATGTGTATATCAGATGTTTAAATTGTGTTGTGTTAATTTGATGTTATTGTAAATTGGTATATGTCTCATCACTGTCACGACTGCTATGTTGATCGGAACTGCACCCAAGAATTTCACACACCATTGCACTTGTGTATATGGCTGTGTGACAATAAAAGTGATTTGATTTGATGATAATCTAATCTAAATCTAAAATGATATAATCAAAAATTAGGTTGCATGCAATCAGTTCACAAAGTCTCTGCAGCCATCTCTTGGTTATTATTGTGATTACATGATTTTCAAGTCATGTAACTGTTCTTTTTTTCCACCACATGTCAGCAATCTGCCCCCAATACATGACACATTCTCATATTTTCTTCATGTTTTAACAAATAGAACTGTAGGTTTTTACTGAAGTGAAGTTAACATAAATTTGCTTATTTGCAGAAATTTACAGGTAAATAAGATCTAAATAACATAAAACCCCCAAAGAAGTGCATACTTTTTATTGTTATTACTTCAGGGAAGAAGAAATGTTGTCATTTCTTAAAAACAAATTAAGTGGGGTCCTGGGTAGCTCAGTGGTAAAGACGCTGGCTACCACCCCTGGAGTTCGCTATTTCGAATCCCAGGGCATGCTGAGTGACTCCAGCCAGGTCTCCTAAGCAACCAAATTGGCCCGGTTGCTAGGGAGTGTAGAGTCACATAATGTGGTTCATTTTCGGTGGGGCACGTGGTGAGTTGAGCGTGGATGCCGCGGTGGGTGGCGTGAAGCCTCCACACGTGCTATGTCTCCATGGCAACGCGCTCAACAAGCCACATGATAAGATGCGCGGATTGACGGTCTCAGACGCGGAGGCAGCTGAGATTCGTCCTCTGAGACTGAGGCGAATCACTACGCCACCACAAGGACTTAAAAGCACATTGGGAATTTGGCATTCCAAACTGGGAGAAAAAGGGGGAAAAAATCCCCCCCCCCCACCCCCAAAAAAATGACCGTGAACAGCCAAGTTGTCAACCTTTATTAAATAGCCCATGAGTGATAAGCAAAAGCACCGAGTTAGGTTTTAAGCAGATATTCTCACAGAACTGTGTGACTTACTCTGTTTGTGTCCAGATTTTCAGACTCTTTCAGTTTGACAGGGTCAATCTCACATGGTTTGTGATCAGTGCAAATCTACAAAGACAACAATAACAGGCAAATTAGCAGCTGTGAGAAAGAAATACACATAAAAAGAGAGTCTGAAGTTAGGAAACAAAAGAGGCGAGACACTGTAAACTCACTTCATCAATGATGGGTTTGAGCGTGACCTGCAAGTAATGCATCCCCGCTAGTTTCATGGTCTCATCGATGCATTTAGACGTGAGCGAGTTTCCGCGGAAGATGGTGTTTGGATCCCTGGAGGAAATTAAATGGCACATGACACAGAGGAAATGTGTTGAATCACTCAGGGGTTTTTTTGTTTGTCGTAATGACCGACCGACTGACTGTACTGCTATTGGCCCTAAAGCTAAATCTGGCGTCAATGGTAAAAGTTATTTATAAATACATCTGTTGTGATTTATCCGTAGTCATTTATTTAAACACAGTTAAATTTGGCTTATAGAAGTTTAAATGTGTGTGTGTGCTCACTGTGTGCGGTTAATCTCAGCGTGTGCGATGGCACTGAGGAAAGGCACGATTTTGCCGTAGTGCAGGAAAAGTCGCACCAGAGGAACGGCCGCTTCCTGTTTCTCTCGACACGCCTCGCCCAAGATGTGCGCCGCCGATGCTGACACGGGCTGCAACACAGACACACACTCGCATGTTTACAAAAATCAACAGGACTCTATCATATACAGACATGTAAACACACACACACACCTGTACATGTGCAGACTGCAGCAGCAGGTCTCTGAGCGGGTTATAATGCTCTGTAAGGAACACATGATCTTCTGTGTAAACGATGTTGAGTCTTAACGAGCCCAGCTCATCAGCTTTGACTGATTTATTCCCGTAATCTCTGGGCTGCAGGAAGTACCTAAAACACACAGTGATGAGCTGAACATCTCAAAATGATTCATTTCATTATAGAAAACATTATCTAGAGATTCCTGGGCAGATTTTAATTTTTGTGTGAGGTACCAAGTTTGGAATTTTTTAATTATTGGATGTAAGCTTAATAGTTTTATTCTTTTGACTTAATTTTTTTTAAAAGTTGTCTTTTAACCCTTTAAGCTCTGAAGGTGTTTATAAAGATTTCCTGTTTCAGTGGCATACCCAAAATAAAAAATAAAAAATAAATAAAAAAAAACAAGGGTTGTGGTCAAGTGTTTGGTCTCATTATAAAGAAAACTTTTCAAATATTTTAATGGTATAGATTATGATCAATTCTGACACTCTCAGCCTAAGAAACTGCTGAAAAATCACAAAACAATTAAGCCAAAAATGTACTTTTTTGCCTTATTTTTCTTATTTGACATTATATATCTCTGGGTGTAAATAAGGTGGCTCCGAAAAACTGCTTTTGTTTTGTTCCCAATCATGTCAACTGTATCTGAGAAAGCAATCAAAAGTTAAAGCATTACAAAAATAATTTATCAGTGTCCAAAAGTCTCTCCAAACAAATAAAACACAATAACTGTACATAAGAACTAATTACACATACAAACACAACAATGACTAAAGGTTTGCATAACATGCAGACATGATTTTAGTAATGAGATTTCATAGAATGAGTTTCATTCTGTGTCATTTGAGTCATCATTGAGTCTGTGTCATGTATTTGGTGCCATCTCCTGGTGGTCATATGTAACATTGTGCTTCATGTGGATTATCTAATGATCTATACATCTGATTACCTTGTGTGTGGACTCGTTTGAAAGATAATCACCTCGTCACACCAACATAATTGTCAAAGACATATACTTAGCTATTACTCACTATATTTTCATCTGCAAGTCTGGTTGTATTCTACTCTTTAAGAGCTTTCCAACAACATATGACACATGACTATTTGATGAGTCTGATGTTTTTACTGATTGCAATAATATGTACAGTGCAAATATAAAAAATAAAAATAAATGATCAAAACTGAACATTTCTGATTTGTCTGCAAATTTACATGCATTGTAAAGTAGAGCTTCTAAGCTTTCAAACGATACCTATTTTTTGTTGGTCAAGACTGTAGTTATTAATATTTTGACTATTTTGTTTCTCACGGGCCCAATTTAGTAATTATTACGTCATGTCATATTCAACAGATTTACTTTATTTTACTTTAAAATAAAATATTTTAGTTGATGATCATGTGCAAAATGACAAAAACGCATGCCAAATTGTAACAATCCAAAGTTTAATCAAATATTCAAACATTTAAAAAAATGTAAAAACACTTATTAATTCAAACATATATCAAACATGTACAAGATACAACAACATACAATGTGAAATCTGTGCTGCTGAATTAATAACCATGACTTTTCTAGGCCTGGAAATCAAAACATGAGATGAGGGTCGTACCATGCATCATGAACGCCCGACTGTCCCAGCACCCTCAGCGGCACTCGTACCTCTCCCAGAAACTCGTCTCCAAACTTCAGATTGCTGGCGGTCCACAGATCCACCCTGAGACAGAGACAGTCAAACCTCAAACCCTTCTGTTTACAACTGATGAAACTGCTGTGCTGTTTCTTGATGAATCCATGTATAAATGCAATCAGAACTTAAACATGCCATTAGATTGTTATATTTTTTTATATTTTCCTCTCTAAATAGCTGCAATGTAGTTGGCAAATTTTTGTAGTAACTTGTTGTGAAGAGTAGTTTGTCTGTAACTGAACTACTTAAAATGATGAGTTGCTTGGAGCTTGAGAAGCAACAACAAAAATGTTAAGCAATAGTCCACCCAAAAATAACAATTCTGCCATCATTAATCACCTTCATATTGTTCCAGCATGTTTGAATTTTTTTTTCATGGACCACAAAAACAAGATTTTTTTCACATTACTGTGTTCACAATATAATGTGACAAATGAAGTGTTTTGTGACTCTACAGCACTACTCGCTGGAAAATGAAGCTCATTACTGGAAAACAAACGACACTATTGTGAAAATATCTGAACTATTGTCACGCTACTGAAACATGTAGTTAAGTTAGAAGCGTCAATACTTTTACTTAGTTACTTCTCAACACTGATAGTGACCTACTTGAGAGCGAGTTTATCAACATCGTCTTCTTCCACGTCAAATTGCCGTTTGGTGTAACTGAGGGGTTTTGTCACCTGTGTGATGACACAACACATAAAGATTATCTCATGTGAGCATAAACATCTAATGAGTTGTAAAACGTGACAAATATCATGACTAATGAACTTCAGCGGAGCGACATGATGATTTCTGAAAGACAGACCAGTAAAATGTTCTTGCTTCTATTGTAAATAGCTCAATTTACATACAGGACAGCGGCTGATACTCCACAGAAACACGTCCTGTGTGTGTGTGTGTATGTGTGTGTGTGTGTGTGTATGTTTGTGTGTGTGTGTGTGTGTGTGTATGTGTGTGTGTGTGTGTGTATGTGTGTGTGTGTGTGTATGTGTGTGTGTGTGTGTGTGTGTATTTGTGTGTGTGTGTGTGTGTATGTGTATTTGTGTATGTGTGTGTGTATGTATGTGTGTGTGGGTGTATGAGTGTGTGTGTGTATGAGTGTGTGTGTGTATGTGTGTATGTATGTGTGTGTGGGTGTATCAGTGTGGGTGTGTGTATGAGTGTGTGTGTGTGTGTGTGTGTATGTGTTTGTGTGTGAGTGTGTGTATGTGTGTGTGGGTGTGTGTGTGTGTGGATGTGTGTATGTGTGTATGTATGTGTGTGTGTGTGTATGTGTGTATGAGTGTGTGTGTGTGTGTGTGTGTATGTGTATGAGGGTGTGTGTATGTGTATATGTGTGTGTGCATGTGTATGAGGGTGTGTGTATGTGTAATATGTTTATCAGAATCAGAATGAGCTTTATTGCCAAGTATGCTTACACATACAAGGAATTTGTCTTGGTGACAGGAGCTTCCAGTACACAACAATACAACAACAATACAAAAACAAGACATATATTATAATAAAAAATTAAAATTAAAAACTAATATACACATACATAAAGACACACACATACATACATACATACACATGGGTAATGCAAATCTAATACAATCTGTTATGTACAGTGCAAATGTTTTTTTTGTTTTTTTTCAGAGGAATGTAATGGCAGAAGAGGTTGGATGTGTTAGATAAATATAAGAAAGACTAAACTGTGTATTGCACATAGTTATTGCTCAATGGGGCAGTTTTAACTGTTCATGAGATGGATAGCCTGTGGGAAAAAACTGTTCCTGTGCCTGACGGTTCTGGTGCTCAGAGCTCTGTAGCGCCAGCCAGAAGGCAACAGTTCAAAAAGGTAGTGGGCAGGGTGAGTGGGGTCCAGAGTGATTTTTTCAGCCTTTTTCCTCACTCTGGAAGTGTACAGTTCTTGAAGGGAGGGCAGGGGGCAACCAATAATCCTCTCAGCAGTCCAAACTGTCCTTTATAGTCTTCTGATGTCTGATTTCATAGCTGAACCAAACCAGACAGTTATTGAAGTGCAGAGGACAGACTCAATGACTGCTGAGTAGAACTGTATCAGCAGCACCTGTGGCAGGTTGAACTTCCTCAGCTGGCGAAGGAAGTACAACCTCTGCTGGGCCTTTTTCACAATAGAGTCAATGTGGATCTCCCACTTCAGGTCCTGTGAGATGGTAGTGCCCAGGAACCTGAATGACTCCACTGTTGACACAGTGCTGTTTAGAATGGTGAGGGGGGTCAGTGTTGGGGTGTTCCTCCTAAAGTCCACTATCATCTCCACCGTTTTGAGTGTGTTCAGCTCAAGGTTGTTTTGACTGCACCAGACAGCCAGCTGTTCAACCTCCCTTCTGTATCCAGACTCATCGTCCTCTCGGATGAGGCCGATGACAGTGGTGTCATCTGCAAACTTCAGGAGCTTGACAGAAGGGTCCTTGGCGATGCAGTCATTGGTGTAGAGGAGAAGAGTAGTGGGGAGAGCACACATCCCTGGGGGGCACCAGTGCTGATTGTGCAGGTGCTGGAAGTGAGTTTCCCCTGTCTCACAAGCTGCTGCCTATCTGTCAGAAAGCTGGTAATCCACTGACAGATAGACGTGGGAACAGAGAGTTGGTGTAATTTATTCTGGAGTATAGCTGGGGTGATGGGGTTGAAAGCCAAACTGAAGTCCACAAAAAGGATCCTTGCATATGTCCCCGGTCTGTCCAGATGTTGCAGGATATGATGCAATCCCATGTTGACTGCATCATCCACAGACCTGTTTGCTTGATAAGCAAATTGAAGGGGATCTATAAAGGGTCCAGTGATATTCTTCAGGTGGGCCAACACCAGTCTCTCAAATGACTTCATGACCACAGACGTCAGGGTGACAGGTCTGTAGTCATTAAGTCCTGTGATTTTTGGTTTCTTTGGGATGGGGATGATAGTGGAACATTTGAAGCAGCATGGGACTTCACACTGCTCCAGTGATCTATTGAAGATCTGTGTGAAGATGGGGGCCAGCTGGTTAGCACAGGATCAAAGACATGCAGATGAAACGCCATCTGGACCCTGTGCTTTCCTTATCCTTTGTTTTCGAAAGACACGGCACACATCATCTTCACAGATCTTAAGTGCAGGCTGAGTAGCAGGAGGGGGGAGGAGGGGGGTTGCAGGAGGTGTTGGTGTTTGTGTGAAGTGAAGGTCAGAGTGGGTGTGGGGTGTGAGATTGGGCCTTTCAAATCTACAGTAGAACACATTCAGGTCGTCAGCCAGTTGTTGGTACACACATGTTGGTGCAGCTATCCTTATGAGGACTCTCCATATACATAATGATTTTTATACTGTATGAACTATAGATTCTATCCCCTAACCCTACCCCTAAACCTAACCCTCACAAAAAACTTTCTGCATTTTTACATTTTCAATAAAACATCGTTTAGTATGTTTTTTAAGCGATTAAAATTATAGGGACACTAGAAATGTCCTCATAAACCACATTTATAGCATAATACTCTTGTAATTAACAGTTTATAATACACACACATACACACACACACTCACACATACACACAAACACATACACACTCACACATACACACTCACACATACACACACACACATACACACTCACACTTACACACTCACACATACACACAAACACATACACACTCACACATACACACTCACACATACACACAAACACATACACACTCACACATACACACTCACACATACACCACACACATACACCACACACATACATACATACACATCAACCGTCAAACATCAACACAGCCACTACAGGGCATTTTAGGAAATCAACAGTTCACTGAGCAGAAGGGAGTGGTGTGTTTCTCTCTCACTATTACTGCGGTAAACCACAAATTATTGCTGACTCAAGAACCTCAAACAAATAAATGTTATAATTAGTTAACCTCATGACTTCTAATAGTTCTGCTTTATTTAAAGCAAAGACGAGCATCATTTGAATTGAATGTTGTGTGTTTGGAGTGTGTTAGTGTGTATGACAGTTGGAGGGTGTGTAAAATCTTAAAGTGAGAAACCACAAGCCATGAGTCTTATAACACTATAAACACCTGAAACATTAGATCTGACAACTTAGATTTTTCTATAAGTCCCTGAAAGCGGCCCGAAGCACAGCACTTCTAAATAAACAATGATTTTCATGACAAACCTCTTACTAAAATTCTCACTGATAAATAGTGAAATGTCATTGATCCATCTCCATCTGTATGACCAGACTGTAAAGTACCTTTTTGGTATTTAAAGTTAAACATTAAAGATTTCATTTTTGTTAATGATTTTATCAGATGTTGGTTCCGTTAACAGTAGTGTCTGTGTCGTCTGACAGCAGAATGAGTTCTCACCTCAAAGAAGAAGATCTCATCAAACTGAGGGTTGTTGTTTTTACGTTTGACCTTCGTCTTCTTGGCATCTGACCTGTGAGGGGTGAGAGAGAAATTAAAAGAGAAAGGGACAGCATTATGTTACGTTGTTATGCTATATTATGTCATGTTATGTTTTGATAAGTTAAGTAATGATGTTATGTTATGTTGTTATGATATGTGAATGAATGTTACATTTATATAGCGCTTTTCTAACACTACACTCAAAGCGCTTACATATGTATATTACATATGTAATGTTATACAGTACTTTATGATACATTATATGTTATGCTGTTATGTTATTATTCATTATGTTATAGGTTGTTTCATGTTATGTTTTCATGTTATGTTGTTGTGTTATGATTAATGCTGTCAGTCGATTAAATTTTTTTTAATGGCGATTAATCTCATAATTTTTTGTAGTAAATCTTGATTAATCACAGATTTTAAAATGTAACACTATATATATATATATATATATATATATATATATATATATATATATATATATATATATATATATATATACTTCTTTTCTTGTCAAAATTAATTTATTTCCATCTTAGGAAAGAAAACAAAACAAAATGTAACAATATAATGCTTTATTAACATTTTTCAAACAAATCGTTCCACAGTATAAAGATAGAAATGCACTAAAATAGCAATTCAAGTAACATAAAACTTTTCTCAAAGTCTAAATGGGAGTTTGGGGCCTGGGTAGCTCAGTGGTAAAATACGCTGGCTACCACCCCTGGAGTTCGCTAGTTCGAATCCAGGGTGTGCTGAGTGACTCCAGCCAGGTCTCCTAAGCAACCAAATTGGCCCAGTTGCTAGGGAGGATAGAGTCACATGGGGTAACCTCCTCGTGGTCGCTATAATGTGGTTTGTTCTCGGTGGGGCGCATGGTGAATTGAGCGTGGTTGCCGCGGTGGATGGCGTGAAGCCTCCACACGTGCTATGTCTCCGTGGCAACGCGCTCAACAAGCCACGTGATAAGATGCACGGGTTGACTGTCTCAGACGCGGAGGCAACTGGGATTCGTCCTCCGCCACCCGGACTGAGGCGAATCACTACGCCACCACGAGGACTTAGAGAGCGCATTGGGAATTGGGCATTCAAAATTGGGAGAAAAGGGGAAAACCCCCCCCCCAAACAAAAATAAAATAAACGGGCTAATTGATCATGACTAATTGAAAGAACTAGTCCTCACATATGGTGCATATTCATTGCAATGGGCATTATATCTCTTAAACTTTCATCCTCCACAATATTAATCTGCCGGTAGACTGTGGCTATCCGCTTTATTACAGCAATCATGATGCTGCATTCATGATTCGTGTCAGAGCGGCAACACCAGCATCGATCGCTCCCTATATTTTTTTCTCCCCAATTTGGCATGCCCAATTCCCAATGCGCTCTAAGTCCTCGTGGTGGCGTAGTGACTCACCTCAATCCGGGTGGCGGAGGATGAATCTCAGTTGCCTCCACGTCTGAGACCGTCAACCACGCATCTTATCACATGGCTTGTTGAGCACGTTACCGCGGAGACGTAGCGCGTGTGGAGGCTTCACGCTATTCTCCACGGCATCCACGCACAACTCACCACATGCCCCATCGAGAGTGAGAACCACATTATAGCGACCACGAGGAGGTTACCCCATGTGACTCATACGCCGCCTGTCAATCAAACAGGGTGCAGCTGTTACTAGATTGCTAGTGAATTATACAATTATGTGCTCTGGATTACTTTCTACAGCAGAATAAGAATATAAACTTTCTCATAAGTGACACAGGCCTAAGCTATCACAAATATAGCCGGTTATTGTTTCATTACTGATGTTTTAATCAGTCTGCTTGTCCTTCAAAAATCCACTTGTCCTGGACAAGCAGACAAGCGGACAAGTTAATGTCAAGCCCTGAAAACACGATAAACCTTTTTAATTAATTGCATGCGTTTACGCGTTAATTCTGACAGCTCTAGTTATGATATTTTATGTTATATGTTTTAATATGTTATGTTGCTATGTTATAATACGTTATGGTATGTGATGATATGTTATGATACATAATGTTATATGTTATGTTATGATTACATGTTATATGTTGTAATAACATGTTATGGTTTTTTGTTATAGGTTATCTTATGTTATGATATGTCATGTTATTTGTTATTTTGTTGTGTTATGATACATTATGTTGTATGTTATGTCATATGTTAAGATTTTGTGTTATGATACATTATGTTATACGCTATGTTATGTTGTATTATTTGTTTTGATATGTTATGTTATAATATGTTATGGTATGTGATGATGTTATGATACATTATGTTGTATGTTATGTTATGATGTTATGTTATTATACAAAATGTTATTTGTTATGATGTTATGTTGTGTTATGCTACATTAAGTTATATGTTATGTTATGATGTTACATGTTATAATATGTTGTTATGATTTGTTATTATAGGTTATATTATGTAATGATATGTTATGATATGTCATGTTATATGTTATGTTGTTGTGTTATGATACATTATGTTATATGATATTTTAATATTATGATATGTTGTAATGTTATGATTCGTAATGTTATAGGTTATGTTATGTAATGATATGTTATGATATATCTTGTTGTCATGATGTTGTGTAATGATACATTATGTTACGTTATGTTATGTGATGATATTCTTTGCTTTTATGTTATATGTTACGTTATGATGTTATGTTACGTTATATGTTATGATTTTTTGTAATAGGTTATCTTATGTTATATGTCATGTTATTTGTTATTTTATTGTGTTATGATACATTATGTTGTATATATGTAATGATGTTATGTTTTGTTGTTATGATACATAATGTTATGGTATGTCATGTTATATGTTAAGTTGTTGTGTTATGATACATTATGTTATATGCTATGTTATGTTGTGTTATTTGTTTTGATATGTCATGTTATAATATGTTATGGTATGTGATGATATATTATGATACATTGTGTTGTATGTTATGTTATGATGTTATTGTACATAATGTTATATGTTATGATATTGATGTGTTATGATGCATTATGTTATATGTTATGTAATGATGTTACATGTTATAATATGTTGCTATGATTTGTTATTATAGGTTATGTTACGTTATGATATGTTATGATATATCACGTTATATGTTATGTTGTTGTGTTATGATACATTATGTTATATGCTATGTTTTGATATGGTGTTATGTTGTGTTATGATACATTATGTTAGATGCTATGTTACATGTTATATGTTGTCATAACATGTTATTATTTGTTGTTATAGGTTATATAATGATATGTTATGTTATTATATATCTTGTAATGATATGTTGTTGTGTAATGATACATTATGTTACGTATGTTATGTGATATATGCTTTGTTTTTATGTTATATATTTTTTGATGTTATGTTGCTATGTTATACCTAATGTTATGTTACAGTATGTCACTTATGATATGTTATGTTGTTGTGCTATAATACGGTATATGTTATGTAATGTGATGACATGTTATGTTGTTATATGTTATGTTATGATATGTTATATGTTATGTATAAAATATTTATAAAGAGGCAATTCTTTACTATTTTCTGTAAAGCTGCTTTACAACAATATGTTGTAAAAAGCACTATACAAATAAAATAAAAATAATTAGAATTTACTAAAGTGGCAGTGAGTATTGAATGCTGCTATAAACAAATGCCTCAATAGTTAGTTCCATGTTAATGTCAGGGAAATACTGACTTCCTCATGTATTATTTTTCTATACAGAAGTATTTAGACAATATTTGAAGCGTAAAAAGCACTGTTTTCCACATGACACACATGATATGTCTTCTCCTCTCAGTCGCTGACTGTTGTGGGAATCGAGGTCACTGGACAGATTTAATTGTCAGAAGTAAATTGGATGAGCTGAGCATTTTTTAGGTATGTAAGGTCTGATCTTACCTGGAGGGACCCAGTAACGACACAGCGGCGTACGGGTCACACTGACCGTTCACTATCGGCAGATCTTGACACTCCAAAACTCTGTGGATAGAAAAACAACTATGAGTTTAACACACAAACACAAAATAAAAGATCATGGGTGCATTTAATAGAGCAATCACAATGTTAATGGAGTCCTGAAACCAGTCTACATTCAAAGTGCACAATGTTCCCTCTGTACACACACATTCTGATTCAGATTCATCAAACCTCATTCACATCACATCAGTGTGTATGCAAATAAAACATACAGGCCTGTTCTCTATGATCATGTGTAGATGAATCAGTGCTTTGAATGTGGATGTGGGTTGGTTGTGTAATGCTGATAATGAATGAACAGGATTTACAGCATCTCTAATACCCGTCGATCCTTCAGGGCACTTCCTGTGAGTTAAGCCAGTTTATATAACCCTGTTCTCTCCTGGTCACACAGTTGCCCATAAATACACCAGCTGTGATGCTCAATGGTGGCTATAACTAACTGAGATGTTTAGAGTAATATGACCCTCTCAGACACTCATGAATGCTCAGAGTTGTGACACTGCAGTTAGTGATGCTCTGATCTGACTCACTAGGTCGTGGTGCTTATACGGGCGAATTGGATTCACACCTCTCCACAACATCATTTTATGTCCTTTCTTGAACATCGATATCCATAAAAGTGTCAAAAATAAAATATGTATAAATTTTGATTTTTGTTTTTTTTTACGGGGCACTAAAAGGCTGTCGTAACAATGGAAGTGAATGGGGCCCGTCTGTTTCAAAATTATAGCCACAAAATGTAAACATTGTTACCAATACGACGTAATATCAGTAAACCATATAATCGATTTTATCACAATGAAATCACGCTCACATGTATATTGTTTACATCTTGTGTCTATACTTTTGAAATAGTACGTATTTTAACATTTACAGATTGGGCCCATTCACTTCCATTATAAGTGCCTCACTGTGTTTTTGCTTCTTTTTTTTTCTTTTAATAATTGAGGGAGGAGTTAATTTCTGTGCATCAATAAGTACTATATCATAAATGTGGAATGCACTCTACATTTCATCCTTTCATCTATTGTAAAGTCTCCCATCACAGAGTCGCAGCAACAGTACTGCAGTGAAACTCATTAACTGAATGGATCAGTGCAGAATGAGATGTGCTGATGTAGTCTGTGTGTGTGTGTGTGTGTGGCATCCACACTGTGTCTTAAAATGGAAGCTGCCGAAATATCGTGTGAATGAGAGTGCTGCTGTAAGCTCATTACCCAGAGAGCTCTAGTGTGGGAATCTTTCCAGACACGGACTCATTGATGCTGTGATAGCACATGTAAAGGCATGCAGTATGTGATCTACACATTTTATCTTTCTTCTCATCTATTACACACACAGCACACATGATGCTCATGATACAGTGTTTTCAACAAATGAATGCTTCATGCATTCACTTAGAAACATGCAGCACATGCAGACTATATATTTACTGAATTTAAATCACAAACGTTTGCGGTTTAATATCACACTAGGAAATATCACACATTTATTTTGATTAATTGTACATTCAAACTTTTGATCCCAAATAGGTCAAATTCAGTGAAATTCCGTCTTTCGTTTTATAGTCATTTCCACTTCTATGACTGGATTTCGCAATTTCGTCCACGTTTTCATATGCATCCTTCCCTACTACTGTATATAGTGTACCAAAAACAGTATCCTCAGAACAGTATCTGAGAAATATCCTGATGTAGCCGATGAACAACATCCGATGAGTTTCTGAAGTGCGGATCCACTGGACGATCTCATAGTGACACAGTAGCTAAGGAGATGTCACATTCAAAATGATAAATGTTATAAAAAGGAGGAGAACCGCAAGTCGGACAGCTCTTTTCAACTATAAGCGATATATAAACCAAGAAAGTTGTTCCTTGTGTTTAAATTGAGCTTGTTTTTTTTTTTTCTCCCAATTTGGAATGCCCAATTCCCACTACTTAGTAGGTCCTCACGGTGGCGCGGTTACTCACCTCAATCCGGGTGGTGGAGGACAAGTCTAAGTTGCCGCCGCTTCTGAGACCGTCAATCCGCGCATCTTATCACGTGACTCGTTGTGCATGACACCGCGGAGACTCACAGCATGTGGAGACTCATGCTACTCTCCGCTATCCACGCACAAATTACCACACGCCCCATGGAGAGCGAGAACCACTAATCACGACCACGAGGAGGTTACCCCGTGTGACTCTACCCTCCCTAGCAACCGGGCCAATTTGGTTGCTTAGGAGACCTGGCTAGAGTCACTCAGCACACCCTGGATTCAACTCACAACTCCAGGGGTGATAGTCAGTGTCAATACTCACTGAGCTACCCAGACCCCCCTATTAAAACCATTGTTAATTGTATCCAAACTAGTGCCCGACCGATATAAATTGAGCTTGTTTAACAAAACCAGAGCAGGTTATTTTTGCAATTGGTGTTCTCACATCATATATTCAGGTCACAGGACAATGCCCACATTCCCGGATGTATAGGAAAGTATACATACTATGCACCTGCATACCTAAAGAACGTACTGTTTTATCGGCCGAGAAGGTGCGTTTAACTTGACCTTCCATTTCAAGTCTGATGAATGAACTGTAATAAGTAATATCAGCCATGATTTTCAACCAATGGTTTAGTGTTTAGTTAGTTAGTTTTTAGCAGTTAGCCTCTACTGGTCTATGCCGTAAGTACACCATTCTGCCAGCAAAAACCATCTTTCTCCATTGGCATCCGTTCAAAATGCTCAAGTATTCTGACAAAATAATTTTTTTTTTTGAAAGCAGCAAATAATCTATAATAAATAATCTAGTAAATATGCAAATAAGAGCCTGTACAGTGTGAAACCTGACTAGTCAATGGTAATAACTAACCAAGGAAAAACATAGGTTGGTAAATGTGTGAAACATGGAACAAGATAACCTAGAATTAAAGGGGTCATGTCATGAGGAATCAAATTTTCCTTGATATTTTGACATATAAGATGTCATTCTACTATAAAAACATACTGTAAATTTAGAACTCAAAACTTAATCCCCAATGCAATAAAGGGGCCCATTAATTCATGACCACCTCTACAGCGAAAAAACATCTACGCCTACTTTACATCATCGCATCCTTGGCCCCGCCCACTGGTGCCTCGTAAACTGAGAGAGCAGGACAGACAGATCTAGTGTGGCCTAACTATTCCTGAACTCCAAAGGGGACCCATCTGGACTATTTTTAATAATTTTCATATATAAACATTCACTAGACAGACGTCTTTGACCACTGTCATGTATCTGGTGCTGCTTTTAAAAGACGCAGTGTCAAGTTACAACTCTGAAAATGTTTTTCATTCGGTTTCATCAGCTGCTCTGGGTCTTGCTGTTTTGAGCACAAACTGGACACGTTCTTTCGATCATCTGAGCTATTTTTTAATTGTGGATGTATGTAAACATGCACTAGATGGACGTCTTTGACCATTTTGATGTTTCCAGCGATGTGATACTGTATGTGAAAGCGTCTATTCACCGTGCTTTGGACTGTGATTGTGCTGTTTTTTCGGCTCATATTTGCGTGGATTGCTTGTGAACCAGTAATAATACGATACAAGCTTTGCAAAGGAACTGTTATTGAAGGATGGGGCAGTTAAAAACACTTGGACCCGATCAAAAACGTAAGTAAACTGTTTCATTCATGAATATTTTGGATGTCATGACTGTTTGATAGTTTATGGTGCTGAGTGATAACAGTTGTGCTTGAGATGAACAGTTTAATATATTCGGATGCAACGTGTTAGATGTGCATTATGTGTGACCCCTGAAATGTTGTGGAGCTTGTTCATTCTCTTCCGACTGAGTTTAAAAAATGGCTGAATTTGAGGGGCTGCATGATGTTAGCCAATCAGGACAGCGGACGTTTACATTGAAGTTTTAAGGAGGCGCTTAGGCCAAAACTGACCGTTTCAGACAGACGGCTAGAGACAGGGTGGAAAATCATCATATATTACTAAATTATGACTGTTTTAATGCAAATAAACATTACTAACATTATCAGTGGACCTGTGCACTGATAAACATGATGCACTGCATTTCCTCAAAAGTAAACATGTTAGTTATTTTGTATAATTTTCAACTCTAATACATGTGTGGGTCATTTCACTTTACGCTCGGGTCGCAGGAGGTTAAAGGAATTTAACAAGGTTTAAAAACAACATTTGAATTTTAAGTGTGAAAAGTCCAAGAGAGTGACAATAACTAACTAAAACATGTTCTTGAATACAACATTTTCAATTTCAGTGTTGATGTAAAAACATTAAAGCTTCAGTCTTTCAGTGTTCTGAAACATAATCTATTCATTTTTCACAAAGTTCATGGCGAGGAGGATGTTCCTGTAATTTCATCAAATGCCACACGCAAACACCGCTTAATTTCCTCTCAGCGATTAACACATTTTTATCTTATCCTGTCTCAAAGAATTTATCACCCATCGTTCTTCCCAGAGCTCCAGAATTCTCCATTTGTCTATGATTGCGGTATTCCGCTGGGAATGCGGGCGGTCCTAAGACAAAAAAACACCCTCTTATACTCCCTGAAACACGAGGCTGCTCAACATCGAGGGGATTTTTAAAGATGTGAATCTGCAGAACTGATAAGACATGAGGGCTGCCACTCAAGAGCTCCTATTGGCTGAAACTTCTCATTGGGTGCCTCACCGTGTTGCCAGCTTGTGGCAGATGACTCCGCTGTCGGTGATGACCTCACTGAGACGCAGCTCCAGGTGAACCTTCCCCTGCGGATGGGAGAACAGCGTTACCATGGTTACACCCACCACCCAAAGAGAGAGAGAGAGAGAGATCTTCGCTGGTTTGAGCCACTGATGAGTCACAGACGACACACGTTTATTTAAGTACAATATATATCA
Source organism: Myxocyprinus asiaticus (assembly GCF_019703515.2). Classification (NCBI taxonomy): domain Eukaryota; kingdom Metazoa; phylum Chordata; class Actinopteri; order Cypriniformes; family Catostomidae; genus Myxocyprinus; species Myxocyprinus asiaticus. The sequence goes on along the minus strand of NC_059350.1, from coordinate 54,890,622 downwards.
TATTTGTAGTTCAAAGTTATTGTATTTACTAACATGTTTAGTTAAATTTACTCACTTTAATCAGTATTTGTCATTAAGTTAAATTGATTTTACTTAATTGTATACCATTAAGATTTACTTAAAACTTACTAGTCATTTTTTTCCAGTGTTGAACATTTCTCATCAAATTCTCTGAAGATCTGAGCTATGCTATCTACATACTTTTTATATCTTTATACTCTTACAGTATGTCAACAACTGACCCATTTATCACAAGCACCTTCAACGTGTTATCAAGTGCAGGATATGAATTATACATTTTCACTAGTTAAAATGCTAATTCTTGATTTCAGCAGTGGAATTACTACTAGTGTAAATGCTCTTTTTGATATCAGTAATTACATTTGCATTAGTAAAACATTCACTCTTGATATAAAAACTGACGTCATAACTTGTGTAAGCAGTCATTCTTGATATCTTAATGGTTTTCACTAGTGTGCCTATTTCAGATATCTTCAATGCTGATATTGTATCTAGTAATAAAGCCTTTTAAGATACCTTTAACCTCTTCAACTCTGGTGTATTTTTGTGCTGCTGTCTGCAATTTAAAAGCTCACCATTCACACATACTGTGGACTAATTGCAAATAATTGGTCTTTTTTGTCCTAACTTTGTAAGCATGTAATTCTGGTTCTGTTCACCCTGTCTTCCTCCAAATAGTCTAATTTTATTCCACTAGATCATCAATAGTTGATAACATATATTTCTGATGATTTGTTTTGCATGCTTTTCCTTCTGGATGGCATATTTTGTTCTGGACATCTAAGATATAACATTGGATTATTCACACAAGCAATCTCACAGAAAAGTAAAAAAATGAATATATTTTTTAGAAAACTAAAAAAAATCAGATATAAAGTTTTTAACTATTTGTTGCTTACAGCAGCAGTTATCAGAATATAAATAAGACGTTTATATTTGATGACTTACAGAAATCATATTTCACTTTGTGATTCTTTTGAAAATATTTCAAACTGTGGTATTAGTGCAACAAAATAAACTATACAGTTACATTCCTGAGAATGAGAGCTTTCATTTGATATATGACTTGTCCATTTATGTGCTATTTTAAAGACTTTTATATTCATATTAATATTTCTACCACATAACCACCAGGTGGCGCTTATTTGCGACATGGATGTATTCAGTCCTTATTTTGTTATTTTAAGTAACATAAATGCAGAAGTAATGTTTATCTCTGAAAAGATCAGATTCTAAGCTTTCAAATGATACCTCATATGCCTGACTTATGTATACGGAGACTTAAACGTTTTAAGCGTAAACGTTTTTCGCGCTATAGCGCCCCCCTTTGGACCCACCGGCAGATAAAAACAGAGCTGAAGAGGTTAATTATTCTTCCATCTGTTGATATCTGAAATACCCAAAAAATTAGCATTTGCACTAGTTGTGGTTCAGTGGTCAGTATCATGGATGGATATTTGCACTAGTAACAATTTAATTATTGATATCAAAAATAATTTGTTTTGTAAGAAGTACACAGCTGATTGTGTAATTGAAATTTCAACTAGTGATAAATTAAAGATATCAGTAACTGCGTTTCGAACAGAGGTGAATGACAGATCATTTTCAACCTGTACTAGTGAAAAAGCAGTTATGTACGTTTTTTATTATATTTTTGATATCAAGAATTAACGTTTTACTAGTACAAACCTAATTAATGATATCAAAATGTAGCATTTTTACTAGTTGAAACTGAATGGTATATATCTATAATTCATATTCTGTACGTGATTAAACTCATTTGTATCTATTTTTATTTCTCCTAAGAAATTTTGGGAGAAACATCTGTGACAAAGTTGCTTAATTGAAACAACTGAGATCTTCATTTAGTCTTGTAAGCTATGAAAGAGAAACCTCTGCGAAATCAAATGCTCCTCTGAGTTAAAACAAAGTTTCTCTGTTTGACTCCAGCTGACATCATCAATATGCAAATGACCTTTGTGAAGAGGATGAACCACTCACACACAAACACACACACACACATACACACACATTCATACACACACACACACACGCACGCACATATACGCCTACACATACACACAGATACACAGATACACCACACACACACATATACACACACACACAGACGCACACACACATACATACACACATAGACACGCACACACACACACTCATACACACACCCATACACACACACACACATACACACACTCATACACACACACACACACACACACACACACATAAACACACACACATAGACATGCACACACATACACACACACTCATACACACACACATACACACACACGCACACATACACACACTCATACACACACACATTGACACACACACACATATATACACACACACATATACACACACACACTTATACACACACACACACACATAGACACGCACACACATACACACATAGACACACACACGCACACAAATACACACATAGACACGCACACACGTAGACACGCAAACACATACACACATAGACACGCACACACATACACACATAGACACACACACGCACACAAATACACACATAGACACGCACACACATACACACATAGACACGCACACACATAGACACGCACACACATACACACAGACACACACACATAGACACACACACACACACAGACACACACAGACACGCACACACACACACTCATACACACACCCATACACACATACACACACTCATACACACACACACACACACACACATACACACACACACACATATACACACACACACATAGACATGCACACACATACACACACACACTCATACACACACACATACACACACACACACATACACACACTCATACACACACACATTGACACACACACATATATACACACACACACATACACACATAGACACACACACGCACACAAATACACACATAGACACGCACACACATAGACACGCACACACATACACACATTGACGCACACACATACACACATAGACACACACACGCACACACATACACACATAGACACGCACACACATAGACACGCACACACATACACACATAGACACGCACACACATAGACACACAGACACACACACATAGACACACACACAGACACGCACACACATACACAGCACAACAATGAGCGCTCTATTAGAGATACTCTGTCCGCTTCATTACACACACACACATCCTTCCTCTCTCACTGTGTGAATGAATGTGACTATGTTTGTGTGTTTGATGTAGAGGGAATATATCAGCTCCATGTGCACACAGATGTTTCTGCAGACAACAGACAGTGTTTGTGTGTATCAGATTAGTTTCAGTGCTGACATGCGTCATGAAGTTCACAGGAATCACAGTGTAACTGCAGTTATCATGAGCTCATATGATGCTCCAGCAAATACAGTGAATGATTATTGAATGAAGGTTCTTCAATGCTGAAAATGTTACACACTTCAGCTTTAATTACACTCTTTTAGAGGGACGTTAAGAGTTCAGCAGAAGGAGAAACTGATTCACACAATGTTTGTGGTCAATACACACTTTATTTATTTTGAAATTCACCGTACAAGCTAGTGTGACGGCAGCAGTTTTGTACTGATGTATATAAACACACCTGGACCTCTGAGTCTGCACTGATGGGCTGCAACGGGAACCAGTGGTCTTTACCGTGGTATTTCTGTAGGTCTTCCTTCTTCACGGCCACTTTACCTGCAGAAACATGACCGATAGGCACAACACGTCATAAAAAACACACTTCAACCCTGAAACACAATACAGACGAATGAGTCTTTTGACTATAAACAAGCTTTAAACAGACTTTTATTTTGAAATGATGGCAATGTGGCTTCATTACAATGGTCTATATTTGAGTATTTATCAAATGTAGCTTTTTATAGCCTATAGGGCAGTGGTAGCTCAGCGGTTAAGGCTCTGGGTTACTGATCAGAAGGTCGGGGGTTCAAGCCCCAGCACCACCAAGATGCCACTGTTGGGCCCTTGAGCAAGGTCCTTAACCCTATCTGCTCCAGGGGCGCCGTATCATGGCTGACCCTGCACTCTGACCCCAGCCTAGCTGGGATATGTGAAAAAAAGAAGAATTTCACCGTATATGTGCAAATGTGTGATAAATAAAGAAAATTATTAATTATATTTTCACCAAATGAAGAATTTTTGTGTACATATATTTCACCAGATAAGGTTTAATGAGGAATAGGGTTTATTAAAATTCAAAAGATACAAAGCCTTCAGTTAAAATAAACTTGTGAGGATAAAAATATGTATGAATATCATCAACAATGAAATATTTAGATACAGCAAATCTCCATGAGGTGTCAGTAAGTGTTTTTATTTCACTTCTACCGCTGCTATAAGAACTGTTTAATCCTCCAGTGCCGAACACAGAGTACCACAGACGAATAAAAAAAATATCTGCAACTATCGGCACCGATTAATCCGTAAAATCGATATATCGACCAACAAATTACCCGGCCAAAATTATTTTGGGGATAATTTCTATAAAATTCTACTAAAAACTACTCAAAAAACAGACAACTGCTAAGATAGGATTGGTCACACTTTTAAGGCGGGGCTTAGCGAAGAGTCAATTACGAGTTCTACGAAGACGTGAACGGTTTTTACAGTAATTACGGTAATTCCAACATCAATAACTATGTTTCCATCCAAGGATTTTTGTGCGAAAAAAGGTTTAGCACATCAAAATGTTTACCGATATTGCTGACGGAAACGCAAATTATCGCTAAAATGTTACAAGTGCCGACATAACATTTTTCTATTTAAATGTCGTGAAAAACTCGTTTGGAAACACTTTTTGTCGAGAAATAATTGCATTAACGCATCATAGCAGAGAGGAACAATTGGACTGTTGAGGCGAGTCGAGTTTTCCTCAACATCATTAAAGACAACGACATTTCTTTTATTCTTGATGGAAGTTTTGCCAATCTTTCACGCATCGGTAAAGATTATGAATTCTTTTATCAAAACACCCGGTAAAAATAAGCCCATTTATATTAATCCCGTGCGATTGACATGCTGGTAAAAACAGTGAATCTGTCCAGACTGTAAGCCCGTTATTTACGGTTGTTTAAGTTCTCCGAGTGTTTGAAGTGGATGTTGGGTAACGAGAAGACACCAGATAAAAACGTGCATCTTTTTTATTGTATTGTAATAACAGACACGAGTTTTCAGAACAGCACAACAGAGAAATAACATTCAGCGCAAAGGGGATTAAACAAAAGAGCCAAAATAATTAATTTACAGCTAAAAATAGACATAAAAGAAAAAGGATATGGAGGGGGTAATTAACATAACCCTTTAAGCTCAGATGGCCCAACGAGAAAAAAACAAATCGTCAAAATATTATTAACTACAGTCTTGACCAACACAAAATCGGTATCGTTTTAAAGTTTAGAAGCTCTACTTTCCAATGCATGTAGACATTATGACCAAAACTGAACAAGTGCTTTGAAATTTGCAGACAAATCAGAAGTGTTCTGTTTTGATCATTTATATTTAAAAAAAATTAACACTGTACATATTATTGGAATCAGTAAAAATATCAAACTCATCAATAGTCATGTGTCACATGTTGTTGGAAAGCTCTCAAAGATTAGAATACAACCAGCCAATTTGTTTTACTCACAGACAAAAATATAGTGAGTAATAGCTAAGTATATGTCTTTGACAATTATGTTGGTGTTGCTTATATGCCACGTTTTCACTTAAAACTTCACAAATAATAAACGGAACATAACATATCAGATACCATTAGATGAGGTGATTATCTTTCAAACGAGTCCACACACAAGATAATCAGATGCATAGATCATTAGATAATCCACATGAAGCACAATGTTACATATGGCCACCAGGAGATGGCGCCAAATACATGACACAGACTCAATGATGACTCAGATGGCACAGAATGAAACTCATTCTGTGAAATCTCATTACTAAAATCATGTCTGCATGCTATGCAAACCTTTAGTCATTGTTGTGTTTGCATGTGTAATTAGTTCTTATGTACAGTTATTGTGTTTTATTTGTTTGAAGAGGCTTTTTGGACACTATGATAAATTATTTTTGTAATGCTATAACTTTTGATTGCTTTGTCGTATCAACACTAATTGTTTCTCAGATACAGTTGACATGATTGGGAACAAAACAACGCAGTTTTTCGGAGCCACCTTATTTACACCCAGAGATATATAATGTCAAATCAGAAAAATACAGAAAAAAAAGTACATTTTTGGCTCAAAGTTTTGTGATTTTCAGCAGTTTCTTAGGCTGAGAGTCTCAGAATGTATCATAATCTATATCATTAAAAACATTGAAAATTTTTCTATACAGTGATACCAAAACACTTGACACTCCTTTTTATTTTATTTTTTTTGTCGAATTATAAGCCATTTTGGTTATGCTACTGAAACAGGAAATCTTTAAAAACACCTTCAGAACTTAAAGAGTTAAATGATTGTCCATATCTTGAATTCAAGAGTGTAAAATAGTATTACAGGTGCACTAATGCCACCAGTTCTGTTGTATTTTGACAGGTATTCCAATCAATTTCTTTGAATAATCCCAGATACAGATGAGCTACTTCTCCATTTCAGCATCGTCTTCTGATGTTTCCTACCATTGCAATTATGTGATATTAAAATGACAGTAAGATGGCCGATTTCAATAAGTTGTCTCTCAATTACTCTCTCTAATTTAGACAAATCTGGGGACATCTTGGATGCAAAAGGAACACAATTTGCAATATACACAAAATTCTGTATGGAAACGGCTGAAGGACAGATTTAATTCGGAGTAAACCAAAACTTGTGCCCCCATGTGTTTGTTTTTTAAGAATGACATCATCACGTACAACATTTTATCGGTAAAAGGCCATTTGAATGGAAACGAGCAGGAGGCAGCAATTTTCGCTAAAAAACCTTTACGCATTACAGCGCAAAAAGTGGATGGATACTTAGTTATTAAGGGTGGACACTTTTGACTTGGACCAGTAAACAGCCAGCACACTCCAGCAACCTCATAGCAACCCTTGCCACCATCCATAACAATGTTCTGCACATGCTCACATATTCTCTAGAAAATCATTCAAACACTTCATATCTCTCTCTGTTCCTTCTCAAACTCTCTTGTTCTTTCTGTCTTGAAATCTTTGTAACATATAAAGGCCCACAGCTGTGTTAAACATAAATGAATCATAATGAACTGGTTGGTCAAGATCTCTGTTTAAAATTAAGAGCTCTTCTGAGATTTCACACCTACACACAGCTCACACATCACACACACAATGAAACGAAAGTTCACATTGTCTTAATGCTGTTGCATTAGATAATAAAATATCAAAGCAAGTGTCATTTATTTGAAAGAAACAGCACAAGGACACTTTTGTAAACAAAGAAAGTTTAACAATTGATTTAGTGTGACACTGATCTAGACTTGTGTCATATCTATAGACCAAAACATCATAGATACTTAGGAGTGCAGGACTCTTTTGACTTGAGCCCGTAAACAACCACCTAACAACCATACAGTAAACTACTTTGAACACTTCAGCAACCCTCTGGCAACCATGCATGACAAAATAAATCTAGTTGCTTATGTTGTGCATTGTAAGTGCATATACTACTGAACGCTACAAAAGACCTTTCATTTATTTAGTTCTTTATTTCTCGACCCGCAGCACTAGATTTCTACAATCCAAAAACCTTTGCTGTTTGATCCGTTTGTTCAAATACAACTTATGAGCTCATTGTTTTATCAGAAAATTGGTGTTCCAAGAATTTCTGTGCATTAAAGAGGAATGTATGGTGAATGAGTTTGAAAGAGCAGCTACAATCACATCTGCTCAACACATTGAGTTCACCTGCTAATCGAACCAACAGCCAATGTGATGAAGGGTGAGTATTGGGAAAATATATGACAGGAAGTCCTGAACATCTTGCAACTGAAATATGTAACATCCTGTGATAACATGCAACACAGATACTGAATTCAAACATTTTAGTGAATGAGAGTCGCTCACCGATGCTGGAGTCCCTCCTGAAAACATCTCTGTCAAATATGTAGAAGGACAGATGGCGGAAACTACGCGGGATTTCACAGTAGAAGTCTTCTCCATAGAACGGACTGCAGAGAAACAGAAATGAACTTTCACCACCAAATGCACGGATGTTGCAGAGAAGCTGTGTAAATGTTGCTCAATAGACTTTAAAGAATGTGTTTATTACTCATGACAGGCCTTCTTTTTTTTCATCTTTTTTCTTTTTTTTTCTCCCCAATTTGGAATGCCCAATTCCCAATTCGCTCTAAGTCCTCATGGTGGCGCAGTGACTCGCCTCAATCCAGGTGGTGGAGGACGAATCTCAGTTGCTTCCATGTCTGAGACCGTCAATTAGCGCATCTTATAACGTGGCTTGTTGTGCACATTACCGTGGAGACGTAGCGCATGTGGAGGCTTCACACACAACTCACCACGCGCCCCACCGAGAGTGGGAACCACATTATAGCAACCACGAGGAGGTTACCCCACGTGACTCTACCCTCCCTAGCAACCGGGCCAATTTGGTTGCTTAGGAGACCTGGCTGGAGTCACTCAGCACGCCCTGGATTCTAACTCGTGACTCCAGGTGTGATAGTCAACGTCTTTACTCGCTGAGCTACCCATAGCAGGCCTTCTTGATGGGTGTTCACACATGACGCGTTCTTGCGTTCAAAAACAGCCAGATGGGGGCTACACACAGGGTGGATTTCAGAGTTAAACTACTGTTTACTTGATGCAGCATCTCAAAAATGCAGCAAGACACACGTAACATATTTTGGGCTCTATTTTTGTGAGTAAACTAATTGTGCGCTACGTATTATCCAATTTCATGAGAGTGCTAATTCTAAGTGCAATTTTTGTCCCAGCGCAAAGCGCAAGTGGGCATGGGTGGGAGTGTTTGCGCTACTGTGGGAGTATGTGTGCAAACTGTTGGTGTATTTTATGTAAATGAAGTGCAGCAAAACATTCAACAAGGATGCACTTAATGCATAAAAGAACGCAAGTCCATATTTCTGTTCTTCTTATTCATTGCATACAGTCCATTTACACAACCAACTTCTTATGAATGTGCTGTCTTTGTTTATATCGCTGGTGTTTGACAGGGAATGGACTGTATAATAGGACGCTGACGGTGTCGGAGAAGAACCTCAGAATTAAATAGCACTTGACCCAACCCATTGGTGCTTTGCACGCGTACATTTCGGCAAAGTCACTTGCGCCTAGACTTAAGCCTAGTGTACACTACACGACTCAAGCGAGTTGGCGACTGGTCTGCGATGCGAAGTCTCGGATCTCAAGATGAAAGGTCTTGTTGTGTGCGCACTCTTGCGACAGATTATTAAAACAGCCTGATATCTAGACGCTTTTGTCGTCAGGTGTGCGCTCCCATGGCCCGGCCCCGCCCTCCTCCTCGTCACACTCCTCCCTCCTTTGCCTCAGGCCAGGGAACCCCCAGCATGACGTACACCCCCCTTCCTCCTTTCCTCACCGCTCCAGGCGGCCGGCAGCGAGCCCCTCCTCCCCTCACGGATGGTGGCCGTTCCTCCGACCCCTCCGCATTCTGGCAGCCGGTAGCAAGCCCCTCCGCTCCTGGCAGCGGCTCCACCACTCTAGGCGGCCGGCAGCGACTCCTCCATCCCCCGGCAGAAGGCCACAGCTGCTCCTTTCGGCGGTCGGCAGTGGCGAGGACTCTACAACAGCGTATCCCTACTCCTTCCCGGTTTCAGCACCAATGTAACAGGGTAATGTGGACAAGGAGGAGGCGGGAACCGGACGAACCATCAAAATAATGTTTAATGAAAACTTAAAAAGACATAAACATAAACACACACTGCAGCTGCGTGTGGCTTTCTCTCTCCCGAACTGCTGCATCCGGCTCGGCTTTATCCCTCTCCTCGGCTGACTAGCCCGATTGGGGGCCGGCCCCGCCTTCCTCCTCGTCACACTCCTCATGAATTCAGAGACGCTCTCCACGAAATCCGAACACAAGTGGTCAAAAGAGACGACCAGGTGTAACGGTGATGTCTCGCTTGTACATTTGTGATCGGATCACCCAAAACTCATCTTAATATCAGTGTACACATGGCCTCAGTCGGGGACGAATGGTCATGTAGTTGATACACTACAGTCATGAAGTGTTTGCACTACAGTCCTGAAGTGTTTGCACCAGCATGACGAAAAACAGGACTGTGAGTTAGGTAGTGTACGCGTGGCTTTATCGCATGCTTGCACGAAAATATAAAAAATGACTTTGCAATTATGACTTATGGCATAGTGCTGCGCTTACCGCTGGTGCTCTTAAAATAGGGCCATTAATAAGATTATGTGTGTGTGTGTGTGTGTGTGTGTGTGTGTGTGTGTTCTCACCATAAAGATTTCTCTATGGTTTTGGTTCTGAACACTTCCTCCTGGTCCAAATTCACCGTACAGTAACAATCTCGCATTTTATTAGGACCTGGATACGGAGGGACGTTCTTGGCTTCACCTGTAGAGAAAGAGAGGAACTGCATCACTAACACCATCTAGAAAAGTAGCTTCATTTCAAAAAGCATGATTTAAACATTTTACTGCTCAAATATTACAACTTTCTTTACTGAAACAAAATACAAGCTGCACAATTCTGTGTTTACACCCTCCATGCCCCATAGACTTTCATTGCTGTAAGTGTGATTTCCATTCGTTGGAACTGATGGACGTGTTGAATTTATTTTCTGTGGTCAACAGTACAATGGAGTGCAACATTCTCAAGCCGCAGCACAGCACTGCTGGGGCAGGGTGCGTTCAACGCAAAAATCTGCGTGGGATCTGCAACCCAATACACACATTAAACACGTGTGACAGAACTACAGAGCACAAGAATGCTGCCTATCTGCTCACACACAAACTCGGGCACTCTCCATAGACTTCCATGCATTTTATGGATTTTATACAGACCTAACGATAATTTCTATCCCCTAAACTTAACCCTACCCCTAAACCGCTGGCTGGGCCCCACAAGGTAGGTGATCTCAGGTTTTACTATCCTTGTGGGGACATTTGGTCCCCACAATGTAGCATAAACATGTACACACACACACACACAGTTGTAGGCTGGCAGGAGAAAGAATGCAACACTCAGGGAGGAAGTGAAGGGTGTGTTTGCGGTGTTTGTGTTTCCACAGAATGAACTAGTGTCCTGTTACACACCCTATAGACTGTAACCGCCAAACACCCTCATCACACACCTGTACTGACATTACTGAACACATTCAATCTAAATACACAAGAGCTCTAATAACGCTCATATACATTGATTTAAAGATCTCATATCACACAAAAGCAGTCTTTTCTTGGGTGATACTCACGAAACATGTCAAGAATATGTCCTGGTCATATTTAAACTCAAATCAATACAATATGAAAGTATTTTCTGCATAAAGAAAATGAAACCAACATTTAGGACTAGAGGTCGACTGATAGGATAACTAAGGCTGATAACCGATTAATTGGCCGATAGTTGATAGTTGAAAATCGGTTTATAAAATAAATAAATAAAAAAACAATTCTTCCAGCCAGGTCTCCTAAGCAACCAAATTGGCCCGGTTGCTAGGAAGGGTAGAGTCACATGGGGTAACCTCCTCGTGGTCGCTATAATGTGGTTCTCGCTCTCGGTGGGGCGCGTGGTGAGTTGCGCCTGGATGCCGCGGAGAATAGCGTGAAGCCTCCACACCCGCTAACAGTGGATTTTGCCAATACCGATAACTTTAGGGGTGAAAAAGGCTGATAACTGCTTAATCGGCCGATAGTTTTTAAAATCGATTCATAAAATGTTACAAAATGTTCTTAGTTGGCACAGACATAGAGGTCAAAGTCCAAAATGAATAAAATCCCAGATGTAGTTTATTTTTCAAGCAAAATCCCAATAATAATCAGAAAAAAAGATTGGGTGCATAACATGGGACTTTAAACACTAAACAAGCCTGAAACACACCAGGGACTCTTATTTTGAAATGATGGAGACTTGGCTCCGTTACAATGCTCTATATTTAAAGCTTTAAGCTTTTTAAAGCCTATATATTATTATTATTCACAATATTAAGTTGGAGACACAATGTATGTGCTGATGAGGGATGTTTCTATATAGTATTTTATTTTGCAAGCCCTCATTTCAATTTAAAACACTTAAAACACTTAATTTTCAGTAAAACACTTAATCGGAAACTATCGGCATAGATTTTTGCTGACAAACGATAGTTCCAAAAATCAACTATCGGCACCGATTAATCGGTAAAACCGATATATCTGTTTACCTCTATCATTTAGTGGTATTTTTAAAAGATGCTTTCGTCATCTTTTTTAAATGTATTTTTAGTAAGCACATATTTAATACAATCTCTTAACTCGAGGCACAAGCTGAATTTTTGTTTAAGAGCTAATGATTAATCGTTGTAAAAATCGACCCGAATAGTCGAATAATCAATCTAATAATTGTTGGATTAGTCGATTATCAAAATAATCGTTAGTTTCTAGTTTTCAAACACACACAGACACAAACACACTGTTTGCAGTGCACTACAGAAGCCAGTCACAACAAGTGTTCATGTCTCAGGAAAACTGCACAACAGGAAGTGTGGCCCTCCAACCCCTCCGTCTGTTTCCCCTCTCACCATGAGGACAAGAGAGAGAAAGAAAAGGAGAAAGAGAGAGGAAGACAGATAAAAGCTTATCATTGTGCAATTTAGTTAAGACAGCAAGCATATTTCAGAACTGAAATTATTAGTGAAGGTTATGTAAACTTTCTTCAAGTAATCTTAAAAGGAAAGTGCACTAAAACAGTTATCTTTGCTGTAAACGATATCTATCTCTTAGCCTCTGCTGATGGCAAAATTAATCAGAATATAAACACAGATGTAAGCATAATGAATGTAAAAAGAAGTCGATATTAGCCAATAACTGATCTGGTGTCTATATATTATGCATCCCAGGAAATTATTTCCTTGGTTTATTTGAATGTGTGTGGCTAAATTTGAATTTGGCTTCTCTGACATGCAAACAAACATGTTACTGGTGTGCATACAGAACAGAAATTCATTATTTATGTATACATGCCGTCCAAAGACACGCAGATATGTGCACATGACACACATAACTGCAGTTGCACAGCCATCACGAGCTTCACCAGCACAAACATACACTGAGTAGGTGTTGAAGAGTAAGTCACAGCCACAGGAAATGAGGTCAGAACACCCCGAGAGAGAGACAGATGTGAGGGGCAGAAGATGTAAAAATGAAGGAAAGAAATGGGTAAAAACAAACATGTCATGTCTCCTGTAGTGTGAGAAGTGATCTGTCTTTAATACAGCTGCGGTCCTGGATACTGATTGGTCAATACTAGAGTCACAATGGGTGACTAGTCAATTTATGAGGTGAAATAGTTTGTTTGGATATGTTTAGTCGTGTTGCTCTAATTAGTGTATGATGTCGGACAGCAGTCTGGCTTTAGCTGTTTTTGTGGTAAAACCCTCTTGGAAAATGTACATATTTAAATTCAACTCTCGGTGGGGCGCGTGGTGAGTTGTGCGTGGATGCCATGGAGAATAGCGTGAAGCCTCCACATGCGCTACGTCTCCGCGGTAATGCGCTCAACAAGTCACGTGATAAGATACGCAGATTGACGGTCTCAGATGCAGAGGCAGTGGCCGGGCCGTGATGGAGCATGGCCGCCACTGAATCAGCTGATCAGCGGGAGAACAAGATAAGGGGTGGCCGGAGACGCCGGTTCGAGAGAGAGCCGCGTTGCATGTGTGTCTGTGTTTGTTTTATGTTGTATTAAGTTTGGGTTTTGACATTAAACATTATGTTGGCTGTTCAGCTGGTTCCAGCCTCCTCCTTGCCCATCCTTGAACTGTTACGGTGGTGCCGAAACCCGGGAGGGAGGAGGGATGTGCTGTCGCGGAGTCCTCGCCACTACCATCCACCAGGGGAGCAGCTGCGTCCATCTGCCTGGGGACAGAGGGGTCGCTGCCGGCCACGAGAGCCAGAGGAATCCCGGCTGTCTGCCGAGAAGGGGAGGAGCGGTTCCGTCCGCCATTGGCCGGAGGACTCGCTGCCTTCCGCCGGAGGAGGCGCGAGCTGGCATCCGTCAGTTGAGGACCGGGCGACAGCGCGTCTGGGAACCGGCAAGCAAGTTCTTCTCTCTCTCTCCTCTCTCTATGTGTCTCTGCTCGGCCCTTATCTCGCTCTCCCACTGATCGGCTGATTCAGCTACAGCTGTGCTCCATCTCGGCCCGGCCACGCCCTCTTCCTCATCACACAGGTTTACTGTGAGGCGCTTACAATAGAAGTGAATGGGGCCAATCCGTTAAAGGGACAGTTTGCAGGGGCCTGGGTATCTCAGCGAGTATTGACGCTGACTACCACCTGAGTGGCTGAGTGACTCCAGCCAGGTCTCCTAAGCAAGCAAATTGGCCCAGTTGCTAGGTAGCATAGATTCACATGGGATATCCTCCTCGTGGTCGCGATTAGGGGTTCTCGCTCTCAATGGGGCGCATGGTAAGTTGTGCGTGGATCACGGAGAGTAGCATGAGCCTCCACATGTTGTGAGTCTCCACGGTGTCATGCACAACGAGTCACGTGATAAGATGCGCGTATTGACGGTCTCAGAAGCAGAGGCAACTGAGACTTGTCCTCCGCCACCCAGATTGAGCTGAGTAACCGCGCCACCACGAGGACCTACTAAGTAGTGGGAATTGGGCATTCCAAAAATTGGGAGAAAAGGGGATAAAAAAATAAATAAATAAATAAATAAAGGGACAGTCTGCCCCAAAATGAAAATGTTCTCATTATTGACTCACCCTTATGCGATCTGAGATGTGTATAACTTTCTTTTTTGAACAAAACACTTTTGAAGATTTTTAGAAAAAGATGCAGCTCTGCAGGTTCTTAGAAAGGGAGTGCATGGTGGCCAAACATTTGTAAGTCCAAATACCATTCACTGTCATTGTAAGGACATGCTGAGATGAGATATTTTTCTAAAAATAATCAAGAGTGTTTTGCTCAAGAAAGAAGGTCATACACGTCTCAGATGGCATGATGGTGAGGCAATAATGAGAGAATTTTCATTTCTGGGTGAACTAACCCTTTAAAGTTACAAAGTAACTGTGTCAAAAGTAAAGCCACAAGACATAAACAATATGCATGTTAACATGATGTTAGTGTGTAAAAAGACTTTCTATCCTTTGTGTAGTTTTATCAGATTTGAAAACCTTGTTGCCATGGTGATGCACTGCGGTAAACCTTAAAAAAACAGCAGAAATTATGATTTGAACTAAAATTTTACACAAGTTTTAGCACGATATTTAATGTAAGAACTTACTTAAACGTTTCACATTTCTGCCTTTTTAAACCCTCCAAAAAGTTGCCCCATTTACTTCCATTGGTAGTGCCTCACTGTAATATCTCATTTTTAATTTTGCTGTATTTAAATAAAAAGGACGAATCCAAATTTTGTGGTAATCAACACTGACACAAATGCTTTTGATTGAGCTTACCTTGTATTAAACCTGGAATATTACATAAAACTTTGAATGTGTTATGTACAACAGACTTCAGGATGAAACATTTGAAAGGTGTTTAAAAGTTGAAGAAATATTGCTATATTAATGGCCAATGTATTTTATTTTATTTACTGATATAAACTTGTAGACAAAACAAGAAACTTTTCTCCCAATATGAAATGCCCAATTCCCACTACTTAGTAGGTCCTCGTGGTGGCGCAGTTACTCACCTCAATCCGGGTGGCGGAGGACAAGTCTCAGTTGCCTCCGCTTCTGAGACTGTCAATCCGCGCATCTTATCACGTGACTCGTTTTGCATGACACCGTGGAGACTCACAACATGTGGAGGCTCATGCTACTCTCCGCGATCCATACACAACTTACCACACGCCCCACCGAGAGCGAGAACCACATTATAGCGACCACAAGGAGGTTGACCCATGTGACTCTACCCTCCCTAGCAACCGGGCCAATTTGGTTGCTTAGGAGACCTGGCTGGAGTCACTCAGCACGCCCTGGATTCGAACTCGCGACTCTGAATCAAATCAAATCGAAATCGTATCATGGCAGACTTTCAAGTATCGGCAAATATCGGATCGCAGGCCAAGAGAATCGATATAAGATCGTATCATGATGAAACGTCCGATTTACACCTCTAGTAATAACCATTAATTTTATTATTATTATTCAGTATTACATTACAATTATATAATATTCAAGTCAGCATTTGCGCACCAGTGCGAGGTATTAAGGGGTTACCATGACCAGCTGAACAACCTACGAGCTGCCAACGAATGTTTGACAAAATACATCCACTCACTGCCAGCGCCCCATGCTAAACCAGTCAGCTTTGCTCTACCTGATAAGTTTGATGGTTCTGCTGAAAAATGCTGGGGTTTTTTATGACAATGGAAGGTATTTTTCTCAAATCAGCCTGAATCATTTGATCAAGACACCAGGAAATGTTCTTTTTTTATGTCACTGCTTACTGGCAAAGCTCTCGATTGTGCTGCCGCTGTTTGGGATAAAGATACTCAAATCCAGGTTTCATTTGATTACTTTGTTCAACAAATCCATGAAGTCTTCGAGTATCCAGCGGGCGGCCAAGATATCTCTGTTCAGCTTCTTCATCTACGCCAGTGTCATCGATCAGCAGTGGATTATGCAGTTCTGTTCAGGACACTAGCAGCTCAGAGTGGGTGTATTACAGCATTAGTGGATTCTGGGGCTGGTGTTAATCTCATTAATCAGGAGATTGTTCAATATCTCAACATACCCACTATTGAATGCTTTCATAAGATTAACATAACCACTGTTGACAACGCACCTATTGGTACTGGCATAACACATCAGACTGTTCCTATAACCATCAAGATTGGACTTTTTCATGTAGAGAATATCTCACTATATGTCATCAACTCACCCAAGCACGCTCTTATCCTGGGTCATCCCTGGCTGGCCATCCACGACCCATCGATATCCTGGAACCAAGGTGAGCTCACACATTGGTCAAGTTTCTGTCACAAATATTGTCTCCATGTTGCTGTTTCCAGGCCTTACCTTATCACCAGTATTGAGAGTCCTGAGTCACAGAAGGAGACCACGATTCCCAAGGAGTATGCAGAGTTCAGTGAAGTGTTTAGTAAGAGTAAAGCTACACAACTTCCTCCTCATCGTCCATGGGACTGTGCTATTGAACTTCTGTCCAATACAGCTCCATCGAGAAGCAAGGTCTATGCATTGTCACGCCCCGAAACCCTCGCCGTGGAGAATTACATTAAGGAAGCCCTTGCCTCCAGTTACATCCATCCCTCCACCTCCCCAGCTGCTGCAGGTTTCTTTTTCGTAGAGAAGAGGGATGGAAGTCTACCTCCCTGTATCGACTATCGAGGCCTGAACTCTGTCACCATAAAATATCGTTACTCATCCCCTCAGCCCTTGAACAACTCCATGAAGCCAAGATCTATACCAAACTTGATCTAAGGAGCGCTTATAACCTCGTCAGGATTCGAGAAGGGGATGAGTGGAAGACTGCTTTCATCACCACCAGGAGGCACTATGAATATTTGGTCATGCCATATGGACTTGCTAACGCCCCCTCAGTTTTCCAGTCCTTTATCAACGAAATATTCAGAGACTTACTGAATCATTGTGTGGTGGCCTACATTGACGACATCCTCATCTACTCACAAAACATGGAACAACATATCCAGCAGGTCAGGACAGTCTTATCACGTCTCCAGGAACACCAACTATTTGTCAAGGCAGAAAAGTGTGAGTTCCATACCTCTCATACCACTTTCCTGGGTTACAATATCAGCCATCAAGGTGTGGAGATGGATGTCTCAAAGGTAACAGCAGTCACCGAATGGCCTCGACCTTCTAAAATCAAGGAACTACAGTGGTTCCTGGGCTTTGCCAACTTCTATCGCAGATTCAATAGGAATTACAGTACCATTGCAGCACCACTCATGACGTTGCTCAAGTGAAAGCCAAGCAAGTTGCCATGGAATGATGCCGCATCTCCCTCAAGTCAAGCTTCACGACCGCTCCGATACTGAAGCATCCTGACCCCAATCTTCCCATCGTCATTGAGGTAGGCGCTTCAGATTATGGGATTGGAGTGGTCCTGTCACAACGTCAGCACGTGAGTACCATTATATCACCCATCTCACATAATTTTCTGTTGCCTGCAGAGATCTCCATTGGTGATCATGTAAGATGTGTTACAGCATTAGTGGATTCTGAGGCTGCTGTTAATCTTCACTCAAGTGAAAGCCAAGCAAGTTGCCATGGAATGATGCCGCATCTCCCTCAAGTCAAGCTTCACGACCGCTCCAATACTGAAACATCCTGACCCCAATCTTCCCATCGTCATTGAGGTAGACGCTTCAGATTGTGGGATTGGAGCGGTCCTGTCACAACGTCACGGAACACCAGGCAAGCTTTACCCTTGTGCCTTTTTCTCCAGGAAGTTGAACTCAGCTGAACGTAACTATGATGTGGGGAATAAAGAATTACTTTCCATGAAAGCGGCACTCGAGGAATGGGGTCACTGGTTAGAGGGGGCAGTCCACCCATTCCAAGTTATCACCGATCACAAGAATCTTGAATATATCAAGGCAGCCAAGAGATTGAACCCACATCAAGCACGATGGTCATTGTTTTTCACCAGGTTCAATTTTACAGTCACTTACCGTCCTGGCAGCAAGAACAGCAAGGCAGATGCACTATCACGCAAACATGATCCACCTCACCTCCAACCTCACCCTGGGTCCATCCTGCCACCATCTGTCATCGTAGCACCGATTAGCTGGGACATCATGGAGGAGATACAACAAGCACAACAGCATGAACTGTCACTTACCTAACTGCCCCCCACCAAGCACTACGTACCCCAAGCTCTACGTCAGAGGACTATCCAATGGGTCCACACTTCCCTGAGTACAGGACACCCTGGTATCCAAAGAACTGTTACCCTGTTACATCGAAACATGCAAATGCTTCATGCTGCAACCCCCCCCTCCCCCCCATTACATACTTTCTTTTTAGACCCATGGCGAATTCTCTTCTGGGTTCGCCTAATAAATTGACGTCACGGCTGAACAGCTCTATATAGTTTTTTTAATTAAATAAATGTAAATATTAAAATATTACTAATATAATATAAACCAATATAAAGTGTTAAGATTTGCTTCCACACTGGTACAACAACACAAGCAGCACTTTTGTCACGTCATAACATTGTTTATGTTTGGTTTTGGCAACCTCTATATTTTGTTTACATTTGAATGTGTATTGTGTCATAATAACAGCTCTAATAATCACACACACATGCGCACGCACACACACACACACAAATGTGATTCCTCATGCTGTGTGGTCTCATTCACTCATGAAGAACAGATCACACACACACGTTTCCATTTCACAGTTACTGGACGAAATGCACTAATAACAGGCACACACAGACAGATAAAGACAGAGAGATAGAGGACAGACAGACAGCTGAATGCTGGTTTGACCCACAGACAGAGTGTGCAAGCATGGCCCACACTACAGAGAGAGAGAGAGAGAGAGAGAGAGAGAGAGAGAGAAAGAGAGAGAGAGAGAGCTACAACAGGAAATGAGATCGTAGGAAAGGAATTTCAACTGTATCCAAGATGTAGTTTAAACGACACTAAACATGAGTGTTAGTCGAACACTGAGGCCCTTAAACACAACGGCAGGATGACAACATGTTTGACAGATACACAACTGTACAGATCAATTTAAATGTAGTGTGTGTGTCCACACTACAACAACTAAACACTGACATAAATGCCACCAACAACAAATGGTGACGGACACAGGCACTTTGTTCTGCTCTGTTGTCCTGGGGCTGCTGAAGAGGACAGCAGTGCTCACAGGAAACGGCTCTCTGTGTCTTTACAATCACACGCATCTCATCTCATCTCAGGACCAGTGACTCACGAGTGATTGTGTCTTCAGATCTCATGTGCAACTTTAAGTCAAATATAGACAAAACTTCTACTTGGTTGTGAATGAAGATGAATAGTTCACCCAAACATTATAATTCGGTAAATATCTAAACACCCTCATGTTGTTCCAAAACGTGTTCGTTAGATAAGTCAATTATCAAAATAATTGTTGTAGCCCTAAAATGTAGCATTTATGATTTCATAACTTTGACTATCTTTTAACCCTTTAAGCTCTGAGGGTGTTTTTAACTATTTCCTGTTTCAATGGCGTACCTAAAATTAAAGGCTTAGACAAAGACACGACAAAAAAAAACAACAACAAAAAAACAAGGAGGGTCAAGCGTTTGGTATCACTGTAAAGAAAACTTTTCAACATTTTTAATGATATAGATTATGATAAATTCTGAGACGCTCAGCCTAAGAAACTGCTGAAAATTACCACACAAAAATATTTTCTTATTTTTCTTATTTGACATTATATATCTCTGGGTGTAAATAAGGTGGCTCTGAAAAAACTGCTTTTGTTTTGTTCCCAATCATGTCAACTGTATCTGAGAAACAATTAGTGTTGATACGACAAAGCAATCAAAAGTTATAGCATTACAAAAATAATTTATCATAGTGTCCAAAAGCCTCTCCAACCAAATAAAACATAATAACTGTACATAAGAACTAATTACACATGCAAACACAACAATGACTAAAGGTTTGCATATCATGCAGACATGATTTTAGTAATGAGATTTCTCAGAATGAGTTTCATTCTGTGCCATTTGAGTCATCATTGAGTCTGTGTCATGTACTTGGCGCCATCTCCTGGTGGCCATATGTAATTAGAGTGATTAATCACTTGTCTCTCTGCGCAAACATGGATGATTTTGCACCAATCTGAACCCAATCCGATTGGTTTAGTGTTCCATGATGCTACATCATTTCTGATGATGTTATCTGATCCAGGAAAGCTAATGTGTTTTCAGCATTTTGTGCTTTCAATGTGTTTTGTGCTTCGTGTGGATAATCTAATGATCTATGCATCTGATTATCTTGTGTGTGGGCTCGTTTGAAAGATAATCACCTCCTCTAAGTAATGATATCTGATATTTTTTGTTCCGTTTATTTAAGTTATAAGTGAACACCTGGCATATAAGCAACACCAACAGAATTGTCAAAGACATATACTTAGCTATTACTCTCTATATTTTTGTCTGAGTAAAACAAATAGGCTGGTTATATTCTACTCTTTGAGAGCTTTCCAACAACATATGACACATGTCACAGTCCTGTCACTCTGTCAGTCTGGGTTTTGGTCTGCAGGACCATGGTATGTTCGTCCCATGTCTGTCTTGTGTTTTGTTGTCTGTCTTTGTGTGAGCACGCAGTTTCAGATATATTCCCTGCTGTGTGCTCTTCGGTCCGTCTTGTTTCATGTCTGGAGCACGGTGTCTGGATCCTGACTTCCTGACTGGTTCAGTTTCGGTCAGTGTCGGGATCCGGACACTCGTGCTCCATGTCTGTCTGTTATTGACGTGGGTGCATCGCGCTTATGTCATCTTGGCAGCATGCACTCAATAGTTTGTCTGGCTCTGGCGTTGCATGCCCAGGTCACGAGCTGTCTTCATGTTGTGCTGAGGTTCGGTCACTTTGGTCTAAGGTGTCGGGTGTGTGTGCGTGGCCGAACTCTCGCACAGGTGCCCTGTCTTGTTTTTGTTGCGTGCATTGTGTGCCGTTTGCCTCGCGATGTACGCTCAAGTTTCGTTTAGTGTGAGAATGCGTGGCATCGCTTTGTTTGGTGTTGCTACGCATTCTCTCGTCTTGTTTGTAGGTTAGCATGGGCGTATATTGCCTTATTGCATTGTGCGCTCATGCCATTCGGGTGTTTTGATGTCTTGTGAGAGCACGTGCCTTTTTTTTGTTTCTGTATCGCCGCGTGTCTCTCTGTCTTACATCATACCCCAACTCCTTGTTTGTCCATTATTAGTTTATTAGTCACACCTGCCCTGTCTTGTTAACCTGTTGATTTCTCTCCCTATATCATCAAACATAACACTTCTGATTTGTCTGCAAATTTCAAAGCACTTGTATTTTGTATTAGGCAAGACTGTAGTTATTAATATTTGTCTTAAAGGGTTAAATACTTTTATTTCAAACAGTGACAGCTCATAACATTATTATACATGCAATTTATAAATATGAATTAATAGAATGTAGAATTTGTAAATTTTTAAAAAGCTAAAATGTGGGGGGCCTGAGTAGCTCAGCGAGTAAAGACGCTGACTACAACCCCTGGAGTCGTGAGTTCGAATTCAGGGCGTGCTGAGTGACTCCAGTTGGGCTTCCTAAGCAACCAAATTGGCCCGGTTGCTAGGGAGGGTAGAGTCACATGGGGTAATCTCCTCGTGGTCGCTATAATGTGGTTCTCACTCTCGGTGGGACGTATGGTAAGTTATGCGTGGATGCCGCGTAGAATAGTGTGAAGCCTCCATACGTGCTATGTCTCCGCGGTAAAGCTCAACGAGCCACGTGATAAGATTCGTGGATTGACGGTCTCAGACGTGGAGGAAACTGAGATTCATCCTCCACGACCTGGATTGAGGCGAGTCACTACGCCACCACGAGGACTTAGAGCGCATTGGGAATTGGGCATTCCAAATTGGGGAGAAAAGGAAAAAAAAAAAAAAAGGCTAAAATGTGACACTATCACAGGCTTTCAGGTCTAATATGTGTCTGATCTGTAATATCTGACGTTTCCATTGAGTCTTAGCAGGAAAGTGGGTCTAGAGTTTCAAATGGCATTTCCTTCGCAGGCCTAAGAGTAAAACCAAAAGACAATGATGATGATGAGTTCTGGAACAGTGATACGGTGAACGTCTGGATGGATGAAATGGATATAGATACAGAGAAAAAGAGTTGGAACCGCATTCACTCTTCTTCTTCTAGAGATGTCTTACCTCAGCAAAGTCTTTACAGACAGACAGACAGGTCAGAGAGACAGGTGAAGACTAGATTACATCATCAGACCACAGACTGGTGATGCCCCTATTTAGAAACGACTGTAAAGAATAGAGTCAGTCATTTCACACTTTACACACTCATTCTGCAAGTACAGTTACAGTGGATAAATGCTCTGTGCTAGTATCCTAATTTAACGTTCAGAGTCAATATCAGTAATCCATTGGTAGTTTGACTTCCTGAAGAGTATAAACTCTGTGACACTTTCACAACACTGATCTGTTTGATTGGACTTTTGCCTCAACCAAAGGTGTGCATTTGTGGTGGGACTACCCGTTTGTTGACCAATTTGTTTCATTATCATTCTAAATTAAATATTCAAATCTGTGAGACTGATGCAGTGATTCATGTTTACAGCTCTGAAGCTTAATGATCTTGTCAAAGGTGCTGTCTGTCCCTTCACTTGCCCTCATTAAACACTATTTACAGTAAGCGCTCCACCTTTCTCACCTGAATGAATGTGGCAACAGGAAGAGAAACTACACAAACCAGGTGGAGATATCAACACACTCCATCACTGATATTCCAAGAAGCAGCTAAGAAGCTTCAGCCTTCTGAATTATATATATATTCAACATACAGTATATCTCAATATTTGCTATGAAAAGCATGACTTTTCTCAATCAGAAATCAGTTTTCCATACTGCTTTCCCTGAAGCAAAGAATGATATTTAATATATATTAATTTATGCACTATTATATCAATACACACTAGTAATAATAAACAGCGATATTTATCAATGACAAGAAAAAGTATGTGAACACTTTGGAATTACCTGCATTTATGTACAAATTTGTCTTAAAATCTGGTTTGATCTTCATCTAAGTTACAATAATGAACAAACACAATCTGTTTGAACTAATAACACACAGTTAATTGTATTATTCTTGTATATATTGAATACATCATTCAAACCCCAAGGCTAATGACATTAACAAAAGCTAATTAGAGTCAGGAGTTGGCAAACCTGGCATCCAATTAATGAAATGAGATTGGAGGTGTGGGTTAGAGCTACTTTGACTTATAAAAAGCACTCAAACATTTTGAGTTTGCTATTCACAAGAAGCATCTGCTGATGTGGACCATGCCTCACAAAAAAGAGATCTCAGAAGACCTACAATCAAGAATTGTTGCTTTGCAAAAAGCTGGAAAGGGTTACAAAGTTATCTGGAAGAGCTTAGATATTCATCTGTCCACAGTTAGACAAACTGTCTATAAATGGAGATGATTTAGTACTATAGGTACTCTCTCTAGAAGTGGCTGTCCAACCAAGATGACTCAAAGGGAACACTGCAGAACGCTCAATGAGGTAAAAAAGAACCCTAGAGTGACAGATAAAGACTTGAAGGAATCATTGGAACTGGTTAACATCTCTGTTCATGAGTCTACTATACAGAAAACATTAAACAGGTATGGTGTCCATAGCAGGACATCATGAAGGAAGCCGCTGCTTTCCAACAAAAACATTGCTGCACGCCTGAAGTTTGCCAAAGACCACCTTGACACTCCTCAACACTACTGGGAAAATGTTTTGTGGACTGATAAAAACTAAGGCTGAATTGTTTCGGAAGAACAGCAGCACTATGTATGGCGTAAAAAGGGCACCGCATACCAACATGAACACATCCCAATCATGAAGTACAGTGGAGGGAACATTGTGATTTGGGGCTGCTTTGCTGCTTCGGGGCCTGGAACGCTTGCCATCATCGAGAGAGATATTAATTCCTACGTTTATCAAGATATCCTACAGGATAATGTCAGGGTGTCTGTGTGCCAGCTGAAGCTCAGTAGAAGTTGGGTGATGCAGCAGCAAAATGAATATAAACATCGAAGTAAACCCACTACAGAATGACTTAAAAAAAGAAAATCCACCTTTTGGAGTGTCCCAGTCAGAGTCCAGACCTTAACCCAATAGAGATGCTGTGGAATGACCTCAAGAGAGCCGTTCACACCAGACATCCTAAGAATATGTCTGAGCTGAAGCAGTTCTGTAAGGAAGAATGATCCAAAAATTCTTCTGAACGTTGTGCAGGTCGAATCCGCAGCTACAGGAAACGCTTGGTTGAGGTTAATGCTGCCAAAAGATGATCGACCAGTTATTAAATCAAAGGGTTCACTTAATTTTTCCAAAGAACTGTGAATGTTTAATGGGATTTGTTCGATAAAGACATAAAAGATTATAACTGTTTGTGTGTCTTTATCTTAAGCACATTATGTTTGTCTATACTTGTGACTTTGATGAAGATGAGATCACATTTTATGACCAATTAATACAGAAAACCAGCTAATTACAAAGGGTTCACATACTTTTTCTTGCCACTGTAATGAGTGATTTAGTGAGTTGGGCCTAAATAAAATAGACTGTTTGAACTGGTTCACAAAAATGAATCAAACCAACTCTAAGTGTATTTTTGCTACTTAAGTTTAAATGAGAGACACTATTATTATAAATAAAATCTGGCACACTGGCTAGTTTTTGGGGAAACTCTTTAAAAAAGTGTGTTAAAATCATTGTAATACTCACCCACTATTGGTTAATGGTATAATGCTAGCAAATAACGGAGAATATTTTGTGAACATTTCATATATATATATATACATACTATCAGGGAATGTGCAATTCATTTGACATGAAAACAATCTGAATGTTTGGTCCAGTGCAACACACAGACAGGAAACTGCCTCATTCATTAAATTAAAGTTTGCTGACTATCCCAGGAGTTTCCCTAAATACTTAAAAGCCACTGAATGTGAAAACTAGTCCAATCGCTCAACTGGGAACTGAGTCATGACTGGTACTCTTGGGGATAAATACTGTGACATCACTTCCTCCTTATTAGAGGGGAAGTGTGGTTTGTCATAAGAGGTCCCAATGTTTAGGCTTCGTTCTTAAATCTAGCATTATTTGCTATTATTAATGTAACCTGTATTGCTTTAACATTAAACTACTGTGATAAATAACTAGGCTGCATTTCATACAACAACTGCCTAAATTGCTATTAAGATATTTGATTAGTATTAACCAATAGTCTGCACGGCCTAGGTGATGTCAGCCAAACGTTGTTTTAGAGGTGGAGCAAGTTATTACATTATAACAATAAGATTATGAGGACAAACATGTTTTTCTTTGGGATGACATACACTGATGAATTGTTCATAATAAGACCAGAAACGTGAGTTTAGAAAGTCAATTTTGAGTTTGTGCTGATTTTAAAGGTAAATGACACAAGGACATTTTTCATGTGACAGTCAAAGTGAACAGACGTCTGGTTTGCATTAGCGCTGCTTCCCAGGAATATGAAAAAAACCACTGTTGTAGATCATTCAGCCAAATCAGGAAGTGATTTGGAACAGTTTCCTGTTTCCTCTTTGCTCCCTCTACCAGAAGCTCCTGACCTCTGAAAGCCCGCCAGCGTTTCCTCTAGACATGTGCTTCGTCAGGAATGCATATACTCCATATATGTAGTCAAACGAGCAGGGAGCCTCCGCTTCTGTGAGGAAAGGTCGACACTTTGACCCGAGATTAGTGTGCCTATAATCCTATTTTACACTCCTGAATTCAAGATATGGACAATCTGTTCACATTACGTAATTTCATTTGTACCTGCAGAAAATAAGTTGTGAAACGCGGGGCTGCGGTGTCCGAACAACACATAAAACAGTCGTTTCTCAAAGAGATGTTGGAATTTACATTAAAACTCTTTCCACCTTTTCCAACAACAAAAAACATAAAAACTTGGAATTCCAGTGTCTTTATATAACTTTTGGTATAATATGACCCCCTTTATTTATCTATCTCTGTACACTTTTTCTTCATTTATGTTAATTACCCCCTCCATATCCTTTTTCTTTTATGTCTATTTTTAGCTGTAAATTAATTATTTTGGCTCTTTTGTTTAATCCCCTTTGCGCTGAATGTTATTTCTCTGTTGTGCTGTTCTGAAAACTCGTGTCTGTTATTACAATACAATAAAAAAGATGCACGTTTTTATCTGGTGTCTTCTCGTTACCCAACATCCACTTCAAACACTCGGAGAACTTAAACAACCGTAAATAACGGGCTTACAGTCTGGACAGATTCACTGTTTTTACCAGCATGTCAATCGCACGGGATTAATATAAATGGGCTTATTTTTACCGGGTGTTTTGATAAAAGAGGCCTTAATATTTACCAGTGCGTGAACGTGCAGTCTATAAAAAGTCTGGAAAAATGTCGTTGTCTTTAATGAAGTTGAGGTAGGTGTTCCTGTCCACTATGATGTTTGTTGTGAGGACACACGTGATGTAAATCGATGTAAAATGTGACACTACATTTTTTTTTTTTTGTGAATGCCATTTCTCTAGACAAAAACTGTTTTCAAACTAGTTTTTCACAACATTTGATGTATCGACATGGGATTTATGCACTAATGTATTATGTCAACACTTGTGAAATTGTATCATTAATTTGCGTTTCCATCAGCAATATCGGTAAACATTTTGAAACGTACAGTAGTTAGTGAGGCACTCACACTGGAAGTGAATGGGGCCAATCCTTAAACACATAAACTTACAGGCTTTTTTCAATATTACAACCATGTTGCCATGACAACGAAACCCTGTAATCCTGATACTGGACATAATTTTACACAGGTAGGGTTAGTAGGTGATTTTACTACACTAAAATCATGCTAACATGTATATATACTTTTGAAACAGTGTGTATGTTAGTGTTTACGGACTGGCCCCATTCACTTCCATTGTAAGTCCCATATTGCACTTTTTTAACTACTTTTTGTGATAACTAACTGGTTAATTTGCACTGAACCCGGAACATTCCTTTTTATTTGGTTATTACCTTGGAAATAAATGTGGTTAATTTGCATTTTATTTCAATTTTGTGTAAAAATGTCTGAACAACTTCCAGTCAATTGTGTATTTTGCTTTGACTTTTGACAGGTACTGTATGTTTATAACCCAAAGCAACTCTCCGTATATGAACTGCAAGGAATTCAGTCCAATGCTCAAGGGCACAATGATAAAAGGGGAGCGGTTGATGAAGTAATTCTCTATTTTATAGCTTTCATTACCTGTATACAAACCAACAGCGATTACTTTGCATTGACAATGAGAAAGAAAAACGCAAAACCATCAGTGTAATGACAATTTAGTGGGAGATTTATGTATATTTGGTCAACTAACCATAGAGAATTTCTCTAAAGCAGAGTGAACGCCTCTTACACGAGTGATAATATCTATTGTACCACAGACACGATTTTACTGAAAGATCACATTAATTTCCTCTCACTATTCGATGGACCATGAAATTAAGCTGTTGATCCGTGGAAATACAGTAACTACTTCTCCAAAACATCTGAAACTCTGTGAAATGATGGTGAAGCAATCTGGACTAAAAATTCAAAACAGCCACAGAGGGACGTTACATTATCTGAAGATGTTAGGCAACAAAACTCAAAATCAGGACTCAATTTTTAGGACATGGTATTCTTTTGAACACTGTCTGTATGGAACCGTCAGAGTACCGTCTGAGAACTATGGTTAGTATGGTACATTTTTGTAAGGGTCAGTGAATTTTAACACATTTTGTTCAAGTGCTGATGTCAGTCTTGATTGATTTCAATACAACAGTTGCACTGTCTAAAATAAAAAGTACCCAACTGTACTCCAGTACATATAGAAATGAAGGGCTTCACGCTGAAAGTGAAACACATGCCATGGCAATCCACAGCTGAAGCGCGTTTACTGTGGCGTATATAGAGATTAGACCTGCAGCGCTGCGTGTGTGTGCATGCTGCTTTAAACTGAGCAAAAATAAGAACTGAATGACAACTGACACAAAACACACACTGAATGATTCTATACCTCACATATACAATAAGTACTGTATATGACATGAAAGAAGAAAAAGTCACACACAGACTGAGACAAAAATATACCAGAAAGTATCATGGTATTATCACGTTTTTGTTCGGTCACACTTTATATTAGGTGGCCTTAACTACTATGTACTAACATTAAATACATACAAGTTTATGTATTTACTGTGTAACTGCATGTTGTTCTGCAAAATTCCCACATTTGCTGCTATTGAGGTACGGGCAGGTTTACGAGTAAGGGCAGGGTTAGGATTAGGGGTTAGGGTTAGGGTAAAGTTAACAGTGTAACTACAAATGTAATTAAATGCAAGTACTTTAAATGTAATTACAATGCAACAACATGTATGTACAGAATTGGTACATTGTATCAAATGGTTAAGTACATAGTAGTTAAGGCCACCTAATATCATGTCCAGAAAACATGGTACCATGTCTATATTTTTAGACATGGTACCATGTTTTTGGACATGTATCATGGTAATAATGGCATGTTTTTGAACATGTCCCACAGTAAAACCATGGTATTCTTTAAAGTACTTTGGAGTACCACGTAAATATCATGGAGTAGGAATATTTTTAGACATGGTACCATGTTTTCTGGACATGTATCATGGTAAAAATGGCATGTTTTTGAACATGTCCCACAGTAAAACCATGGTATTCTTTAAAGTACTTTGGAGTACCACGTAAATATCATGGAACAGGAATATTTTTAGACATAGTACCATATTTTTGGACATGTATCATGGTAATAATGGCATGTTTTTGAACATGTCCCACGGTAAAACCATGGTATTCTTTAAAGTACTTTGGAGTATCACATAAATATCATGGAATGTGAATATATTTAGACATGGTACCATGTTTTTATACATGTATCATGGTAATAATGGCATGTTTTTGAACATGTCTCATGGTAAAACCATGGTATTCTTTAAAGTACTTTGGAGTATCACGTAAATATCATGGAATAGGAATATTTTTAGACATGGTACCATGTTTTTGGACATGTATCATGGTAATAATGGCATGTTTTTGAACATGTCCCACGGTAAAACCATGGTATTCTTTAAAGTACCTTGGAGTACCACATAAATATCATGGAATGTGAATATTTTTAGACATGGTACCATGTTTTTGGACATGTATCATGGTAATAATGGCATGTTTTTGAACATGTCCCACGGTAAAACCATGGTATTCTTTAAAGTACCTTGGAGTACCACGTAAATATCATGGAATAGGAATATTTTTAGACATGGTACCATGTTTTTGGACATGTATCATGGTAATAATGGCATGTTTTTGAACATGTCTCATGGTAAAACCATGGTATTCTTTAAAGTACTTTAGAGTACCACGTAAATATCATGGAATAGGAATATATTTAGACATGGTACCATGTTTTTGGACATGTATCATGGTAATAATGGCATGTTTTTGAACATGTCCCACGGTAAAACCATGGTATTCTTTAAAGTACCTTGGAGTACCACATAAATATCATGGAATGTGAATATTTTTAGACATGGTACCATGTTTTTGGACATGTCCCACGGTAAAACCATGGTATTCTTTAAAGTACCTTGGAGTACCATGTAAATATCATGGAATAGGAATATTTTTAGACATGGTACCATGTTTTTGGACATGTATCATGGTAATAATGGCATGTTTTTGAACATGTCTCATGGTAAAACCATGGTATTCTTTAAAGTACTTTGGAGTATCACGTAAATATCATGGAATAGGAATATTTTTAGACATGGTACCATGTTTTTGGACATGTATCATGGTAATAATGGCATGTTTTTGAACATGTCCCACGGTAAAACCATGGTATTCTTTAAAGTACTTTAGAGTACCACGTAAATATCATGGAATAGGAATATATTTAGACATGGTACCATGTTTTTGGACATGTATCATGGTAATAATGGCATGTTTTTGAACATATCCCACGGTAAAACCATGGTATTCTTTAAAGTACCTTGGAGTACCACATAAATATCATGGAATGTGAATATTTTTAGACATGGTACCATGTTTTTGGACATGTCCCACGGTAAAACCATGGTATTCTTTAAAGTACCTTGGAGTACCACGTAAATATCATGGAGTAGGAATATTTTTAGACATGGTACCATGTTTTTGGACATGTATCATGGTAATAATGGCATGTTTTTGAACATATCCCACGGTAAAACCATGGTATTCTTTAAAGTACCTTGGAGTACCACGTAAATATCATGGAGTAGGAATATTTTTAGACATGGTACCATGTTTTTGGACATGTATCATGGTAATAATGGCATGTTTTTGAACATGTCTCATGGTAAAACCATGGTATTCTTTAAAGTACTTTGGAGTATCACATAAATATCATGGAATGTGAATATATTTAGACATGGTACCATGTTTTTGGACATGTATCATGGTAATAATGGCATGTTTTTGAACATGTCCCACGGTAAAACCATGGTATTCTTTAAAGTACCTTGGAGTACCACATAAATATCATGGAATGTGAATATTTTTAGACATGGTACCATGTTTTTGGACATGTATCATGGTAATAATGGCATGTTTTTGAACATGTCTCATGGTAAAACCATGGTATTCTTTAAAGTACTTTGGAGTACCACGTAAATATCATGGAATAGGAATATTTTTAGACATGGTACCATGTTTTTGGACATGTATCATGGTAATAATGGCATGTTTTTGAACATGTCTCATGGTAAAACCATGGTATTCTTTAAAGTACTTTGGAGTACCACGTAAATATCATGGAATAGGAATATTTTTAGACATGGTACCATGTTTTTGGACATGTATCATGGTAATAATGGCATGTTTTTGAACATGTCTCATGGTAAAACCATGGTATTCTTTAAAGTACTTTGGAGTATCACGTAAATATCATGGAATAGGAATATTTTTAGACATGGTACCATGTTTTTGGACATGTATCATGGTAATAATGGCATGTTTTTGAACATGTCCCACGGTAAAACCATGGTATTCTTTAAAGTACTTTAGAGTACCACGTAAATATCATGGAATAGGAATATATTTAGACATGGTACCATGTTTTTGGACATGTATCATGGTAATAATGGCATGTTTTTGAACATGTCCCACGGTAAAACCATGGTATTCTTTAAAGTACCTTGGAGTACCACATAAATATCATGGAATGTGAATATTTTTAGACATGGTACCATGTTTTTGGACATGTCCCACGGTAAAACCATGGTATTCTTTAAAGTACTTTAGAGTACCACGTAAATATCATGGAATAGGAATATATTTAGACATGGTACCATGTTTCTGGACATGTATCATGGTAATAATGGCATGTTTTTGGACATGTCCCACGGTAAAACCATGGTATTCTTTAAAGTACTTTAGAGTACCACGTAAATATCATGGAATAGGAATATATTTAGACATGGTACCATGTTTTTGGACATGTATCATGGTAATAATGGCATGTTTTTGAACATATCCCACGGTAAAACCATGGTATTCTTTAAAGTACCTTGGAGTACCACGTAAATATCATGGAGTAGGAATATTTTTAGACATGGTACCATGTTTTTGGACATGTATCATGGTAATAATGGCATGTTTTTGAACATGTCCCACGGTAAAACCATGGTATTCTTTAAAGTACTTTGGAGTACCACGTAAATATCATGGAATAGGAATATTTTTAGACATGGTACCATGTTTTTGGACATGTATCATGGTAATAATGGCATGTTTTTGAACATGTCTCATGGTAAAACCATGGTATTCTTTAAAGTACTTTGGAGTATCACATAAATATCATGGAATGTGAATATTTTTAGACATGGTACCATGTTTTTGGACATGTATCATGGTAATAATGGCATGTTTTTGAACATGTCTCATGGTAAAACCATGGTATTCTTTAAAGTACTTTGGAGTACCACATAAATATCATGGAATAGGAATATTTTTAGACATAGTACCATATTTTTGGACATGTATCATGGTAATAATGGCATGTTTTTGAACATGTCCCACAGTAAAACCATGGTATTCTTTAAAGTACCTTGGAGTACCACGTAAATATCATGGAATGTGAATATTTTTAGACATGGTACCATGTTTTTATACATGTAACAAGGTACAATGTAACCACTGTATATCTTGTGCCATTTAAATACCATATAATATAAATATAGTAATCCTTCAGTGCCAATGTATATATTAAAGTACTGTGGTATTACCTTCTAATATCATCACCGTACCACTGCAAATGCTTTACACAATACAAATAATATCCAGTTATAGTCATGTCAATAAAGCACACTTAAACTGAAATTGACACATAGATAGATAGAGATCTTCTGTCTCACTGTTATTTCATGTTTACATCAATTAATCCACTGACAAACCACATGCCACCAGTCAGAATGAAAATAGACGAACTGTTCTATATCTGTCCAGAAAGAATTTCTGATTTAATTAATGTTTCATTAGTTGTCATGAAGAGCACCCGACAAACAACAGCAACATCATTTATGAGTCCAGAGCTCAAATGTTCTCCTCTTTCTAAACATCCACAGCTGGATTTTGCATTCAATGCACATCTGTCCAATACTATCACTAATCTCTTCCTATATGAGCATATTGAGTTATGAATGTGGATATGAATGTACAAATAGATGAAGAGAAAGTGTTTGCATGCAGCTGGATGTACAGCTATTTCAAACTAATGCAACACAGCTGATATCGGAATATTAATATTAGATATGATCAACTGTGCCTTATACAGAGAGAGAAGAATAGCAGAAGAATAATAAGCTATAATAGCAGCACATTCATTCTCGTATTTCTCTATAAAGCGCACATAGTCTCGTGCATATACAGAAAGTGTTCTCGTACAATAACACTCGCTTTCATCGCGCTTCAGAACTCACCGATTTTTATTTTGACACTCTGGAAAACTCGAAGACCTTCCTCTTCGACCGCCATGCTCGTTTTCCGTTCACAATCCGCCACGGTCTGTCCCTCTGTCCGTTCCAGCGCTGACGGTGACTCACCCTGGACTGAGCCGCTCGCCGCGAACGCACAGCTCAAACGCGAACGTTTCTTGAGGGGGAGGGGTCTAGAAGGATTCCTCGCGCGCTGATTGGATAAGAGCCATGTTGCGTTTTAAAGTGGGCGGGGGCTGTTGCCCTGTCTTCTCATCTGCGTTGAGAGCGACGCGACGCAACGAGAGCGCACAGCTGGCCACACATGTATTTTATTTGCGTCGAACGCTCATTTGGTTATACACTTCCAACACTTTAAAAAAGAGGTATGTCCTGATCTGGTAGACTATAAATAACTCAGCTATTCCACGGAGAAGAATCATTCCGTTTTGTCACAAAAAGAATCAAGTACCATAATAATGCCATATGTTTAAAGATGTGCAATGATAATACCATGATTAATAGACATATTATAGATCTAAATTAGCCCAAGTAGGTATAGCTGCAGGCCGGAGATCTCCAAATGAGGGCGGGGTATTCAAAAGAGGGCGGGGTTACTCCAGAAGGGGGCGGGTTACTATTTATTTAGCTAACCATGCAGCTGTTTCCTTCTCCGGAGATCTCCTAAAAGGGCGGGGGAACTGCAGAGGGGGCGGGGTTACTCTGGAAAGGGGGTTGGGTCCACTCAAAAAGGGGGCGGCACTTCCACTTACAATTAGGGATAGGGTTGGGCTCATGGCCCCTTCCTTGGAGTACAATGAGAATATTATGAGTAGCAAGGGCCCCAGGGCGATCGATTTTCATTGATTTAAGTCTATTTTAATACCTGTTCTGTTATTTACAGTCAGATTAATTCAAACACACAGCACGGATGTGGTACAGAAACCACTCAAATGAAACACAGTACCATTTTAACGTTTGTTATTCATAATGTAAACTCAATGTAAATACTACAAATTATGCATACAAAATTCATATATATTTAAAGGGGCAATAATACATTATGAAATATATTAACTTAATCAAACACTTTAAATATTGATGAATTTAACAAATACAGTATGCTCCTACAGTATCTATGCAAGGGTTTGGTGAAATTCAGGCGGTTCTGGCTCGCGCTGCGATATCTTTTCTAACTCATTTGAATGATGGGGTGCGTTCCTATTTCCTTCAAAGACTTTACCCTCCATTGTGAGAGCTTTGAAGGGCTGAAAGGTGTGGGGCTCAAAAATAGCGGTCATTTGGGGAAATTCTGTTTGGAACGACCCTACAGCTTGCCTACCATTATTATTCTTCCATCGAAAAGCCCTGCTAAGGCATCATTTAAGCCTTTTCAAAGTGTCCAAACATCCCCTAGACTACATTACATTGACAGAATATTTAAATGAGCTACGAGTCTATTTTGTAATGGTCGTAATTTCAAACTTTACACAAGCCCTTTAAAGGTGCTGTAAGCAATTTTAGAGTTCTGAAGCTGAGCCGTTGAATTGGCCACGCCCCCTCATTCCAAAACCCCACCCTACACAGATCATTTTGAGACCAAAACCAGGCAAAAGAGAAGCATTGTTTGTTCCTGTGGCTGTCAAATTCAACAGTGGCACAATAGCGCCCTCGACTGACAAACATTATGAATTAAAGCCTCAATAATCCGCTTCAAATACAACACTATGAGAACGAGCAAAATGATTGACAGGTCAGCGGACACATTTTTGTTTGCTGTTTACAGAGTCTATATCTGTCACAGAGACCAGTGAGATATCTCACGACACTTATTTCATTAATATCTTTAAGGGAGTAGGACAATTTTTTGCATACATTTCCATGAAAAAAATCGCTTACAGCACCTTTAATCTGCTTTAAGATGCTCTCTTCTTTCTTTCTTACTGTTAAACCTGTAAAAATGTCTAACTTCAAGCATTTAAAACAATTTTAAACTTTCAAACAATGTTTTGTCAGACCAACATTATAGTTTGTCTCAACAAACTTTACGTATCTAGTTTAATCAGTACTTTTGAACCACACATTTTATTTTTTCCCAACCCCCTATAAACCAAGTTATTTTTTGTAATGTAGGGCAAACGTGCAGTTATTGCAATGAATAGTATAATAAACGTTTTTTGTTTGACAGCCCTTTTATACAAAGAATAAAGCTTAACATATGAAATAATAGTCAGAAAATTATATATATTTTTTAAATCTGTTTAAACCTATTTTTCTGTAAAATAATGAATTTAAAGCACATGTTGCTTGAATTCAATAAATACTCATTTTGAAATATCAGTAACAATATAAACATTATTGTTAATTTTACTTTATCAAAATCAGCAGAGATTTCCCATCATGATGAGTGCATCAAAATATGAAGGTAGCTATTTTGGATATTACTTTACACGGTCTTGTACTTCCAGAAGAGCATGTAAACTTTCACCAGGTGGTGTTATAAGATTAAAGAGTGGCTCAAAAAATTTAATTAGAAACAGGAAGGCGAAAGAGTCCTATAAGAGGGCTGGGGGCCCTCATAGTCACAGGGCCCTGTTGAGGAGGCCTTGTATAAGCTGTGGGACCCACATATTTAAGCATATACAAACATTTGTTTTCAAAGTTGATGGGCCGCAGAAACCTTGCAGCCTAGAGCCCCCCCGGGCCACTGGTAGTCAAGGGCCCCTGGGCACTGGCCCCATTGGCCCGGTCCGTAATTCACCTATGACTATGGTATATGAATATGGTAATCATTAAATACCATGGCATATCAAATTACCATGATATTACTGTCTGACAAAATCAACCATAGTACCACCACAGTACATTTTTGTAAAGGATATCAAACAGGTTATAAACTAGTTATAATCATTCCCATACAGAAATCTGATATATGCCTCAGGGTCAGAACGTAAGGGGAGGTCGGGACATATTCTATTATACTCCTTGTTATACATATTATATAATCAAATATGAGTTGATGTTGGTTTAATTATTAGGGTAAGAGATAATACATTCTTAGTCTTCAGAACTAAACTGAAGTAAATTTGATGTATTTAACCTAAACAGATGAGACACACTTTATGTTTCAAATGGTCGAACCCTCGTAAAAGTAAAAAAATTAAATATGGTCCCATTATGTAAAAGTTAATTTCTCACACTGATGTCCATATATATATATATATATATACATACTGTATATATATATACACACACACACACATATATATATATATATATATATATATATATATATATATATATATATATATATATATATATATATATATACATATATATATGAAATTATAATTTATATATTTGAGCATATATGCAGAAGCACAAAAACCATATATGCAAGGTATGCAATGCATAGGGGCGCCATGTAAAGGGGGCATCAGCGGCTCACTAAAGGTGGTGCAATCGGCCTCCTCGACATGTTGGAGGGGTCGAGGATATGCGACCCTCACTTGACAGATACATGGGGCACAACATTTTGTTTTGCATACCCGCTCGGAAATGTGTAGTTGCGCCCCTGCATATATGTACATATTCAAATTCCACTAGTATTTGGGAAAATATACAGTATGTACTCTACGAAAACTGCCATTTTTGTAGTATTTTAAAATATATGTTCCATAATTGTGGCAACAAGTATGTGACTGTTTATATCAGTGAAAGCCATATATGAATATATATTTTGTATATGTGTTTTACATATACTGCCATATATCAGATTTCTGTATTGGTTATAAAAGAGTAGTAAAAGTTGGTACTGTATTTAAATACATTGAGTCCAATCATCTGGGTTTTTAACGTCACTGAAATCTCATCGGTGTTGTAAAAAGAGAAAAACCTCTGTGACAACAGACATGTTGCCAAACATCAATTTAGGTTTCAAACTGCAGTCTTGTCCTTCACTGTATCTTCAGGGAACTTAAACACAGGGTGATGTTTTAATGACTGAAGTTGATCTTATCTTGTCATGTGGGCTTTACTGGGGTAATTGTTCGACTTAAGCTCATTGAACAGTTTCCCTAATTCGCCCTGCATACTTTATCCTCCCAAGACAGGCAGATGTGTCAACGGTGAATGGCACAGCGCTTACATTAGCCATAGCTGCAGGTATTAGTGTCTGACTCTTTTAAAATAGCGCCAAAGCTTATTACATGGCTCAGTCCTGCACGTCAACATGAGATAGTGACAGTAAGGCTATTCAAAAAATGCCCAACTCATGGGTGACGTCTGCATGGGTGCATTTGTTAGTTTTTTTAAGTGTGACGCATATATAAAGCATGCTGAAACAAATAATACTTTGTCACAAGCAGAAGCCACATGCAAATTCGCAGTTTAGTTTCCAAAAGGGGACGTCCACTGTGAGTTTATAGGCTCACACAGGGCCAGTGTGTAATGGAGGCAATGTAACCGTCTATTTGATGTTTTTATTTTAGTCAAAACAGCGATGACTACGCCCTGTGGTGAACCACTGGAGGTTTGTATGCGAGTGTGTGTGCACCGCGTGATCTGTTGCTTTGGCTTTGAGAATAGAGAGTTAAAAGGGATAGTTCACCCAAAATGGAAATTCTGTCATCATTTACTCACCCTCATGTTGTCTCAAACCCGTATGACTTTATTTCTTTTGTGGAACATAAAAGGAGATCTTAAGTAGAATGTGAGAGACTGATAGCCATAATTCACTTTTATTGTATGGGAAGAAGATGCAATGAACATGAATGATGACTGAGGCTAACGTTCTGTCTAACATCTCTCTCTCTCTCTCTCTCTCTCTCTCTCTCTCTCTCTCTCTCTCTCTCTATATATATATATATATATATATATATATATATATATTATTTATTTTTGTTGCCACTTAACAGGGTTTGGATACAATTAACAATGGTTTTAATATAGTAATATTGTAGCAACAGTCAGCTCAGAGTCAGCTCTGTAAACAATGGAGTTGGAGCGCGCTCTGCTGGACAAACTACATAATGACACCAATTCTAAAGCATTGTTTTCTGCATTACATGTTCTGAAAAAAGTTTTCATACCTGCACATATCGGGAAACACATACGCCGATACCGATATATTGGTGAAAGTCTAATATCGGCCGATACTATTGGCCGACGGATATATCGGTCGGGCACTACTTTGGATACAATTAACAATGGTTTTAATAGGGGGGTCTGGGTATCTCAGCGAGTATTGATGCTGACTATCACACCTGGAGTCATGAATTTGAATCCAGGGGTTCAGAGAGACTCCAGTCAGGTCTCTTAAGCAACCAAATTGGCCCGGTTGCTAGGGAGGGTAGAGTCACATGGGTTAACCTCCTCGTGGTCGCTATAATGTGGTTCTCGCTCTTGGAGGGGTGCATGGTGAGTTGTGCGTGGATGCCGTGGAGAATAGCATGAAGCCTTCACACCCGCTATATCTCCACGATAACGCGCTCAACAAGCCACGTGATAAGATGCACGGATTGACAGTTTCAGATGTGGAGGCAACTGAGATTCATCCTCCGTCACCCGGATTGAGGCGAGTCACTACGCCACCATGAGGACTTAGAGTGCATTGGGAACTGGGCATTCCACATTGGAGAAATAAAATGCAACAATGATTTTAATATAGTAATATTGTAGCAACAATGTAGTAACTAACTACAAACCATATCTTAAAAAAATTAAAATATATATATATATATGTGTGTGTGTGTGTGTGTGTGTGTGTGTGTGTGTGTGTGTATGAGTGTGTATTTATATATTATTTATTATTATATTATTTTTTTGCCACTAACTAGGGTTTGGATACAATTAATCATGGTTTTACTATAGTAATATTGTAGTAACAATGCAGTAACAAACTACAAGCCATGTCGTTTAAAAATAAATATATATATATATATATATCAGCCACAACATTAAAAGCACCTGTCTAATATTGTGTAGGTCCCTCTCGTGCCGCCAAATCAGCGCCAACCCGCATCTCAGAACAGCATTCAGAGATGATATTCTTCTCACCACAATTGTACAGAGTGGTTATCTGAGTTACTGTAGACTTCATCAGTTCAAACCAGTCTGGTCATTCTCTGTTGACCTCTCTCATCAACAAGGTGTTTCCATCCACAGAACTGCCGCTCACTGGATGTTTTTTGTTTCTGGCACCATTCTGAGTAAATTCTAGAGACTGTTGTGTGTGAAAATCCCAGAAATACTCAAACCAGCCCATCTGGCACCAACAATCATGCCACGGACCAAATCACTGAGATCAAATTTTTCCCCATTCTGATGGTTGATGTGAACATTAACTGCAGCTCCTGACCCGTATCTGCATGATTTTATGCAATGCACTGCTGCCACACGATTGGCTGATTAGATAATCACATAGATGGATAAATGATGATGGTCTCATTAAAACTGACTTGGAAACTTTTTACCAGGCCTTAATAATTTATTTTTGGTACTTTTTAAATGTCTTTTATGTATAGATTTGACCGATTTAGGCTCATCCTAGATCCAGACTTTCAACATTAAACTATGAAAATCCATTATAAAAATGCAAATGATTACATGTTTAAAACTGTGATCATCTAACAGGGATATAAACTGCAATTTCTCAAGATAAGCTTAGTCATGCAATGATAAGTGTGTTTTTGAATGATAACTGACCTTAAATAGCCAAA
This sequence comes from Myxocyprinus asiaticus, assembly GCF_019703515.2. Lineage (NCBI taxonomy): Eukaryota > Metazoa > Chordata > Actinopteri > Cypriniformes > Catostomidae > Myxocyprinus > Myxocyprinus asiaticus. Next base: position 54,849,952 of record NC_059350.1, on the reverse strand, counting down.
CACAAAGAGAAACCTGGTTGTGTTTATAACACTTTTCAAATTAACATTCATATCAGTACATCTTCGTTGCTAATCCTCTTAAACACATGTAAAAAGATACTCAGGACAGGTTTTTCACACTTCACACTGCCAGGTCAGTGCTGCCGGACAGATAAATTAAAGCAGTTCATGCATGTGTGGAGTTAGTACACTAGTCCTCTTGTTCTCTGTACTTATATTTAATAGTTGGAACGATATAGACATCTAGTGGTTGGACACACTAATGTTTCATTTTAGGACCTTAAGAAATAGGACTTAAACTTGATGTTTTCCTTGCAAAATTGTACTATGGTAACCATTAGTGTCAGAAATTAACTTTTCCTTAAAGGGGCAATAATTGCCCAATGGATGTAATTTTCATGGGCATTTATTGTGTTTGTAATAAAGGTATTTTTTTTCTAAATATATCAAAATGTATGTAATAGTGTCAGTTTTTTTTTTTTTTTTTTTTGCACTTCCATAAATATTTTTGATGATTATTTCATTTCTGTATAGGTTTACTGTCACAGCATCTCTATTTCTTTGTTTATTAAAAGACAAATGAATAATATATTCATACAAATAAATACTATGTCACGTTGATTTTCTGTGCAGCAATGGTTAATTTTCTGTACTCCATATACATATATACCTATATAATATACATGCTATTTCTTACTCAAGGTGACGCTGATGTTTCAGTGATTGACTTAATTTAAATTTGATGAAGAAGCAATGTGGAAGTAAACTATAGCATGTTTAACACATGAACAGTATGATTTGGTTATTGTCATTTGTGTGTACTACTGAAATTATGTAAGTTGTGCATCTATTTAGACTCAAAAAGTGCCTAAGAAAACATATAAGTGTAGAATATGTGTAGCTCAACATGTGTAGAATATGTGTAGAATATGTGTAGCTCAATATGTGTAGAATATGTGTAGCTCAACATGTGTAGAATATGTGTAGCTCAATATGTGTAGAATATGTGTAGAATATGTGTAGCTCAACATGTGTAGAATATGTGTAGCTCAGTATGTGTAGAATATGTGTAGAATATGTGTAGCTCAACATGTGTAGAATATGTGTAGCTCAGTATGTGTAGAATATGTGTAGAATATGTATAGAATATGTGTAGCTCAACATGTGTAGAATATGTGTAGCTCAGTATGTGTAGAATATGTGTAGAATATGTGTAGCTCAATATGTATAGAATATGTGTAGAATATGTGTAGCTCAGTATGTGTAGAATATGTGTAGAATATGTGTAGCTCAATATGTATAGAATATGTGTAGAATATGTGTAGCTCAGTATGTGTAGCTCAACATGTGTAGAATATGTGTAGCTCAATATGTGTAGAATATGTGTAGAATATGTGTAGCTCAATATGTGTAGAATATGTGTATCTCAGTATGTGTAGAATATGTGTAGAATATGTGTAGCTCAGTATGTTTAGAATATGTGCAGAATATGTGTAGCTCAATATGTGTGGAATATGTGTAGAATATGTGTTGCTCAACATGTGTAGAATATGTGTATCTCAGTATGTGTAGAATATGTGTAGAATATGTGTAGCTCAGTATGTTTAGAATATGTGCAGAATATGTGTAGCTCAATATGTGTGGAATATGTGTAGAATATGTGTAGCTCAGTATGTGTAGAATATGTGTAGAATATGTGTAGGTCAATATGTGTAGAATACGTGTAGGTCAATATGTGTAGAATACGTGTAGAATATGTGTAGAATATGTGTAGGTCACTATGTGTAGAATACGTGTAGCTCAATATGTGTAGCTCAATATGTGTAGAATATGTGTAGGTCAATATGTGTAGAATATGTGTAGAATATGTGTAGCTCAATATGTGTAGAATATGTGTAGAATATGTGTAGCTCAGTATGTGTAGCTCAACATGTGTAGAATATGTGTAGCTCAATATGTGTAGAATATGTGTAGAATATGTGTAGCTCAATATGTGTAGAATATGTGTAGAATATGTGTAGCTCAGTATGTGTAGAATATGTGTAGCTCAACGTGTAGAATATGTGTAGCTCAATATGTGTAGAATATGTGTAGAATATGTGTAGCTCAATATGTGTAGAATATGTGTAGCTCAGTATGGGTAGAATATGTGTGGAATATGTGTAGCTCAACATGTGTAGAATATGTGTAGAATATGTGTATCTCAATATGTGTAGAATATGTGTAGCTCAATATGTGTAGCTTAATATGTGTAGAATATGTGTAGCTCAGTATGTGTAGAATATGTGTAGAATATGTGTAGCTCAGTATGTGTAGAATATGTGTAGAATATGTGTAGCTCAATATGTATAGAATATGTGTAGAATATGTGTAGCTCAGTATGTGTAGAATATGTGTAGCTCAACATGTGTAGAATATGTGTAGGTCAATATGTGTAGCTCAATATGTGTAGAATATGTATAGGTCAATATGTGTAGCTCAATATGTGTAGAATATGTGTAAAATATGTGTTGCTCAACATGTGTAGAATATGTGTATCTCAGTATGTGTAGAATATGTGTAGAATATGTGTAGCTCAATATGTTTAGAATATGTGCAGAATATGTGTAGCTCAATATGTGTGGAATATGTGTAGAATATGTGTAGCTCAGTATGTGTAGAATATGTGTAGAATATGTGTAGGTCAATATGTGTAGAATACGTGTAGGTCAATATGTGTAGAATACGTGTAGAATATGTGTAGAATATGTGTAGGTCACTATGTGTAGAATACGTGTAGCTCAATATGTGTAGCTCAATATGTGTAGAATATGTGTAGAATATGTGTAGAATATGTGTAGCTCAATATGTGCAGAATATGTGTAGGTCAATATGTGTAGAATATGTGTAGAATATGTGTAGAATATGTGTAGCTCAATATGTGCAGAATATGTGCAGAATATGTGTAGCTCAATATGTGTGGAATATGTGTAGAATATGTGTAGCTCAGTATGTGTAGAATATGTGTAGAATATGTGTAGGTCAATATGTGTAGAATACGTGTAGGTCAATATGTGTAGAATACGTGTAGAATATGTGTAGAATATGTGTAGGTCACTATGTGTAGAATACGTGTAGCTCAATATGTGTAGCTCAATATGTGTAGAATATGTGTAGGTCAATATGTGTAGAATATGTGTAGCTCAATATGTGTAGAATATGTGTAGAATATGTGTAGCTCAGTATGTGTAGCTCAACATGTGTAGAATATGTGTAGCTCAATATGTGTAGAATATGTGTAGAATATGTGTAGCTCAATATGTGTAGAATATGTGTAGAATATGTGTAGCTCAGTATGTGTAGAATATGTGTAGCTCAACGTGTAGAATATGTGTAGCTCAATATGTGTAGAATATGTGTAGAATATGTGTAGCTCAATATGTGTAGAATATGTGTAGCTCAGTATGGGTAGAATATGTGTAGAATATGTGTAGCTCAGTATGTGTAGAATATGTGTAGCTCAACGTGTAGAATATGTGTAGCTCAATATGTGTAGAATATGTGTAGAATATGTGTAGCTCAATATGTGTAGAATATGTGTAGCTCAGTATGGGTAGAATATGTGTGGAATATGTGTAGCTCAACATGTGTAGAATATGTGTAGAATATGTGTATCTCAATATGTGTAGAATATGTGTAGCTCAATATGTGTAGCTTAATATGTGTAGAATATGTGTAGCTCAGTATGTGTAGAATATGTGTAGAATATGTGTAGCTCAGTATGTGTAGAATATGTGTAGAATATGTGTAGCTCAATATGTATAGAATATGTGTAGAATATGTGTAGCTCAGTATGTGTAGAATATGTGTAGCTCAACATGTGTAGAATATGTGTAGGTCAATATGTGTAGCTCAATATGTGTAGAATATGTATAGGTCAATATGTGTAGCTCAATATGTGTAGAATATGTGTAAAATATGTGTTGCTCAACATGTGTAGAATATGTGTATCTCAGTATGTGTAGAATATGTGTAGAATATATGTAGCTCAGTATGTTTAGAATATGTGCAGAATATGTGTAGCTCAATATGTGTGGAATATGTGTAGAATATGTGTAGCTCAGTATGTGTAGAATATGTGTAGAATATGTGTAGGTCAATATGTGTAGAATACGTGTAGGTCAATATGTGTAGAATACGTGTAGAATATGTGTAGAATATGTGTAGGTCACTATGTGTAGAATACGTGTAGCTCAATATGTGTAGCTCAATATGTGTAGAATATGTGTAGGTCAATATGTGTAGAATATGTGTAGAATATGTGTAGCTCAATATGTGCAGAATATGTGTAGCTCAATATGTGTGGAATATGTGTAGAATATGTGTAGCTCAGTATGTGTAGAATATGTGTAGAATATGTGTAGGTCAATATGTGTAGAATACGTGTAGGTCAATATGTGTAGAATACGTGTAGAATATGTGTAGAATATGTGTAGGTCACTATGTGTAGAATACGTGTAGCTCAATATGTGTAGCTCAATATGTGTAGAATATGTGTAGGTCAATATGTGTAGAATATGTGTAGAATATGTGTAGAATATGTGTAGCTCAATATGTGCAGAATATGTGTAGCTCAATATGTGTGGAATATGTGTAGAATATGTGTAGCTCAGTATGTGTAGAATATGTGTAGAATATGTGTAGGTCAATATGTGTAGAATACGTGTAGGTCAATATGTGTAGAATACGTGTAGAATATGTGTAGAATATGTGTAGGTCACTATGTGTAGAATACGTGTAGCTCAATATGTGTAGCTCAATATGTGTAGAATATGTGTAGGTCAATATGTGTAGAATATGTGTAGAATATGTGTAGGTCAATATGTGTAGTATACGTGTAGAATATGTGTAGAATATGTGTAGGTCAATATGTGTAGAATATGTGTAGGTCAATATGTGTAGCTCAATATGTGTAGAATATGTGTAGGTCAATATGTGTAGAATATGTGTAGAATATGTGTAGGTCAATATGTGTAGTATACGTGTAGAATATGTGTAGAATATGTGTAGGTCAATATGTGTAGAATATGTGTAGGTCAATATGTGTAGCTCAATATGTGTAGGTCAATATGTGTAGAATATGTGTAGAATACGTGTAGCTCAATATGTGTAGAATATGCGTAGGTCAATATGTGTAGAATACGTGTAGCTCAATATGTGTAGAATATGTGTAGCTCAATATGTGTTGAATATGTGTAGAATATGTGTAGGTCAGTATGTGTAGAATATGTGAAGGTCAATATGTGTTTGACAGGCAGTTGCGTCTCATGAAATTTCAGAGTGAAAGCAATGAATCCTGTTTTAGATTTGTCCTGATTTGTTCCATCATCTCTTTGATATACGGTGCATCCGGAAAGTATTCACAGCGCTTCACTTTTTCCACATTTTGTTATGTTACAGCCTTATTCCAAAATGGATTCAATTCATTATTTTCCTCAAAATTCTACAAACAATACCCCATAATGACAGCGTGAAAAAGTTTGTTTGAAATCTTTTCAAATTTATTAAAAATAAAAAACGAAAATAATCACATGTACATAAGTATTCACAACCTTTGCTCAATACTTTGTTGAAGCACCTTTGGCACCAATTACAGCCTCAAGTCTTTTTGAGTATGATGCTTTTCTGTACCCTTCCCCAGATCTGTGCCTCGATACAATCCTGTCTCAGAGGTCTACAGACATTTCCTTGGACTTCATGGCTTGGTTTTTGCTCTGACATACACTGTTAACTGTGGGACCTTATATAGACAGGTGTGTGCCTTCCCAAATCATGTCCAATCAACTGAATTTACCACAGGTGGACTCCAATCAAGTTGTAGAAACATCTCAAGGATGATCAGTGGAAACAGGATGCACCTGAGCTCAATTTTGAGTGTCATGGCAAAGACTGTGAATACTTATGTACATGTGATTTTTTTATTTTTTATTTGTAATAAATTTGCAAAGATTTCAAACAAACTTCTTTCATGTTGTCATTATGGGGTATTGTTTGTAGAATTTTGAGGAAAATAATGAATTTAATCCATTTTGGAATAAGGCTGTAACATAACAAAATGTGGAAAAAGTGAAGCGCTGTGAATACTTTCCAGATGTACTGTATGAAAAATAAAACATCAAAATATATTTTATTTTATTATATTATTTTCTAATTGTCTTGAAAATAATTTGAAAATTTGACATGATCAGGGCATTTTGTAGATCCATTTGTGATAGATAGATATACACGCCATGTCTCTAAAGACCCAAATATGTGAGTGTTTGTTGAAATAAACTACAATGGATTTAAGGGTTCAAATACTTACATTTAATCAATTAATTTACATATGGTTCTAAATATGAATAATTAGATTCACAATATATATTACAAATTTTTTGTCCCCACGTTTTGAATTTCAGGGGCATTTTTGTCACTTTTGGGGGCATTTTTTACCACAAGCCCCCCTTAATTTCTGACCCTGGTAACCATATTTTCTGCCAAAATTTGTACTTACCACAGTTTGTGTTGCTGCAGTTAAAATATGGTAAAATGTTTACTGTATTTTACAGAAGTAATAATAACTGATGTAACTAATGCATTTTGGAATACACTACAAAAAATGATTTTCAAGACAAGTATTTTTGTTTTGTTTTCCTGTAAAAGAATCTAAACATTCTTAAAATGTGATTTATTTACTTGACAAGCAAACTGGCATAATATGTTAATCAAATGTAGTTATATTTATGCTTAAAACTAGAAAAAAACTGTTTGCCAATGGGGTAAGAAAAATAAACTTTATTTTAAACAAGTTTATTTTGGTTGCCCCATTGGCAGAATTTATTCTTGTTTTAAGTTCACTAAATTTTGTAGATTTATCTTAAACAAGACTTAATATCTTATCACATTTTGCTTGACAAGTAAATAAATCACGTTTCAAGAATGTTTAGATAATTTTACAGGAAAACATAACTGAAAATAACTTTTTGCAGTGTAAACAATGCTTAAATAATGCATTCAAACAATAACAACAATCATTTTATTGCATATATGTGTAACAAATGATTTATTCTGTCCATGAGCAATTTTGTGTTGAACCTACTCTTTTAAAAATAGTGGGTGAAACTCAAATGAATTGTCCTTTAATACTGTTTAGAAGAGCTTTAAATGCATGAATCGTCCAAACGAGACGATTCACTAAAAATGTAATGAATCGGACTTTCTAATGTTTCATATGTGTGGTGGTAAGAGCGCGTTTGATTGGTTTCTTCTCTTTGAATCGAGTGCAGGTAAACAAGTGCTCATTTGGGCGAACATTTTGCATCCCGGAATGGAATTAAATTTTCCCAGAACAGACGGGAAAATCAGGATGATCCCAGAAAATCCTGGATGAGTGGCAACCTGTGTGTTTTAACCAGGGGCGTAGCAATCGTTTCAAAAGTGAGGGGAACAGAATGTTTAGCACAAGGCGAAAATAAATATATACAATATATATTTTTAGGGCTGTCAATCGATGACAAGACCAAAGGGGGACTAACTTTGGTCTTATTGAAAGTGAAGGGGACACATCACCCTCATCCCTCGTGTATTCTACGCCCATGGTTTTAACAAGACTGGCTGCATTGACCAAAATAATACATCATAAGCAACTGATGTGAGAAAACAATTCAAGTAGTTCTTCAGTTCCAAATTTCAACTGAGTGCTAGAATAAGTACAACACTCGAACAGAAGTGTTCTTAAGAGCAAACAGTAGACTAGAGAGATTATGTTTGTATTTCTGTATAATGTTATGACATAGTTAAGCATGCGTAATCATGTCAATAAATTACTTTAAATTGAAGTTTAATTTTTATAGTGTATCTTTATGGTGACTGAGATTAGTGGTGCTGCACCTTTAAGAGCGTCGCTTATTGTATCCGCTGCTCCGGTTCCGCCGCTGTTGTTGTGTTTATTCTCTCTCTGTGTTCGGTCATGGCTGCTCATTCCGCTGAAAATCCGTTCCCGTTCCACGGGCTGCTTCCCAAGAAAGAGACCGGCGCTGCGTCTTTCATCACCAAGTTCCCGGAGTACGATGGCCGGGGGGTGCTCATCGCCATCCTCGACACCGGGGTGGACCCAGGGGCCCCGGGCATGCAGGTAAATCGAGCCCGCGGCTGTGGCTTAGGTTTAGGCCGCAGTGAATTTTACTCCCGGTTTAACGGAACAGAAAGACCTGACGTTACCGGAACACCGGTGTTATATTTAAAGAGTGAAACACGGACACGTCTGGATTTTATGAAGGAGAATAAAGCTATAAAATACAAAAATAAAGAGACAAGCTGTGTCATTCTCATGAATAGAGCTGCTCTTACAAAGAAGTGCCATGCTAATATCACCTATTTTTTAACCATGTTTTTTTTAGACATACCATAACAAAATCATATTTTTTGGGGTCATGTGTCCTGGTAATACCGTCTTGTTTTTTTTTTTTTTTTTACCATTTAGGACCAAGTTGTATTAAACATTTACTATGTAAATACTGTTGTATTCTTTAAAGTTCCTTGGAAAACTGTTATAAATATAATGAATATGGTAATCATTCGGTACCCTTGATTTACCATCTGATACTATACCATGGCCAAGAAGTGTGTTAATGGCTTTGTTTTAAAACCCAATGTGTTAAAACAAATAAAAAATAAATAAAATAAAGCATTTTTCCTCTGCCAAAGATGCCCAAAATTGCTGTCTAGGTCAGCAGCTCACTACAAAGACATCTCGCTACAAAGTTTTCTCACTACCTAGACAGTTCAATAATAAAGCAGCTCACTACGATGACAGTTCACTACCTAGACAGCTCACTTCAATGACAGCTCACTACAAAGACAGCTCACTAATAAGGCAGTTCACTACCTAGACAGCTCACTACAAAGACAGCTCACTAATAAGGCAGTTCACTACCTAGACAGCTCACTACAATGTCAGCTTACTAATAAGGCAGTTCAGTACGATGGGAGCTCACTACAACGACAGCTCACTAATAAGGCAGTTCAGTACGATGGCAGCTCACCACAAAGACAGCTCACCACAAAGACAGCTCACTAATAAGGCAGTTCACTATGATGGCAGCTCACTACCTAGACAGCTCACTACCTAGACAGCTCACTACAAAGACAGCTCACTACAATGACAGCTCACTACTAAGACACAGGTGGTTTGTGCTGTCATGGGTCACTGTCCATCAAAACCAGAACATGATACACACAGCTGTTTTGAGCCTTCACTCAACTGTTCTTCTGTTCTACACTACTGAGGTCTGTTTTCATGTTATCTGATATGAGTTTTCTGAAGGCAAGCTTGATATTAAAGTATCTTGTTTTCTTTTGTTGTCTCATGTAGTTCACAACAGACGGGAAACCCAAGATCATTGACATCATTGACACGACGGGCAGCGGCGATGTGAACATGTCCACTGTGGTGGAGGTGAAGGACGGGACAGTAATCGGACTGAGCGGACGCACGCTCAATGTGAGAGCTCTCAAATCTCGTATTTTTATTAAGAGTCACTGTAACACATCCTCTGTTTTACCTGAAAAATGTTTCAGAAGCTGACTCGGGTTACAAAAACCTTTACTAAATGTCACCAAAACATGTCCAGGTTACATTTCAGCCCCAAATCTAAAAGACAAAAATAAGATGGTATATTTTATAAGAGGAAATAAAGCCTATTTTTAGGACCATTAAGACTTTTCTTTGACATTTTAATTCCAAATTCTGATTACTTTAATTCATGCACCTGGAGATTAATTTTCAATGGTGATTCTCATTAGATACTTATTAATGTAATGCAATAATTTTTACTAAATAAAGGAATATTCCAGGTTAATCTCAGTCGACAGCATTTGTGACATAATGTTGATTAACACAAAAATTAATTTCGACTTGTCCCTCCTTTTCTTTAAAAAAGCACAAATGTGTGTTCCAGTGAGACACTTACAATGGAAGTCAATGGGGTCAATCTGTAAATGTTAAAATACTCACTGTTTCAAAAGTATACACACAAGACATAAATCATTTTAGTGTAATAAAATCACTTACTAGCCTTTTCAGTGTAAAGTTAGACCCAGTTTTACAACTTCGTTGACATGATGTAAAATGACATAAAAAAATGACGATTTAAACAACTTTACAGCTCAAATAATACAGAAGAATTAATGTAAGTGCTTTTATAAAATTATAAATTTCACATTTCTGCCTTTTAAACCTCCAAAAATTGACCCCATTGACTTCCATTGTAAGTGTCTCACTGGAACACAGATTTGTGCTTTTTTTTAAAGAAAACGAGGAACGAGTCAAAATAAATTTTTGTGGTAATCAACATTATGCCACAAATGCTGTCGATTGAGCTTAACTTGTACTGAACCCGGAACATTCCTTTAAAGGCAGCACAACTAGGCCTGTCGCGATTATTAAATAACCGTCTGATCGCGGTTATTTCACACAACCACGATTATTGGGCATTCAAATTCCAATCACATTTTAATGCCCAAATAATGGAATTTTAAGCGAATATACTGTATAAATGCCACAAACGGTGCGTTTATGTGTCATTGAGTTGGACTCAATGACTCGAGTCCGAGCATCACTGAGCCGCACCGCGGGACATCAACCAGCTCCTGTCCTGAAGAGCATGTGAAGCACTCTGATGCGCTCGCTGTCAGCAGATGTTTGTGCCAAACTCCCGCGAAGATATAAACAAACAAGTATAAACTTTGATAGTGAACGCAGAGCTTCCGTTTCACTTTAAACAATTGTGTAATGGCAAATTTTCCTGGTTCATAAACGCAGTGACACGGAGGAGACGACGCACGCTTCCTATAAAGTACACATTAGTGTACGTTGTGTTGAGCAGCGTGGCATTTTGCAATAAATCGGATGAAACTACAGACTAATCTTTTGACTCAAACAGGTTTTAATGTAAAAACTTAATGAGGTTTCTTAACAGATGTAGTTTTGTTGATGTTTCTCCCAAAGACAAACTCCGCTGTGGTCAGCGCCATGTTGTTTTGTCACATGACTCTGTGCATCTAAAGTTTAACCCTTTACTGACAGCACAGAGTCTCCTGAACTGAGATCAGTCCATTTAAATGAAATGAAATTATGTGTTGTGTATAGCAAAGCCAAAATACAGCGTCTACGCATGTTAGGTGTTTCTAGCAAGTATTAGCATGTAGCTAGGCGTTTCTATCATGTTTTAGCATTAATCTAGACAATGCCAACATGTTTTAACAAGTAGTTTGGCATTGTTCGCATGTTTCTAGATGTTGCTAGCATGTTCTAGCATGTAGCTATGCATTGGTAGCATGTTGCTAGCATGTTTTAACATCTTGATAACTTGTTTTACAATCAAGCTAGGCATTACTAGCAGGTTTTAGCATGTTGCAAGCATAGTTTAGCATGTTGCTAGTATTTTTTAGCATCAAGCTAGGCAATGCTAACATGTGTTAGCATGTAACTAGACGTTGCTAGCATGTAACTAGATGTTGCTAGCATGTGTTAGCATGTAGCTAGACATTGTTAGCATGTTACTAGGTGTTTCTAGCATGCTTTAGCATGCTGCTAAGCTAAGTGACACAGAGGAGGAGATGCACGCTTACTCTATTTCTGTGGAGTGATGAAATGATGAAACGAAATCTCAAGGGTTTTGCTTCATGAGAGAGAAGGACTCGTGAGTTTAATCAGAGCATTAAAATAATGTGTGAAAGTGAAGAAATTAATTATAGATATTATTTTTTTATACATATATAATTTTTTTATTTAAACATTTTTAAAATATATGAGTTCAGAAAACAAGTGTAAATGTCAGATTTACCAAAACTAGTTGACCAAAAAGAGAGACGTATTTTAAGTATTTAGAAATATTTTGATATTTAAAACATTAATTTTCATGTAACTCATAAGTTTTTAAATCCTTAAAAGAAAATCATAGTTTATCCCTATTTTATTATTTTATTTTATTTATTTATTTATTTATTTATTTATTTATTTATATTTTCCCCTTTTTCTCCCAATTTGGAATGCCCAATTCCCAATGCGCTCTAAGTCCTCGTGGTTGCATAGTGATTTTGCCTCAGTCTGGGTGGCGGAGGACAAATCCCAGTTGCCTCCGCGTCTGAGACAGTCAACCCGCGCATCTTATCACGTGGCTTGTTGAGCGCGTTGCCACGGAGACATAGCGCCTGTGGAGGCTTCACGCCATCCACCGCGGCATCCGCGCTCAATTCACCACACACCCCACCGAGAACGAACCACATTATAGCGACCACGAGGAGGTTACCCCATGTGACTCTACCCTCCCTAGCAACCGGGCCAATTTGGTTGCTTAGGAGACCTGGCTGGAGTCACTCAGCACACCCTGGGATTCGAACTAGCGAACTCCGGAGGTGGTAGCCAGCGTATTTTACCACTGAGCTACCCAGGCCCCCACCCTATTTTATTATTATTATTATTTTATATTTGAAGTTAAATATGTTAAAATGACTTCTTAAGGTGTTTGAAGCACACAAGCAGAAAAAAGCACACCTTAAAAAATATGACAATTTATATGACAATTAATCATGGAAACCCTTAACAAGAAAAAAAATCGCAGCCCTAAAACAGACAATTTATCATCATAATCACAATTATTTGTTTGACAATTAATCGTTAGCCAAATTTCATAACTGTGACTGCCCTAAATACAACAAATATTTCACAATTTATTAAATGTATAATGTAATTGACTGCTGGACATTAATGAGAATAGGGTGTATTTGCATTGTGGTAATGAGAATTTTGGGGGCAATGTGTTTGTCATGAAAGTAATGACGATAGACACAATGCAAAATTTTTTACATTTGACCCAGATATGTTCTTGACAGGTTTCATGAGATCAGACAGTCCTTTAAATGTCAATAACACTACAGTTTTGTATCCTGTTTCTCCTCAGATGCCCGCCACCTGGGTGAATCCATCAGGGAAGTATCACATCGGAATAAAGAACGGTTATGATTTTTTCCCTAAAGCTCTTAAAGAGAGAATACAGGTAATACATGGTCTATTGACTGTGAACAAATACATGTTTTGATGTTTTTGTGTGTAATTCCACACGTGTGTTAATTACATCTGTAATAGAAAGAGTGTAAAGAGAAGCTGTGGGATCCAGCACACAGAGCAGCTCTCGCAGACGCCAGCCGCAGGACAGAAGAGTTTGAGCAGACTCACCCAAACCCATCACAGGTCACAACTCGCATCACAACTATCATATTAAACGGCCAGTTTCATCTTTATAAGATTATTTATAAGTAGTGGCTTCAATTTCACTGAATTAACTGCAAGTTTCAAGTGTTTTACCAAATCTGTGGACTTTTAGTGTGTTGATTTTTGGGTTAAATATGTGGAATGCATACGAGTACTACACACTTAATAGTAGCTGAACTTTTTGAATGTTTTTTAGATGGAGAAGCTGCAGAAGGAGGAATTACAGTGTCACGTGGAGCTGTTAGGATCTCTAGAGAAGAAGTACAGTGACCCGGGACCCATTTTTGACTGTGTATCGTGGCATGATGGTGTCACATGGAGGTCAGAGCTTTCCCCAGATAAACCAGCAATGTACTTTATTGTACTCCAGCTGGTATTAACATCTGTTCTGTCTGGAGGTGTTGTATAAATGTTCTGTATAAAGACAGACAAGGATTTGCATACAGGTAAATGTGTTGGTAAGATGACTGACAGTGTGTGTGTGTGTGTGACAGGGCTGTGGTGGACACCTCGGAGTCAGGTGACCTGTCGTCCTGTAGCGTTCTCTGCTCATACAGAGAGAGACAGGAGTACGCTACACTGGGATACGCTGAGATGCTCAATTACTCCGTAAACATCTATGATGAGGGGAACACACTGTGTATCGTCACCAGCGGAGGTGTGACTGATGAAACGCCCATGTCTGTCTGTGTTTGTGTTTTTCACAAACAGTTCAATATCTTGAAAATGTGTTATGAATGACTCTTATGAGCAGATGAATCAGTCGAAAAGACTGTCTGTTTGAATCAGTCTAATGACTCGCTCAGTGAATCAGTCACAGTTTTTGACTCCGCGAACTGCTACTTTTCATCATGTTAAACTCCATGTCAGCCAAGCACTGTTACAGTGTTATGTTATAACCAGTGTAATTACTGACTGTTCATTCGACAACAGCTAGTTAAAAATGCACATTCACAACAGATAGAGAGGTACAATTTCAATCAGTTCATATGAAATGAATCTGAGACAAATACACTATTTTACTGAAAAGTATAACACTGACTGTGTGTTTGTGTGCACAGGTGCTCATGGGACACATGTGGCCAGCATCGCAGCGGGTCACTTCCCCGATGAGCCCGAGAGGAACGGTGTCGCCCCTGGAGCACAGATCCTCGCTGTGAAGATCGGAGACACCCGCCTCAGCACCATGGAGACGGGCACTGGCCTCATACGAGCTGTAAGAGACGCTGTCAATCATTAAGACATCACTGCATGTAACAGAAATATTTAAACTTGAAACGTGATGTGTAAGATTCCAGCGAAGTGTTTAAACTTTGGTCCAGACATGAGATAAGTATCCTCCTGAGACCCGTGCATGACTGCTGTGTGCATTTTCCATTTCCCCTTTTGATTTGTTACTAGCAGCACAAAACACGTTTTTTCTAGAGCAAATAGTTTTCCTAAAAAATGTATGTCCTCATATGTGGACAGCGGGTTGTGAACTAAGTTGTGAAATTTTAAATAAATGCGTATAGCAAAGCCAAAATACAACGTCTGCGCATGGGCTAGGTGTTTCTAGCAAGTATTAGCATGTAGCTAGGTGTTGCTAGTATGTTTTAACATGTTGTTAACATGTTTTAGCATTAATCTAGACAATGCCAACATGTTTTAACATGTAGCTTGGCATTGCTAGCATGTTTCTAGGTGTTGTTAGCATGTTCTAGCATGTAGCTAGGCATTGGTAGCAGGTTGCTAGCATGTTTAACATGTTGTTAACATGTTTTACAATCAAGCTAGGCAATGCTAGCATGTTTTGGCATATAGCTAGGTTTTGCTAACATGCTTTAGCATGTTGCAAGCATAGTTTAGCATGTTGCTAGCATGTTTTAGCATCAAGCTGGGCAATGTTAAGATGTGTTAGCATATTGCTAGGTGTTTCTAGCATGTTTTGGCATGTAACTATATGTTGCTAACATGTTGCTAGGGGTTTCTAGCATGTTGCTAGGGGTTTATAGCATGTTTAGCATGTTTTAGCAAGTAGCTAGGCATTGCTAGCATGTTTTAGCATCAAGCTAGACAATGCTAATATGTTTTAACATGTTGCTAACATGTAGCTAGGTGGTGTTGCTAACATGTAGCTAGGTGGTGTTGCTAGCATGTAGCTAGGTGTTGCTAACATGTAGCTAGGTGGTGTTGCTAGCATGTAGCTAGGTGTTGCTAGCATGTTTTAGCATGTAGCTAGGCGTTGCTAACATGTTTCTAGGCATTGCATGAGGTCGCATAAGGGTTAAGCACATTTTACCCCCGTAAGTTTATTAGGGTAACACCTCCGGATGTTTAACTTCTACTATTCACGTTGTTTTCAGTGATGACTGTCATTACCATAACGCATTTGTTTTTTACTGTATTACAGTTAAAAAAATTTTGTTATAGAATGATTTTTGTAAATTTAAATCAGCGAAAATGAAAGGCAGTACCAAGGATTTTTTTTTTCATGTTGCGAGAATGAGAATTGATCGGTAAAATGTGCGTAACTGTCATTCAAATAATCTTAATGTCCCTAAAAGTAGGCTTGAGTTTCTATCTGAAAAATTACATTTCCCATTTGTTTCTTTTGATTTTGGAACAAAATAGGATCAGGACTGGTTTCATGAGATTCACCCAGACAAATATCATGACTGCTTTGTATGAGTTCATTCTTCATATTCGTTTTCTTGTAGATGATTGAGGTGATAAACTACAAGTGTGATCTGGTGAACTACAGTTACGGTGAGGCCACACACTGGCCAAACTCAGGGTGAGTCACTCAGACCCGCTGCAGGTTCTGTTGAGATCCGTCCTCATTGACGTTGACATGAACATCACATGTGTGTCTGTGTGTGTGTTCTTCAGGAGAATCTGTGAGGTCATCACCGAAGCTGTACAGAAGTTTAATGTTTTGTTTGTTTCAAGCGCTGGGAATAATGGCCCATGTCTCTCCACTGTGGGCTGTCCTGGAGGAACTACTAGCAGTGTGATTGGTCAGTGACAGCTGTCAGTCAAGTAGTGACATTTAACACTTTCTGTCATCAATTACTCACCTTCATGTTATTCCAAACAAGTATGACTTACTTTATTCTGTGGAACAAAATAGGAGATGTTTAGCAGACTGTTCACGCTGATCTTTTCCATACAATGAAAGTGAATGGGGAATGAGACTGTCAAGCTCCAAAAATGACAAAAAAAGCATCATAAAAGTGGTCAGTATGACCCCAATTCTTCTGAAGCCATAGGATGCTCTTTGTATGAGGAACAGACTCAAATTAAGTCGTTAATTACTGAAATCTTCCCTTTTTGAGTGTGACATCCCCAGTCTCCATTCACCTTCATTGTATGGACCAGAGTCTTCAGGGTGTGTAAGTGATGATAGTTTTTATTTCCTCATTCATTTAAATATGTTTTGGTGTTCAGGTGTGGGAGCTTACGTCACTCCTGACATGATGGTGGCTGAATATTCGCTCCGAGAGAAACTTCCTCCTAATCAGTACACGTGGTCGTCTCGCGGTCCCAGTACAGACGGCGCTCTGGGTGTCAGTATCAGCGCTCCCGGTGGAGCCATCGCATCCGTACCCAACTGGACGCTCCGTGGCACGCAGCTGATGAACGGAACATCAATGTCATCACCAAATGCCTGCGG
Organism: Myxocyprinus asiaticus; assembly: GCF_019703515.2. NCBI lineage: Eukaryota > Metazoa > Chordata > Actinopteri > Cypriniformes > Catostomidae > Myxocyprinus > Myxocyprinus asiaticus. The sequence continues at coordinate 54,833,006 of NC_059350.1, read as the reverse complement.
TGGAATCGCCCTCATACTCTCAGGTACTCATACCACCTCACCTGAACCAGTGCAGTGTTGTCTGTTTGGAAATATTTGCAGGTGTCACTCAATTAATCACAACTTTATGAAATAGAAGCCTAAATGAAAGTTCTATCAGGAACACTCGTGGAAAGCCTTGCATCATTTATTCAATTCAGGCATCTCATCCAATCATAATCAAGCCTCTGCACAGCTGTCCTTCATCGCTTCCTCATGCCGCTGTTTGTTTTAGATTCATAAGCTCTCGATTCGATATTATTTCAAATGGGTACATTTGGTACAATGTCCATTTTGCTTGCATATAAAATAAATTTTCTCTCTTAACTATAAAGGAACCTTCTAGGCAACCCTTCTAGGTACAGTTCGAAAATATTAACTTTACAAATTATATTTTATCATTAGTTTTTCATCAAATTGGTCACATTTTAGCTTTTGAAAAATCAACTAATGTCTTGAAATTGCATATATTATGTTGCATAAGTATTTTGTTACATTTTTATTGTTTACTTGCATAATTTGTACTATTTGAAGTATTTACATTGATATGTAGAACATGTGCTTAATCGGTACTGTCTCTTTAAGACTACCGACATCAGCCAGTAAGCGCATATGACGTGAGAAGATGTGCGTGGTTTCATTAGCACATCAATGTGAAACAATTTTTTATTTATTTTTTAATCAAGAACTGACTGTAAAAAAACGGAAAGCATATTAAAAGAGACATTATTCAGTGACAAATGGATCAGTGGATCTCATCTTTGGACGTACAGAACAAGTTAAACCAAACTTTTACTCTCAACACGCAGTGAAAGGACCTCTGTGCTAATGACTTCTTCTCCATTATACTACTTGATCACTGCTGAGTGAAATCTCAACATTTACTAGCCAGTGGCTAATCATAGACATTTTTAGCCGCGTGGTGCGAAATTTGGTTGCAATTGCGAGTGATTTCCTTCTTATTGTAGTGGAGGGTTGAGCATAGAGTAAAAGATCGATCTTGGGATTTAAGAATCCATATTGAGGGGCCTGGGTATCTCAGCGAGTATTGACGCTGACTATCACCCCTGGAGTTGTGAGTTCGAATCCAGGGTGTGCTGAGTGACTCCAGCCAGGTCTCCTAAGCAACCAGATTGGCCCGGTTGCTAGGGAGGGTAGAGTCACATGGGGTAACCTCCTCGTGGTCACTATAATGTGGTTTGTTCTCGGTTGGGCACGTGGTGAGTTGTGCGTGGATGCCGCTGTGAATGGCGTGAAGCCTCCACACACGCTACGTCTCCGCGGTAACGTGCTCCGCAAGCCACGTGATAAGATGTGCGGATTGACGGTCTCGGACGCGGAGGCAACTGAGATTCGTCCTCCGCCACCCAGATTGAGGCGAGTCACTACACCACCACAAGGACTTAGAGCACATTGGGAATTGGGCATTCCAAATTGGGGAGAAAATCCAAAAAAACAAAAAAAGATTCCATATTGAGATCTTTCAAACGAAGATTGCGATGCATCGGAAAATCAATATTTTTACCCAGCCCTAGTTTTTCGCCCTTTCACCACCAGTTTATGCCACATACTGCTGTAGGATGTAGGACTTTTGCGCCAAAGGAACCTATTCTTCCATTTTAATTAATGTTTCCTTTCATGTTAATTCTTATTTTCTCCAAGTCTTTCTTGTAGAAACATAGTGTGTCATTTAAATATCAAACCTAACCCTAAGCTCTGAAAGTGTTTTTAAAGATGTCCTGTTTCAGTGGCATACCCAAAATGAAAGGCTTATAACTCGACAAAAAAAACAACAACAAAAAAACGAGGGTCAAGTGTTTGGTATCATTGTAAAAAAACGGTTTGCATTTTTTAATGATATAGATTATAATAAATTCTGACACTCTCAGCCTAAGAAACTGTTGAAATGTTTTTTTATTTGACTATATATCTCTGGGTATAAATAAAGTGGCTCTGAAAAACGTGTTTTTTTTCCCAATCATGTCGACTGTATCTGAGAAAAATGTAGCGTTGATATAACAAAGCAATCCAAAGTTATAACATTACAAAAATAATTTATCATAGTGTCCAAAAACATCTCCAAACAAATAGAACATAATAATTATACATAAGAACTAATTACACATGCAAACACAACAATGACTAAAGGTTTGCATAGCATGCAAACATGATTTTAGTAATGAGATTTCACAGAATGAGTTTCATTCTGTGTCATTTGAGTCATCATTGAGTCTGTGTCATGTCTTTGGCGCCATCTCCTGGTGGCCATATGTAACATTGTGCTTCATATGGATTATCTAATGATCTATACATCTGATTATCTTGTGTGTGGACTCGTTTGAAAGATAATCACCTCATCACACCAACATAATTGTCAAAAACATATACTTAGCTATTACTCTATATTTTTATCTGTGAGTAAAACCAATAGGCTGGTTGTATTCTACTCTTTAAGAGCTTTCAAACAACATATGACACATGACTATTTGATGAGTTTGATGTTTTTACTGATTGCAATAATATGTACAATGCAAAATTATTAATAAATTATCAAAACGTTTCACTTCTGATTTATCTGCAAATTTCAAAGCACTTGTTCAGTTTTGGTCTTAATGTCTACAGGTGCATCAATAAATTAGAATGTCGTGGAAAAGTTCATTTATTTCAGTAATTCAACTCAAATTGTGAAACTCGTGTATTAAATAAATTCAATGCACACAGACTGAAGTAGTTTAAGTCTTTGGTTCTTTTAATTGTGATGATTTTGGCTCACATTTAACAAAAACCCACCAATTCACTATCTCAAAAAATTAGAATACATCACAAGACCAATAAAAAAAACATTTTTAGTGAATTGTTGGCCTTCTGGAAAGTATGTTCATTTACTGTATATGTACTCAATACTTGGTAGGGGCTCCTTTTGCTTTAATTACTGCCTCAATTCGGCGTGGCATGGAGGTGATCAGTTTGTGGCACTGCTGAGGTGGTATGGAAGCCCAGGTTTCTTTGACAGTGGCCTTCAGCTCATCTGCATTTTTTGGTCTCTTGTTTCTCATTTTCCTCTTGACAATACCCCATAGATTCTCTATGGGGTTCAGGTCTGGTGAGTTTGCTGGCCAGTCAAGCACACCAACACCATGGTCATTTAACCAACTTTTGGTGCTTTTGGCAGTGTGGGCAGGTGCCAAATCCTGCTGGAAAATGAAATCAGCATCTTTAAAAAGCTGGTCAGCAGAAGGAAGCATGAAGTGCTCCAAAATTTCTTGGTAAACGGGTGCAGTGACTTTGCTCTTCAAAAAACACAATGGACCAACACCAGCAGATGACATTGCACCCCAAATCATCACAGACTGTGGAAACTTAACACTGGACTTCAAGCAACTTGGGCTATGAGCTTCTCCACCCTTCCTCCAGATTCTAGGACCTTGGTTTCCAAATGAAATACAAAACTTGCTCTCATCTGAAAAGAGGACTTTGGACCACTGGGCAACAGTCCAGTTCTTCTTCTCCTTAGCCCAGGTAAGACGCTTCTGACGTTGTCTGTGGTTCAGGAGTGGCTTAACAAGAGGAATACGACAACTGTAGCCAAATTCCTTGACATGTCTGTGTGTGGTGGCTCTTGATGCCTTGACCCCAGCCTCAGTCCATTCCTTGTGAAGTTCACCCAAATTCTTGAATCGATTTTGCTTGACAATCCTCATAAGGCTGCGGTTCTCTCGGTTGGTTGTGCATCTTTTTCTTCCACACTTTTTCCTTCCACTCAACTTTCTGTTAACATGCTTGGATACAGCACTCTGTGAACAGCCAGCTTCTTTGGCAATGAATGTTTGTGGCTTACCCTCCTTGTGAAGGGTGTCAATGATTGTCTTCTGGACAACTGTCAGATCAGCAGTCTTCCCCATGATTGTGTAGCCTAGTGAACCAAACTGAGAGACCATTTTGAAGGCTCAGGAAACCTTTGCAGGTGTTTTGAGTTGATTAGCTGATTGGCATGTCACCATATTCTAATTTTTTGAGATAGTGAATTGGTGGGTTTTTGTTAAATGTGAGCCAAAATCATCACAATTAAAAGAACCAAAGACTTAAACTACTTCAGTCTGTGTGCATTGAATTTATTTAATACACGAGTTTCACAATTTGAGTTGAATTACTGAAATAAATGAACTTTTCCACGACATTCTAATTTATTGAGATGCACCTGTATATGCATTGGAAACTAGAGCTTCTAAACTTTCAAACGATACCGATTTTGTGTTGGTCAAGACTGTATTTATTAATATTTTGATGATAATTGTTTTTTTTTGAGGACCCATCCAAACTTAAAGGGTTAAACTTGCTTTTGTGTCCTACGAGAATTTTTTTTTTTCAAAATTGATGCACTCAACCCGTGAATTACGTGAGATGACAAATACATGTTGGCATTGGGTTGTCCACTTCATTTTGGCAAATCGATTTTGTAACGGTTGAAAAATTGTTTTGCAGACTTGGAAAATCTCAAGTCATAGAAATTTTTTCAGCGATTTATATTTTTCCTAGGTTTTTGTTTTCTGGTCTAAAATATTTAATGAGCTAGAAACAACGTTGCTGTTGTGTAGATGCAGGCCACGTCCACATTTATACATTTTCATTTGAAAAACGCATTAATTTTACTACGTTTATGCCCCTCATCCACAACTGAACAGCATTTTTCTCCACTGAAAATGGTTTACAAAACGCTCTCCATTACCTCATACTTTGGAAAACTGTGGATGTGGCCTAAGACTTGCTTCCAAGTGATAGTGATGTCAGTGAATCATTCTTTGAGTCGGTTCTTTTCAATGGATAAGTCGAAACGGTTCACAAATCGGTCTAAATGATTCATTAATGAATCTGTCTGAATCATGATAATCTCGAAATGTTGCATGGAAATGACTTGGAAATTCATCGGTCAAAAAAATAAGTGATTCACCAACATGACGTGAACGCAACATTAGAACATTCTCAGAAAACAGGAAGTGTGCATGATCATTTGTTTATTAACTATGTGTGTGTTTAACAGGTCTGAAGCAGAATGGCGTTCGGCCCACAGTCCCAGCGGTGAGAAGAGCTCTGGAGAACACGGCACTGAAAGTAGAAGATATAGAGGTGTTTGCACAGGGACACGGCATCATACAGGTACTGCGTGTTTGAAAACATGACTTGGAGGTGAAACATTTTAGAGTCAAATGAGTTTTAAGTTGAATTAATGATGTCAGTGTGTGTGTGTAGCCTGCTCATGTGCGTGTTTCTGTGATGGTGCAGGTGGAGCGGGCGTTCGACTACCTCATGCAGCATGCGTCGCTGCCCACCAATAGCCTCGGCTTCACAGTTACCGTAGGAACACAGCGAGGCATCTACCTCAGGGACCCGACTCAAGTCACGGTCCCCTCTGATCACGGGGTCGGCATCGAGCCTGTCTTTCCAGAGAACACAGGTACACACTACAACACTTGACAGCTGCATATGACTCAAAGGGAAGATGTACTCGGAGGCTAATTTCAAAGTTAATGCCAAAAAATCAGCCCTAAGTGAATTGGGTGGACGCTTCTCTTATTAACTTGTTATAACAGCGTTACAGAGTAAACACTGTTCAGTTCAAATCGAGAGAGAATATTTCAGTCTGTTTTGCATGTTCCCTGAAAAGAATCGGTTCAAAAGTACAAATCGGACATCACTAATTTTTATCTCCCAACTTCAAAATAATGAGAAATGGCATGTCTTACTGAAATAAAACAAGTAAGATATTATGCTTTGGAATGCAGTGAAGTACAAGTAAACGTTTTTTTCTAAATGAAAAGTACAACGATTAGAAAATAAATACTTTTTCCTCATCTGTGAATGATTGTTGCGATGTTTCATCTGCAGAGAACTCCGCACGCATCTCTCTGCAGTTGCACCTGGCTCTTATCTGCAACGCTGCATGGGTGAACTGCCCCTCACACCTGGAGCTCATGAATCAGTGTCGACACGTCAATGTGCGCATCGACCCGCAGGGACTGAAAGAAGGACTGCACTACACTGAGGCACGTCTGCGCATTTCACGTTTACATGCAGCTCTACATGAAATTTACAAACTGTTTAAATCTTTATGTAATTATAGTGATGTAGAGAATGAAGATGAGTGTTTTGTGTTTTTGTTTTTTAAGGTGTGTGGTTATGACACGTCCTCTCTCAGCGCCGGTCCTCTCTTCAGAGTGCCGATAACGGTTATAATTCCTGCAAAGTATGTCCAATCACGCTCTACTACTGTTAGTGTTTGTGCTAGTGTTGCTGTGTGTGTGTGTGACGTGTATTTGTGTGTTACAGAGTCACAGACAGTCGCAGTCAGGAGGTGGCGTTCACAGATGTGCATTTCAGACCTGGACAGATCCGACGCCACTTTATTACTGTCCCTCAGGGAGCATCATGGGCAGGTAATGAGTGTGGGTGTGTGGTTATTTGTGACTTATACAACAGCTTGTTTATTAATGGCATGGCAGTAAAGTAGTTCCAGGTTTGTTGACGCATTACAGTTCCATTTCACGTCACCAGATTCTTTCCTAAATTTCCAAATGTAATTGTATTGTTCTGAATTGTTTAAATTAACAGAACTTTAAAGAGCCACACAGCCCAAAATAGAAGATACATCAGATGACAAACAAAATGACAGTTTTCTGAAAATACTTTTAATATGTTACAATATGTTGCAATTACACAAGCTGAATTTCAAAATATTTATGTGGCTTGGGCTGTTTCTAAATAAAATAGGGCTGTCAATTGGATATATATATATATATATATATATATATATATATATATATATATATATATATATATATATATATATATATATATATTTTTTTTTTAATTCGACACATGAGATGAAGATTTAATCAAATTAATCACAATATAATTCAATATATAATAGTACAAATAATTAATATAAATAAACAAAATAATTATATCATTTTGTTGACTTATAAATTAGGGCTGAAACGATTAGTCGACAATGTTGACAATAAAAAAAATTTGTAGACAAAAATGTTCGTTGTCAAAAAGTCGTTTGATGTCATTTAACGTAACATGAGATCACATTGAACTCTAATGATGACGTGTGAGAGCAGCACTGCAGTTCACGACTGAGGAGAGGAATTACACGGATCACAGATGAACTCTAAACTTTCCAAACAGCTTCAGCTGATGTAGATCACAAAGTATGAGTGAATTATACAAAAATACTAAAGTAAATACAGAAGCACTCTCGTTGTGGAATAAGTGGAGCCGGAGCTCTTTAACACACGCGTTACATCTTTAATGCAGTTATATTTAATGCATTACATCTTTAATGCGGTTATATTTAATGCATTACATCTTTAATGTGGTTATATTTAATGCATTACATCTTTAATGCGGTTATATTTAATGCGTTACATCTTTAATGCGCTTATATTTAATGCATTACATCTTTAATGCGGTTATATTTAATGCGTTACATCTTTAATGCGCTTATATTTAATGCATTACATCTTTAATGCGGTTATATTTAATGCATTACATCTTTAATGCGGTTATATTGAATGTGGTTATATTTAATGTGCTACATCTTTAATGCGGTTATATTTAATGCGTTACATCTTTAATGCGCTAATATTTAATGCATTACATCTTTAATGCGGTTATATTTAATGCGTTACATCTTTAATGCGCTTATATTTAATGCATTACATCTTTAATGCGGTTATATTTAATGCATTACATCTTTAATGCGCTTATATTTAATGCATTACATCTTTAATGTGGTTATATTTAATGCGTTACATCTTTAATGCGCTTATATTTAATGCATTACATCTTTAATGCGGTTATATTTAATGCATTACATCTTTAATGTGGTTATATTGAATGTGGTTATATTTAATGTGCTACATCTTTAATGCGGTTATATTTAATGCGTTACATCTTTAATGCGGTTATATTTAATGCGTTACATCTTTAATGCGCTTATATTTAATGCATTACATCTTTAATGCGGTATATTTAATGCGTTACATCTTTAATGCGCTTATATTTAATGTGCTACATCTTTAATGCGGTTATATTTAATGCGTTACATCTTTAATGCGCTTATATTTAATGCATTACATCTTTAATGCGGTTATATTTAATGCGTTACATCTTTAATGTGGTTATATTTAATGCGTTACATCTTTAATGCGCTTATATTTAATGCATTACATCTTTAATGCGGTTATATTGAATGTGGTTATATTTAATGTGCTACATCTTTAATGCGGTTATATTTAATGCGTTACATCTTTAATGCGCTTATATTTAATGCATTACATCTTTAATGCGGTTATATTTAATGCGTTACATCTTTAATGCGCTTATATTTAATGCATTACATCTTTAATGCGCTTATATTTAATGCATTACATCTTTAATGCGGTTATATTGAATGTGGTTATATTTAATGTGCTACATCTTTAATGCGGTTATATTTAATGCGTTACATCTTTAATGCGGTTATATTTAATGCATTACATCTTTAATGCGGTTATATTTAATGCATTACATCTTTAATGCGGTTATATTGAATGTGGTTATATTTAATGTGCTACATCTTTAATGCGGTTATATTTAATGCATTACATCTTTAATGCATGAATAAACTGTTTATTCATGAATAAATTGTTTATTCATGAATAAACAATTACATCTTTAATGCGGTTATATTGAATGTGGTTATATTTAATGCGGTTATATTGAATGTGGTTATATTTAATGCGTTACATCTTTAATGCGGTTATATTTAATGCATTACATCTTTAATGCGGTTATATTTAATGCATTACATCTTTAATGCGGTTATATTTAATGCATTACATCTTTAATGCGGTTATATTTAATGCGTTACATCTTTAATGCGGTTATATTTAATGCGTTACATCTTTAATGCGGTTATATTTAATGCGTTACATCTTTAATGCGGTTATATTTAATGCGTTACATCTTTAATGCGGTTACATCTTTAATGCGGTTACATCTTTAATGCGGTTATATTTAATGCGGTTATATTTAATGCGGTTATATTTAATGCGTTACATCTTTAATGCGGTTATATTTAATGCGGTTATATTTAATGCGTTACATCTTTAATGCGGTTATATTTAATGCGTTACATCTTTAATGCGGTTATATTTAATGCGTTACATCTTTAATGCGCTTATATTTAATGCGTTTCATCTTTAATGCGGTTATATTTAATGCGTTATATCTTTAATGCGGTTATATTTAATGCGTTATATCTTTAATGCAGTTATATTTAATGCGTTACATCTTTAATGCGGTTATATTTAATGCGTTTAACACGCTTAATGCAGCTAGATTATAACGTGATGACTCGAGACTTATTGAATCATAATATATATGTGTCACTGTGCATTTCTTATCGTGAAGAACATTGTCAATACGCAGCTTTATTAATAAGAGAGAGTTTGTGTTTTTGTAAGTTAAAGATGGATTGAAGTGAACAGAAAGGTGAGGGAGGGTAGTCTTCACCCCATTATACACGGCAACAAAATACGTTTTTGATTTGTTTTTGTTTTGGCTTGTTTTTCAATATAAATAACTAAAACTCTTAAAACTCATCAACAAGTCATTTCTGTCCACAGAATGGTTGATGTGAACATTAACTGAAGCTCCTGACCCATATCTGCATGATTATGCACTGCTGCCACACGATTGGCTGATTAGATAATCACATGGATGATTGTTGGTGCCAGATGGGCTGGGTTTCTGTAACTACTGGGATTAGCAACATTTCTACAGAATTTACGTAATGTCGTATTACACATTGTGGTGTTTTTTATATAATTAATCACACTGAATTAACGCAATTTCACAAGCTGAATTTTAAAATAGCAATGTGTCTTGGACTATTTCTAATAAAAATTAGGGCTGTCAATCAGATAACATTTTTAATATGCAGATTAATCAAATAAATCACTATAATTAAATATTCTGTATTATAATGTAATTATAAATAATTAATATAAACGAAATAATTATATAGTTTTGATGACTATATTATAAATAATAATAATAATAATAATGGTAACACTTTACAATAAGGTTCCATTTGTTAACATTAGTTAATGCATTAATTATCATGAATAAACAATTAATATATTTTTTACAGCATTTATTAATCTTTGTTGATGTTAGTTAATTAAAATACAATTGTTAGTTCATGTTAGTTCATAGTGCATTAACTAATGTTAACAAATGCAACTTTTGATTTTAAAAATGTATTAGTATATGTTGAAATTAATACAGTTTAACAAAGACTAATTGTAAGGAATGGTAGGGACATTTCTACAGAATTTATGTATGTTTGTATTATGTATTAATTGTGCTATTTTATTTAACCCGTTTGTTTTATTTTATAGATCTGATTGTTTGTTTCTTTCTCTCATGTGTCTCTTTCAGAGATCTCATTAACGTCTCACTCCGGAGACGTGTCGTCGAAGTTCGTCCTGCATGCGGTTCATCTAGTGAAGCAGCGAGCGTACAGAGCCAATGAGTTTTATAAGTTTTCGTCTCTGCTGGAGAAGGGCTCACTCACAGAAGCATTTCCTGTGCTGGTACACGATACATTAACTTCATATCACAGATTGTGCTCGGTACATGTGTGTGTATATATAATTTGCTGTGTCAATCAGGTCACATATGTGTCTTTCTCTGTGTGTTTCTCAGCCAGGACGGACTTTAGAACTGTGTGTTGCCCGCTGGTGGGCGAGTCTCGGTGATGTCAACATTGACTATGTTATTTCCTTCCACGGTCTGGTGACATCACCGTCTCCTCTTCATATAGTGAGTTGGCTGGTTTCCATCTGTGTTGCTTTAGGTTGCTAATGAGTTTATACTTTATTACATAAATACTAAACTGTGTGCAGCACGCATCTGAAGGGATCTCAAGTTTTGAGGTTTGCTCTCCTTTAAGATATGAAGATGTTTCTCCAACAATCACGCTGAAGAACTGGGTTCAGCCTCTGAGGTAACACACACACACACACACACACACACACACACACATACAAACAATCCTCAGTTGACTAAGTATTTTGAAGAAACTGCTCTATATTCAGTAATAACATATTTTCTGGATTATAAGTTCTTACGGGCAAACATACTGCACAGCAAAACTCATACAGATTTAAATGAACCAAATAGACTGTAGTTGCTTTTTTTAAGTGGCCTATTCAGAGTACTTTGTACTTTTTTGTGAAACATTCAGTTAACAGTATCAATTAGTGCATGGCAGATAAGGTTGCAGATACACCTGTCGCGATTATTAAATAATCGCCTGATCGTTGCAGTTATTGTGCACTTCAAATTTCAATCACATCTTCATGCCCAAATAAGGGAATTTTAAGCACATATATAAATGCCATGAACGCCATGCCATTTGTGTTATACAGTTGAACTCCGAGCATACACTGAGCCGCACCGCGGACGTCATCCAGATCAGCTCTTGTCCGGAAGAGCGCATGAAGCACTTCTAAAGCGCCCCAGCAGATGCTCGCGCCAAACTCCCACAAAATATAAATGAACAAATATTAACTTTGATAGTGAATGCAAAGCACTCCGGTTTGACTTGAATTTAACGATCTTGTAATGGCAAATATTCCTGGTCATATACGCAGTGTTAATGACATGCAGTGACAGAGGAGGAGATGCATGCTTACTCTATTTCTGTGGAGTGATAAAATTATTAAACGAAATCTGAGGTTTTGCTTCATGAGAAATAAGGACTCGTGGGTTTAATCAAAGAGCATGTGAAAGTGAAATATTAGGACAGAAATATTTTACTATTGCTTAATATAATATAATATATATATAATAATTTTTTTAATTTCTTTTATACAAATAAAATAACATTTTTGATGAGTACCAAAAACAACAATGTAAATGTAAAATTTAACAAAATTAAAGTTGACCAAAAAGAGAGACATAATTTAAGTATTTTGAAATATTTTGATATTTGATATATGATGATATAAGTTTTTAAAGCCATAAAAGGAATCATATATCTCAATTTTATTTTATGTATATATTTGAAGTTAAATATGTAAAAATGACTTCTTAAGGCGCATGAAGCACACGTGCACCTAAAGAAATATGACAATTAATCGTGAAAGCCCTAAAACAGACAATTAATTGTCATAATCGCAATTATTTGTTTGACAATTAATCATCAGCCAAATATCGTAATCGTGACCGCCCTAGTTGCGTATATCAGAACTATCCTTGATTGACAGTTGGTAACGTTACTGAATGGAACACACTAGCGTGTGTGTATATATATATATATATATATATTATATATTTACATGCTTTTATTGTGCTGTATTAATATAATTGTATGCGAAAATGACATCTTCCCAATGTATCTTACTGTCCCAGTGTACATGAGTGTATTTCTACTGTCTAAATGATGCTCTCTTGTTATAAATAAAGTTTGAGGAGCAGGTTGTTGGATATAAAGTGTTTTATGGGTCATCAGTCATAAATGTCTCTATAAAATAGAAGCCATCTGCATAAAATTAAATCTCTTCAAGTGAAATGGATTGAAATACTTTATTCATCTTCATTAATGATGCACGAGTAATGTGTGTGTGTGTGTGTGTTTTCTACAGGCCTGTGAGTTCTAAAATCAAACCTCTCGGTGTCAGAGACGTGTTACCCAACAACAGACAGCTGTATGAGATTGTGCTCACTTATAGTTTCCATCAGGTCAGTTTTGAACACACCGAGATGCCTGTGAGTTTGATAAGGAAGAACATTTATATCCTTAGTGTATCTGTCTGGACAGCATAATGATACTTATTGAATTACTGATTTATTATTTTCAGCCTAAGAGTGGAGAGGTGACGCCGAGCTGTCCTTTTCTGTGCGAGTTATTATATGAATCTGAGTTTGACAGTCAACTCTGGCTCCTGTTTGATCAGAACAAGAGACTCATGGGATCTGGAGATGCCTATCCACACCAGGTGACCTTAACACAACCCCCTGATAACCAAAACACAGCAGAAACGTACACGCAATGTAAGCTCCAAATGAATTTGCTCCTGACATGTAATGTTGTTTGTGTACGGCAGTACTCTCTGAAGCTGGAGAAGGGCGAGTACACGCTGCGTCTGCAGGTGCGTCATGAACAACAGAGCGAGCTGGAGCGTTTGAAGGATCTGCCGTTTATCGTGTCTCATCGTCTGACAAATACACTTTCACTGGACGTCTACGAGTCGCACCGCGCTGCCATGCTGGCGAAGAAGAAAGCAAACTCTGTCACATTGAGTCCTGGAGCGTCACAGCCGTTCTACATCACTACTCTGCCTGATGACAAGTGAGTGACCAGACTGAGATTGAGACAGAAATAGCAATGGCAAATTCAATTAAAAACATATTTTAATATTAAAAAAACCCTCATTGTGCCCAGATAGGATGATTCGCATGTAATACAGTCAGGGTCAGAAATGAACAAGGGCTCAGGGCGAAAACAACATGTACTTTCTTTTTCCACGATACTGCAGCGAAATCAGAAACAAGTGACCAAGCGTCCCCATGTCAATAAATAATGCAATAAAATTGTCTTGACGTTGGACATTCTTTAGTCACAAATAGTCACAAATTTAGGGACCGTCTCTAAAGATACAGGCAACATTGGAGCATACATATCCAAAACATTTACAAACATTTCCATAACATAGAGAATACAACTTCAATAACATTTGAAGCAAATGACTTGCAGGCATACAGCCAACTCCAAAGTGTGCATGTAGGTGTCAGCACACACACTCACAGACAGAACTGACAAAACAGATGTAACAAACATACAAATAAACTATATCAAAGGATAAACTGCCTAAAGGAAGGTGTGGCAAGTCTGAATAAGGGTTGAAGGAAGAAAAGTCCACATTTTACTCTGCCGCCCTCTACAGACTGATCTGATAAATTCAGCAGTTCATGCAATAAACAGAAAACATTTTGTTTAAAAACATTGAATACAAGTACAGATGTTGTGTAGTTGTGTTGTGTAGTTGTTTTGATGTTGTTTGGTCGGAATTGTATTTGGTTGTGTAGATTTTGACTACTGAGTTGTTTTTCAGCAGTAACGAGTAATTAATTAATATGGAAGTTAATGCGAGAATGACTAGAAATTCTCACTTAAAATATTTATATAAATTGAATGCAATGTTATATTAAAATAAAATTTCATATAAACCTTGATCAAAAATATATCTTCACATGTATCACACCGGTTTGGCTGTAGTAAATGTATATTTTGAAATGTTAAAGAATTTCAAAAAATGTTAATAAAAAAAAAAAAAAACTGACATTATACATAATAACATTTATATTTTTCAGTTAACATGTCAAAAATATAGATCTTTTTACATGTATGAACAGCTAAGAATTTAACAATGAGCTACATTATGGTTTTTGATTAAAATAATTGGATTATGACTGTTATATAAGCTTAAAACTCCACCAAATGCAAAAGGTGTTTGCAGATTTTGAACGCATTAGGAGGGTTAAGTCACTAAAAAAATAAAAACAAAGGGTTTATTATCATTGACAAGGCTGTTGGTAGATTTTTAAAGGGCAGACAGCAATTGAATCTGTCCCTGGTAAACAGGTACGGTTATCAACTGATGCTGGTCACCTGAAAATAACCCACTATCAGCTAATTAATCAGTTAATTATTTGTGTGTGTGTGTGTGTGTGTGTGTGTGTGTGTGTGTGTGTGTGTGTGTGTTTTCCAGGATTCCTAAAGGTGCCGGTCCAGGCGGTTACATCACCGGTTCTCTGGTTCTGCCCAAGAGTGAGTTCGGCAAGAAAGCAGTGAGTGACAGTGTCTTCAAAAAACACTGATGTCATGTGATGTGTCTGTAGCTTCACTGCACTCCTGATGGTGGCGCTGTTTCACCACTCACAACTCCTTTAAAGTCTCGCACACTAATACTTCTGATGGATCTGGTTCTCTGTCTGTCGTAGAGCTGCGCAGTTAATCATAATAGGAGCATGTGCAATTTCTAAATCGCAGCAAGTTGCAGTTAAACTTGGAATTCTGTGACGTTTAATTCGCCATTCTGATTGGTGCACATCTTTTGCACACTGTGTCCAATACCAGTGTGTACCAGTGAGAGAATAGAACTTAACTCATGAAGGTGAATAAAGAAAAACAAAAATGTACATAGAAATAAACAGCGCTAGCACCTATCATTAATGCAGAAAATAATGGCGATATGATTTATCTGTCCATATTGCACAGCCCTAGTCTGACAGTCTGCTGTCGGTGGCTTGTCAATCAATGACTGTGCTAAATAACATTACATTTGAAAGTTTTGAGAGATTGTGTCAGAGAAACAGTGGATTATTTGTGACACTGTCTATGTGTTTATCTCTGAATTTAAAGCAATAATTCAAGTTGTTCCAAACTCGTATGACTTCGTAAGGGTTTGGAATGACTTGAGGGTGAGAAAATGATGAACTATGTGATCTGTGACTCCTACAGAGAGATGCTCTGCTGTTATATGATCATCATTTCATCAACTTTCACATTCTGCTGTTGCCTCTGATTAATAATGCCATTTTGGGGGGGCCTGGGTAGCTCAGCGAGTATTGACGCTGACTACCACACCTGGAGTCGCGAGTTCAAATCCAGCGTGTGCTGAGTGACTCCAGCCAGGTCTCCTAAGCAACCAAATTGGCCCGGTTGCTAGGGAGGGTAGAGTCACATGGGGTAACCTCCTCGTGGTTGCTATAATGTGGTTCGCTCTCGGTGGGGCGTGTTGTGCGTGGATCGCGGAGAATTGCGTGAAGCCTCCACATGCTCTTTGTCTCCGCGGTAACACGCTCAACAAGTCACGTGATAAGATGCGCAGATTGACTGTCTCAGACGCGGAGGCAACTGAGATTTGTCCTCCGCCACCCGGATTGAAGCGAGTCACTACACCACCATGAGGACCACTTAGAGCGCATTGGGAATTGGGCATTCCAAATTGGGGAGAAAATAAAAAATAATAATAATGCCATTTTGAAATAATTATTGGCATTAATGGAGTAATAATGACACAAACAGAACTTGTTGTGCAGAGCAGAAGATCGAGTCCGAAGAGAGAGAGCGATAGTATCAGTGTGTGTGTTGTGTCGTTCTCTCTCTGATGTGTGTTGTTCTGATCAGCAGGGACAAGCTTCAGCCAAACGACAAGGAAAATTTAAAAAGGTATTGGACGGGTAGATTCATAAGAGTCTACTGCGTAGACATGTTATCAGTTATAAAGTCATTTTCAGGTGAAATTTACTGCAGGAGCCCTTAGTATAAAATCTAATGAAATTGAACTAAACAGTGAACCATAAACCTACACACACCCATTACATCACTAACTAATGTATTCCATAATTCACATGTCAGTCATTTGATCTCTGTTGTCAAATTCAGTACGGTTCTTCTGTTGGACGTAAATTCAGAAACCACCACAAAGAATGAACATGTATCTCACCAGTAGGTTTCTACTGTAGAATTATTTAGCATCACGGTGGCTTTATCTGAGATGGTTATGGGTAATGTGGTTGAGAAGTCATGTGTCATTCTGTGTGTGGTGTTTATGTCACGCAGGATATCGTGCCAATCATCTATCATCTGGTTCCTGCTCCGAACAAAACCAAGAATGGCAAAGAGAAGGAGAAGGATGGAGAGAAGGAGAAAGACATGAAGGATGAATTCTCTGAAGCCCTGAGAGATCTGAAGATCCAGTGGATGACAAAGTGAGTCTCACTGACATTTAACCCTTTAAGCTCTGACTTCTAAGCTAAAATGTCCTGTTTCAGTGGCATACCCAAAATTAAAGACTTACAACTCGACAAGGAGGGTCAAGAAAGCAAAGAAAACTTTTCACATTTTTTAATGATATAGATTATGATACATTCTGAGACTCTCAGCCTAAGAAACTGCTGAAAAATCTCAAAACATTTAGCCAAAAATGTACTTTTTTTCTTATTTGACATTTATATATCTCTGGGTGTAAATAAGGTGGCTCCAAAAAACTGCTTTTGTTTTGTTTCCAATCATGTCAACTGTATCTGAGAAAAATTGTGTTGATTCAACAAAGCAATCAAAAGTTATAACATTACAAAAATAATTTATCATAGTGTCCAAAAGTCTCTCCAAACAAATAAAACATAATACTTGTACATAAGAACTAATCACACATGCAAACATAACAATGACTAAAGGTTTGCATAGCATGCAGACATGATTTTAGTAATGAGATTTCACAGAATGAGTTTCATTCTGTGTCATTTGAGTCATCATTGAGTCTGTGTCATGTATTTGGCGCCATCTCCTGGTGGTCATATGTAACATTGTGCTTCATGTGGATTATCTAATGATCTATACATCTGATTATCTTGTGTGTGGACTCGTTTAAAAGATAATCACCTCATCTAAGTAATGGAACACTTCTGATTTGTCTGCAAATTTCAAAGCACTTGTACAGTTTTGGTCATAATGCCTACATGCATTGTAAAGTAGAGCTTCTATGCTTTCAAACAATACCTATAATTGTGTTGGTCGAGACTAGTTTTTAATATATTTACTTTTTTTTTCGTGGGCCAATTTGAGCTTAAAGGGTTAACCTTCACTGCCTACATGTTTTGCACTCTGTATTTCAGTAAATTAATAATAAATCATTGTGTTCAGGTTAGAGAACAACTCTTTATATGACGAGTTAAAGGAGTTGTTCCCTACACACCTGCCTCTACATGTACAGAGACTACATCAACTCGACTCCGAGAAGGTATATCACATGCATTGACATATTCCACTCAAATATGTAAGAATGAAGCCTGTTTTTATAGCCCGCCCACTTTTTCAGCCGTCTTGGTTACGGAAGTGTTGTTTTTCCCATTTATTTTTTCCATAGTGATTTCATAATATCCTTGATAAAAGAGTTGTGCGCTGTGAACCAAACCAACCAGCTCTGAGGTGAATCACAACATTACAAACTTTGATTTGAAGCTAAAAAGTGTTTGAAAATTGTACAAAAAGACAAAGATACAAGACTGTGTACTTAACGTCTTTAATGAGGGAATGAACTACAATCCCATGAAGCATTGCGAATGATGTAATCGAATTAAAAATGATGGAAAAATATTAAACTATTGATTTAATGTTGTTGATTATAAGTATAGAAACAATAAATGTAATTTGTTTTGCAGAATATTCAGATATATACAAATATATAAGTAGTTTCAGAGTATATGGAGTGCGACTCGATTGCATCATTTACAGTACATTGGTGGGCTGGATCTCTCTTGAGGATTATGGGTAGTGTAGTTCTTCACCAGGAATCTCACTCTTAAATATGATTTTTTTTATAAATTAAGTTGAATTAACGTGGACTGACGTTCTCAACCAAAGCATATCCCATCGATTAACAACCTCAGAGCTCAAGGTAGATCTGTCTTTAAAGGTTTATAAGTTATCGTTAATAATCATTTCGCCTATGGAGAAAATGAATGGGATTTTTACCTTCACAACCAAATGGTCACAACGATGAAACATGTTTTCACCCCAAATTCTCATTACTGTAATCTGAAAAAATCTCATTCTCATTAGTGTATTACAGTAATTAAAATCATCCTGTCTGGACACAATAGGTCTCATTCACTTATAAATGCATACAAGTGGCAAATTTCTGTGTAAATGAAGGTAATCTCCACACTGTTAGTCATTTGCATATAACACAGCTAAACGATCTGTTTATAAGTGCATTTTGCACAAATTGTGCTGTACAGCGATTCGTCAGTCTTTGTAAATGTATCCTTAAAAATGCGAGCACCTGCAGCTAGATTTTCTTTTAAATCTCTCATTATGCTATAATTATCACCAAAATTGGATTAGATATTTTTTATCAATCTTTCAATTAGCACAGGTTTTGCATTTCTGTTTGGAATTTATTGATCATAGGCCGCCTCGACCTGAGCTTATGCACCTCATTTTTTGAGTGAAAAAAAAAGCATTATTTGTGGATAATTTTGGCAATATTAAATAAAATATGAAAACATGCTGTACTATTTATCACACTAGTATGCTTTAATGTTTAAACAGGAAGTTTGTACAGTTATTTACTAAATAAAAGCATTTCAAAACAAAGTCACACTTGTGGTGTTCCCGGTCAAAAATGACCGGCCTATTAAAATTGCTTATAAATCTCACATTATGCTATATTATCACCAAATATTGGATTATACCTCTTTGTCAACTTGTTTTCTTTCAAATAGGACAGGTTTTGTATTTCTTTTTGGAACTTATTTATCATAGGCCTCATTGACCTGAGCTTATGCACCTCGTTTGAGTGAAAAAAAGCATACTTTATGGGTTATTTTGATTAAATTACCATAAGAAAACATCTGTGCTATACAAATTACACACTTGTTTGTTTTAATGTTTCACAGGGAAGTTTGTTTTGAAGCACTTTTATTTTGTCACACTTGTGGTGTTCCCGGTGAAAAATGATTGGCCATTGAAAATGAATGGGGAAAATCACAAAAAACAAGACTTTTATATTTAAATGAATCAAGGCAAGTGGTCTAGTGTCATGGTCAATATTGTGATCGAGAGCCTCATGCACAGAGAACCGCCTGGCCATTGTGCTGCCACAAGTTGAATGATGAGCAAGGCCCTTTGAGGCTTTATATAGCTTAGCTTCTGAATATTAGTAAACATTAGCCACGTTTCCACTATCGGGCCAAATGAGGGCATGCTAATGCGTGCCAGGGCCTGTTGCGTTCCCACTGTCACTTCCAGGGCTTCATTTTGCATCCTCTGGGCTTTCTCGTGGCCAGTGGCCTTTGGGCCGCCGTTTACCTTTCGGCCAAACAAGGCCAACCGGGTATTGAGCTGGGTACAGTGTCAAAGGCGGAGTTTCGCTGAACTTGTCAGGTTATGTATCCAGCGCAAAATGGTATAGGTTCGGGGAAAAAAATAAATAAATAAAAAATGGGCACAGTACAAATCTGTTAAAACGCACAATGGACGAAGCAGTGCCAAAAGAAATGACTTCCCATGGTTCGGTGAACTTTCATAGACAGTGTGCTGGGACATCTTCCCACTGTTAGTGGAGAGATCACTCGGGGCAGTAACAGTCGATGAGTTATTGCTAATTTATCTTGCTAGCTAACTAATGTTTACATTCGATATAAACTCTATATTCCAGATAACATGATACCTTAGCTTGAGCTTCACTTTTGCTTGTGAAGTGGACAGGGTGTGTGATGTTGGCACCAACTATTGGCCCCGTCTGGCCAGTTGATAGCCCTGGCTCGCACTGGGCTGAAAGTGGAAATGCGGCTATTGATCTGCTTCATTGTGAGAGCATGAAAATTCCAAAACACATTGTCATAGTATTTTGTCTGAAAGGTTTGATGAAAGAAAAATTATAGTGGAGAGGGGACACTATGGGGCAAAGAAAGTTCAGGGGTGTGTGTGTGTGTGTGTGTGTGAGAGATAATGTTGGATGGATGTTGGATGCAGTTCAGTGTAGGATAAAGTTCATCTCTGTGAAACAGAAAGCATGTAATACTAATGCGTGTACATGCACACGTGTGTGTGTGTGTGTGTTTGTGTGTGTGCGTGTGTATGTGTGCATGCACAGATCCGAGGCCTTTGTTTGCCAGCACACATGCACATATGTGCTCATCTAATGGATGAACATGCTCCTGAACACTAAATTTTTCTCTTATTTTGATCTCCCCTATTCATTTACAATGGCCGGTCATTTTTGACCAGGAACACCACAAGTGACTTTGCCATATTGTACAAAATAAAAGCATTTCAAAACAAACTTCCTGGTTAAACATTAAAGCATACTAGTATGATAAATAGTATAGAATGTTTTCATATTTTATTTAATATTGCACAAATATTTTTTTCACCCAAAAATTAGGTGCATAAGCTCAGGTCAATGAGGCCTACGATCAGTACGTTCCAAAAATAAATACAAACCTGTGCTAATTGAAAGAAAACATGTTGACAAAAAGATCTAATCCAGTATTTGGTAATAATATAGCATAATGAGAGATTTATAATAAATTTTTAATAGGCCGGTCATTTTTGACCGGGAACACCAAAAGTGTAACAAAGTGGGGGGAAAAAAACCCGTGCGCGCACAAACAATTAACAACATTTTTTTGGGGGGACATTTTGATACCCTGTGTGAACAAAGTCAGAAAGTTTTAGTCCAACAGGATAACATAAACTAGCATTTTCAGGCAAAAGAAAATCCTCTTCGGGTCAAAATGATCGGAAGTCAACATGAGGGTTAAAACAGAAAAAGCTGCATACTTATTGATGAATCACGATTTCTCCGTAAAAACATTCGCACACATGTTCTGTGCACAGAAAAACACGTCTGCAGTATTTTAAATTATTTTTATTACAATCAACATAAATTTAATTAAGGACTAAAAA
Organism: Myxocyprinus asiaticus; assembly: GCF_019703515.2. NCBI lineage: Eukaryota > Metazoa > Chordata > Actinopteri > Cypriniformes > Catostomidae > Myxocyprinus > Myxocyprinus asiaticus. The sequence goes on along the minus strand of NC_059350.1, from coordinate 54,811,453 downwards.
TACCACCATGATGTATGCTTACAATTGTACTTGACAAATTTACTTTACAATTTAAAAATGTACATTCACTGAGCTCTTTATTAGGAACACCTGTACACCTACTTATTCATGCAGTTATCTAATCAGCCAATCGTGTGGCAGCAGTGCATAAAATCATGCAGATACGGGTCAGGAGCTTCAGTTAATGTTCACATCAACCATCAGAATGGGGAAAAAATTTGATCTCAGCAGGGCTCCAGACTAACATTTGTGAGCGGTAGCACCGGTTCCACCAAGTTCTACCGATGGTCGCACCAGCACCTGAGTTGGTCGGGGGGGTGGCCCTAGCAGATGTTACAAGAGTCAGATGGAACAGTCTGTTTAATGAACATACCTCATTTTCTCACTGAAGCTGCATATGGACATGCGCTTTCTATGGCAAACCTCAAGGGGATAGTACGTGATCACACACATACACTATTTACTAATTCTATTACCATTTTTTACGTTAACGCACTCACGCAGTACTCTGTTGTTATTTCATCGATCTCCATGTGACAGGGAAGCGGAGATATAGTCAAAATGAGCCGCTGGTGTGTGTGTGTGTGTGTCTAACATTCCATAGCCCTGTCTCAGTGATTTGGTCCGTGGCATGATTGTTGGTGCCAGATGGGCTGGTTTGAGTATTTCTGGGATTTTCACACTCAACAGTCTCTAGAATTTACTCAGAATGGTGCCAAAATCAAAAAACATCCAGTGAGCGGCAGTTCTGTGGAGTGAAATATAAGCTGGACGTGTTCTTAACAGGTTTTGTGAGATTTATTATAATGTTCCTTCACTAAACTGTGATGTTTGTCTTGAAGGAGCGTTTGAAGCATTTGGGAGAGATCGTAGCTGCAGCAGATGTTGTTATCTCACACATCGATCAGACGGCACTGGCGGTTTATCTCACCATAAAGACAGACCCTCGGCCAGATGCTGCCTCCATTAAGTGGTACTGAACATTTCTACACATCACATCTCTAGATGGATAAATTATTTCTTGATATAAAAGCTCTATTCCGAACCTTAGTGAGCTGTCTACCTAGACAGTATTTAAGGCATTTCCAGTGTTGAGGAGTAACTAAGTAAAAGTATTGACGCTTCTAACTTAACTACATGTTTCAGTAGCGTGACAATAGTTCAGATATTTTCACAATAGTGTCGTTTGTTTTCCAGTAATGAGCTTCATTTTCCAGCGAGTAGCGCTGTAGAGTCACAAAACACTTCATTTGTCACATTATATTGTGAACACAGTGATGGAGTCGAGAGAGTAATCAAACACACTCATCTAAACTGTCCTCTCTCTCTCATGTAGTGCTGGGTAAACTGAATCATTTAAGTGAATCTGTTCTTTCAGACAGTTCATATAAATGAACCGGTTACAATAAACGATTCCCTTATGTTTAGTGTTGGGAACTCTGATTCATTTTAGTGAGTCGGTTCGTTTGGATTGTTCATGTAAATGAACTAGTTCACATAAATGATTCACTGATTCACTTGAGCCCCACACAGCCTAAACCATCCCCCCCCCTCTCTCTCATGTAGCGCTGGGAAAACTGAATCATTTAAGTGAATCGGTTCTTTCAGATAGTTCATATAAATGAACCAGTTTTAATAAACGATTCCCTTATGTTTAGTGTTGGGAACTCTGATTCTTTCGGACAATTCATGTTCACATAAATGATTTACTGATTCACTTGAGCCCCTGCCTTCTTTTTTTATAGTGAAATATTTAGTTAATTGCTGCTGTTTATCACTGTGTTTTAAATCAGTTTTATAAAGTTGGGTGCAGAGCTTCAGTTTACTTTGTGTTAAACTTCACAATGGCCACATACGTTTTAAATGCATAGTCATAATCTTTTAATGCAGTGGTTCCCAACCCTGTTCCTGGAGGCCCGCCAATAATACACATTTTGGATATCTCCCTAATCAAACACACCTGATTCAGCTCATTAGCTCATTAGTAGAGACTCTACGAACTGAATTGGATGTGTCAGATAAGAGAGATACACAAAATGCGCAGGGTTGCGATCCACTGTTTTAATGTTTTCACAGTGATATGGAGAAGCAGAAGTCGTCGCTGTTGGACGCACTGTGCAGGAAAGGTTGCGCTCTGTCCGATCAGCTCATGCAGGCTGCAGCTGCGGAGGGCGCGAGTGCGGGCGAGGTAGGCAGCTCTGACGATGACCCGCAGGGCGTGGCCAAAGCTCTGACTGACACATTCTGGGAGGTGCAGAAGTGGGCGGAGCTCACAGACTCTAAGGTGTGTCAGTGTTTGCAGATGTAATAGATTTTTGAATTATTTCATTTTGGCATGATGTTTGTTTGTTTTTTTTTAACTTTTTTTTCTTGTTTTGTAGGTTTTAACGTTTTCCTACAAACACGCCTTAGCAAATAAAATGTATGGAAGGGCTTTGAAATATGCGACTAAGATCGTTGAGGATAAAGCCAACAAAGAAAATTTGAAGAATTGCATACAGGTAAGAGAACGCCTGACACACATGTTAAAACGTGTGTGTTGCATTTTATTGTCATTTATATTCAGGCCTGCATGAAATCTTCACCCGCAGAATTTAAATGCCTGACATTCATAGTAGGCTGTGCTCAGACAATCAGATATCAATACATTGTGGGCTTTTTTCCCTCACATTGTTGTATCAATGTTTTTTTAATACATTTTTATGTGTGCATTCAGATTAATTAATTAAGTGGTATGTCATTTAAATGAGTGCAAACTAGAGATCGACCGATAGTAAATTTTGCAGTTACGGATATCTAAGGTGATGGAATAGGCCGATAACCGATTAATCAGCTGACATTTAAAAAAATAAAACATTTTCTTTCTGTGACAGGCACAGACATTGAGGCTACAGGAGTCCAAAATGAGTTAAAACCCAGATGCAGTTTATTCTGCAAACAAAATCCTAATAATAACCAGAAAAAAAAATCAGAATTGGTGTATAACGTCTGTGCTTCTGGCTTACACAAACACAGAAGGGAAACAAAACATGCACTATTACAATCATCTACTTTGTATTACAATAAAACACAATAAAGTAAACATTGTCATATGGGCTAATAAATACTGTATGAGCAGTAATCCATCAACAGTAGATCTTTAGCAATCGGTTGTCAGTTGTCCGGTATTCTGGTATTATAAAAACAGACCTCTAGTGCAAACTCTGAAAGCGACATTTCTCTTTACGGGATTCAAAAGAGATTTAAACTGATTCAACAGATTCACTCTCACACATTTAGGTCCTTAACGATGCAATAGTGATATTGTGATGAATGGAAACGGGACATGTATGTATATATATATATATATATATATATACACTATATTGCCAAAAGTATTCGCTCATCTGCCTTTAGACGCATATGAACTTAAGTGACATCCCATTCTTAATCCATAGGGTTTAATATGACGGCGGCCCACCCTTTGCAGCTATAACAGCTTCAACTCTTCTGGGAAGGCTTTCCACAAGGTTTAGGAGTGTGTTTATGGGAATTTTTGACCATTCTTCCAGAAGCACATTTGTGAGGTCAGACACTGATGTTGGACGAGAAGGCCTGGCTCGCAGTCTTCGCTCTAATTCATCCCAAAGGTGCTCTATCGGGTTGAGGTCAGGACTCTGTGCAGGCCAGTCAAGTTCTTCCACACCAAACTCGCTCATCCATGTCTTTATGGACCTTGCTTTGTGCACTGGTGCGCAGTCATGTTGGAACAGGAAGGGGCCATCCCCAAACTGTTCCCACAAAGTTGGGAGCATGGAATTGTCCAAAATCTCTTGGTATGCTGAAGCATTCAGAGTTCCTTTCACTGGAACTAAGGGGCCAAGCCCAGCTCCTGAAAAACAACCCCACACCATAATCCCCCCTCCACCAAACTTCACAGTTGGCACAATGCAGTCAGACAAGTACCGTTCTCCTGGCAACCACCAAACCCAGACTCGTCCATCAGATTGCCAGATGGAGAAGCGTGATTCGTCACTCCAGAGAACGCGTCTCCACTGCTCTAGAGTCCAGTGGCGGCGTGCTTTACACCACTGCATCCGACGCTTTGCATTGCACTTGGTGATGTATGGCTTGGATGCAGCTGCTCGGCCATGGAAACCCATTCCATGAAGCTCTCTACGCACTGTTCTTGAGCTAATCTGAAGGCCACATGAACTTTGGAGGTCTGTAGCGATTGACTCTGCAGAAAGTTGGCGACCTCTGTGCACTATGCGCCTCAGCATCCGCTGACCCCGCTCTGTCATTTTACGTGGCCTACCACTTCGTGGCGGAGTTGCTGTCATTCCCAATCGCTTCCACTTTGTTATAATACCACTGACAGTTGACTGTGGAATATTTAGTAGCGAGGAAATTTCACGACTGGACTTGTTGCACAGGTGGCATCCTATCACAGTACCACGTTGGAATTCACTGAGCTCCTGAGAGCGGCCCATTCTTTCACAAATGTTTGTAGAAGCAGTCTGCATGCCTAGGTGCCTCATTTTATACACCTGTGGCCATGGAAGTGATTGGAACACCTGAATTCAATTATTTGGATGAGTGAGCGAATACTTTTGGCAATATAGTGTATATCAGTTCCCAGCCATATATATATATATATATACTATATATATATAAAATACTCATATTAATTGAAAAAAAATAAAAAAATATTTGCAGATAACCAATAGCTCCAAAAAGCAACTATCGGCACAGATTAATTGGTATAACCGATATATTGGTTGATCTCTAGTGTAAACTCTGAAAGAGGCATTTCTCGGTACGGGATTCAAAAGTGAGGTGAACCACGCAAGAGATTCAAACTGATTCAACAGATTCACATGTAGAGGCTTCATGATGCAATAATGATATTGTGATGAATGGAAACGGGATATATGTATCGGTTCCCAGCCCTATTTATAATAAAAACATGTGTGTGTGTGTGTGTGTGTGTATAGACATATAAAATACTCGCGTATTAATTGAAAAAACAATAATTTTATGTTTTGTAATAGTAATGTATTATTAATTGAAAAAAACCCCGATTATTATTTAAAGTATTATAACCATTCATTTTTCAAATTTGTGGTAGAATTAGTATTTTCAACATGTGAAAATATTTCTCAGTATTCCTCCCATAGAATTCAACCAGAATTTCAATATTTTTCCCACAATCGAGACAGGAAGTATAGAAAAATTGCACAGATTCCATGTGGGCCTACTCAATGTACATTTTTAATGTGAAATGAGATGCATTCTTAGTCTTGACACTGTTGTTGATGTGTTTGTCTTCTGCAGTTAATGCGGACTCTCGGCTGGTACCACTGCGTCTCTTACACTGAGAACTGGCTGCCCATCATGTACCCGTCTGACTACACGCCGTTTTAAACCCATCCTGCGGTAACATCCTGCCACATCACCTCAGACACAAAACGCACACACACCTCCTAAATGCAGCCGTTTGTTTTTAACTAAGAGACTTTGAATGCCATCTAGAAAAACCGTTTGAAACCAAACACCTCATACCACATGGTCCTTCACACGTCCTATAATGCCTTTCTGTGTGTACGGATCTGCACACACTCCATCACTAAACGGACTGTTTATCTGCGCACTGCTCACAATATCAGTGTTTTCATGGGAAATTTCATCATCTGCACAAACATACTTTTGCGTTTTGCCTTTGTCTTCTCTTTAGAAGAAAAGTTTTGAAAGTATATAATAACATACATTTATGTTGTTTGACATGTGATTGCTGAGCATTTGCTCCGTGGACATTTCTCCCTCAACAATAGTAAAAGCATTTGAGTCGGATTATATTTGGCTTCCTGTGGACCTCAAATGTTCTGGAGTGTCAATCAGCGAATGGAATTGCAGTGCAGGATTCTTTAAACATCAGGTCAACTGCTGTGTACAAATATATACATTATTGTAACTCACGACAATAACTTAAAGGCAATATGATATAAATCCAGTTTATTTTCAATTCTGTGGGTGAATCTCTCAAAGACATGTCCAGGGCATATTTAACGCCAAAATCAACAACTAAATGAGAATTTAAATTTTGCATTAAGAAAATAAAGCCTATTTTTTTGGACACCTAAGCATTATCACATTATTTTCATGACAATTAAGCACATTTTCTACTTAAATTTCATTACTGTAATGACAAACCATTTAAGACCTGATTTCAGTCATGTGTAGTTACTATGTTTTGCCTTTGCAGGGTAGAATTGCTCTTTTACCATTTAAATTCACATTAAAGTAATAGAAGCCTTTATTAGAATAGAAGCCTTTATTTTGGTCACACATAATACATACATTTTAGCATATATACAGTGAAATGTATTTGTTTTCACATATCCCAACTAAGCTGGGGTCAGAGTGCAGGGTCAGCCATGATACGGCTGGAGCAGATAGGGTCAAGGGCCCAACAGTGGCATCTTGGCGGTTCTGGGGCTTGACCTCCCGACCTTCTGGTCGGAAACCCAGAGCCTTAACCGCTGAGCCACCATTGCCCCTTATGAGAATAAGTGGGAAAAATGTCATGAAAAAAATTTCACAATGCAAAACCTCTTTTAATGGTCTTAGACTTCATTTTCTTTATGCAAAATATTTTATTTTGTTTTTAGGTTTAAATATGACGTGGACATGTTTTTGACAGTTTCAGTGAGATGCACCCGTATATACAGTATATGTCAAATATATGCATGTTTTATAACAACACGAAGATAATTTTATTGTGTTTAAAACTCAAACTTGTAAAGTTCTAATAAAGTAGGGCTGAATTTTTGTATTTAAGGATTAGTTCACCCAAAAATAAAAATTCAGTCATTGTTTACTCACCCCTGTGTTGTTATAACACTATATGACTTTCTTTCTTTTTCTGAACACAAAGAGAGAAATTGTGAAGAAATGTTGTGCTCTGTGATGTCATAAAATGGCAGTTTATGGTGACCACATCTTCAAGCACGAGAGCAACAGTTCACACAGCCTCCTCATGACATTGGGGCGTTCAAGTGAAAACTCGTTTTATTTAAAAACGGGTCCTCCACAGTGATAGTGACAACAGAACACAACACAGCTGCAAAGAACTTACTAAACATGTCTGAAGAGTTTGTAGTCCAAGAATTGATGCATTTCTATGCCCAGCCTTATTTTTTAGAGAGTTTTTGGACTGGTGCCAGTTCACAGTGGATGGAGTTCCCCGCCTGATGCCGAAAATAGAAAACAAGTGATCGATAGAATGTACCGTCACTCGTCACTGCTGGTTAGGACAAAAACTCTGATTACCATAGAAAATATACCTTTTATCGTGTGTCGTTTGCCGTCAGGTTAGGACACGGTGTGACTGTGGCTGCCTGTAGCTCCTCTATGTTTCTGTTTGATTTCCAAATACTCAAAAAAACAAGGCTGGGCATAGAAATGCATCAATTCTTCAACAACAAACTCTTCAGACATGTTTAGTAAGTTCTGTTCTCTGTTTTGTGCAATTGTGTTGTGTTCTGTTGTCATTATTGCTGTGAAGGATCTGTTTTTAGATGAACAAAAGGTGTTTTCGCTTGAACGCCCCAATGTCGCGAGGGCGCTGCGTGAACTGTTGCTCTTGTGCCCTATCATGAACGCACACAGGAGATCAACGGTCAGTGAACATTTTCACTAAATAATACATTCAGATTTCAGTTTGTTTCTCATCAAATCTTATCGTATACTTTCATAACAATCATGAGTCTCATGGAATAATTTATTAGACTTCTGAATTATACTTTTGTGTTCTTTTGAAGCTTGAAGAGGTGGTCACCATAAACTGCCATTGTATGACATCACTGAGCACAACATTTATCCACAATTTCTCCCTTTGTGTTAAGAAAAAGAAAGAAAGTCATATAGGGTTATAACAACACAGGGGTGAGGACTGAATTTTCATTTTGGGGTGAACTAACCCTTTAATGAAAGTCGTCCATGTTTAGTTTTCTGTTTTTCAGAGTCTGAACGCAAATTATTTTTTATCTGAATTTGTCGTTTCGGTGTGTATGCGAAAAAGAGGGCGTCACACTTTTGTATTGTCTAAATGTGGATTTTCATCTTGTGTATCTCAACGCATCACTTTCATAAAGAGTTTGGACGTTAGCAGTAGATCATCTCTCCTTTCTCTTGTGAAAGGGGGACCTTTAAAAGTGAGGAACTTTTCAAAAGGAATGAAGCCAGCAATTCATGCTATATTTTTCCATGTATACACAAGTGTCAAAGGAACAAATACCTCCTGACGTGATGCCTCCTGCTTTTTTAATTTCAACTGTTCCTCAGAGGGCTTTTGTTTTTGGCTTAGAAATGAATCGGTGCTGCAATCTTTATCTCTGTTCTTGCATTTTTTTTCTAGTTTATTTCATGTTTGTGCGTTCGGTTGTGTTGTTTGTTGATGTTTAGGGCTCATGGCTTTTCAAACGACAGGTTCTTTCACAATAATGGCCTTAAATATTCACCATCTTCAAACCCATCTCCATCCACCTCTGAGTTTCTTCAGGAAGTCACATATCACATTCAAAGTATCAAAGACCCTTGAATATCTGCAGATATATTTATGGATGTCTTGTATTTATAAAGTATAAAATGATTCTAGGTAGTGCCAATATTTTAAAGTCATTTTAATTTCATGCATAAAAGTATGTAGATGTTATTTTATATTGATTAACTCTTCGTGAGACATTTTGAAAGTAACAGGCAGTTATTTTGTTATCACAGTAAATGTACTGAATAATGTCATTGACAAAGATTCTGAATAAAATGATCTGGAAATACAAATATTTTGCTCTTTTTTTTTTTTCTTTACACACAGGCTTGTAACTTTATTATTGACAACAACAGACGTTACAAATGTTTTATTACAAAATTTACGTATTCTTAAAAAAATACTTTTTTTTTCATGCCATATGCCATATGCATAATTACTCCTTTTTATCAATAAAGTAATCTTTTAGCTGTTGTTCAGTTCTGTGAAATAACACATGCTACATCACCACAAGGTAAGCACAGTTTTCAGTGTTTTACATTTATACTGTTAAACTTTGTTTATGTACTACAACCCCAATTCCGAAAAAGTTGGGACAGTATGAAAAATGCTAATAAAAACAAAAAAGAGTGATTTGTAAATTATATTCACTCTTTGCCAAATTGAAAAATTACAACGACACATGATGTTTTACCTTGTGAATTTCATAGTTTTTTTGAAAATGTACAATAATTTCAAATCAGATGATTGCAACACGCTCCAAAAAAGTTGAGACAGGGGCCATTTAAGACTAATAACATGTCACGAGTTGAAATAACAAGATGATGTTAAACAGGTGAGGCAATCATGTCATAGTATATAAGGAGCCTCCAAAAACAGCCTAGACCTTCAAGAGCAAGAATCATTCGAGACTTGTCAATTTGCCAACAGATGCTTCAGCAAATAATCCAGCACTTTGAGAACAATGTTCCCCAAAGACAAATTGGAAGGATTTGGGGCATTTCACCCTGTACAGTGCACAATATAGTTAAAAGATTCAAGAAATCTGGTCAAATCTCGGCACGTAAAGGGCAAGACGAAAACCACTTCTGAATGCGCGTGACCTCTGATCCCTCAGACGTCACTGTCTTAAAAAACATCATTCATCTGTAACGGATATCATGAACATGGGCTTGGGATTACTTTAGTAAACCTTTGTTAGTCAACACTATGCACCGCTGCATCCACAGATGCAAGTTAAGACTTAACTATGTAAAGGAGAAGCCATACATCAACACTGTCCAGAAGCGCTGCTGACTTCTCTGGACTCGGTCTCATCTTAGATGGAAAGCAGAACAGTGGAACTGTGTTTTTTGATCCACATTTCAAAACGTTTTTGAAAAACACAGCCGTTGTGTTCTCTGGGACAAAGAGGAAAAGGTCAATCCAAACTGTTATTAGCATCAGGTCCAAAAGCCAGTGTCTGTATGGGCCAGGGGTGTGTCATTGCCCATGGCATGGGTAACTCACAGATCTGTGAGAACACCATTAATGCAGACAGATATGTACAAATTTTGGAGCAGCATATACTGCCATCCAGCACCATCTTTTCCAGGGACGACTTTAAACCACATACTGCCCAGATTTCAAGTGCATGGCTGTGTGAGCAGAGAGTGCGGGTGCTAGATTGGCATGCCTGCAGTCCTGACCATCTCCAGTTGAGAATGCGTGGCACATTATGAAGCGCACAATACGGCAATGAAGACCCCGTACTATTGTACAGGTGAAGACCTGCATAATGGATGAATGGGAGAACATTCCACTTTCTAAACTTAACAAACTTGTGTCTTCAGTGCCCAAATGCTTAATAAGTGTTATTAGAAGAAATGGTGATGTTTCACAGTGGTAAACACTCGACTGTCTCAGCTTTTTTGGAGCGTGTTACAATCATCTGATTTGAAATTACATATATATATAAAAACGGTAAAACATCGTATGTGTAGTTGTTGTGCTTTCAATAAAGCAAAGGGTGAATGTAACTTATTTTTGTTTTTATTAGCAGTTTTCATACTGTCCCAACTTTTTCGGAATTGGGGTTGTAACATTTTGCTACATTTTATTTGTTAATGAAGAAATGCAATAAAATAGAACATGTATATTCTAGTTAAAAGAGCTACCCTTGAGTTCACAATCCTCCCCAAACTCTTTAAAAAATTGTTTAATAATTATGTAGTAACATGCCCACACTTTATTTAATATTTTTGTAAAATTGCATTTGAGTTTTATTGTATGTTTGTGTAAAGTATTATAGTAACAAACTCTCTGCATGACTTTGTTGGATTTTTTTTTTCAAAACACATCTTGAGGAATGACTGCTCACACTGTCATTTGACAAATATTCAATCCGTCCGAATCAAATCAGCCAAAACCGAGTTGCTGTTCAGAGTACTAATAACTTATTTTATTTGAGTCCGATATGTCTAAAAATCATATTTTGGCTGGCAGTGTGAACAAAAGCCTTTGTGCATCCTTCAGTATGACACATTTGTCGTCATGTGGCATTGTCGATATATGAAGAGTTGGCAAGATAGAATTGGACCAATCGACTACTATCTGCATCCAGTTGTTAAATAAAGCCCTAGATGATGTCTTGGATGCCTCCATCTTTATTATATTTAAAATTATGACTTTGACTGAAGTTAAGGTCTGACTGGGCTCACGTAGCCAGACCTTTGACTGCAGCATAGTTCTGGAGTCTATAGCCGCTTCAGTTGGCCAAGAACTGCCCATTTAGACAGGAAAAGCCATCTAACTGAAATCTAAAGCGACCCAATCACATTCAGTTTTGTTGTTACGGGGTGTTAAGGGGTGGGGTTATTGGAGATGTATCATACCATAATAAAAGACCAACATAGGGACATAGATCATTTATATAAAGGTGCACGAGTCTCTGTAGTCTAATTACAGCACAGAAAACCTCATTAGAGAGAATTTCACAGTCATATGTTATGACTATGTTTAAACAAAGCAGAAAATGCAGCTCTGCTCGTTGATATCAGCTTTACTTTCAGCTATGTGCCTCAAACGAAACTCTGAATATCTTTTAAGATTTGATATCATTAACCTGGCAATCTTGGGAAATTTCTATGATTTTTTTTCATCCTCAAAAGCACTCATTCTGTCAACGCGGAACCTTGTGAACGCAACTCGGCTTCCAGGCGGACAGATAAAACGTTCTGTGTGCATCTCCTTGCGGGAGTTCCATCAAACCAGCCAGTCAGATTTTCGCTGATTGTCTGAGAAAGCGTTTTGCAGTTTTGTGTGCTATAAGCATCAGACGGTTAGTGCACGGACTGTGGGTGATCTGTGAGCGTGCCGTCTGAGGCTGAGACTAAGGTCTGACTCGCTTGCTGATAACTGTCAATTGTAAGGTTGTGTTTGTAAAACTAATTGCAATTGTCTGAAGTGTGAACATGGTTTCAGTGTGCCACAGCCATGAAGATCTTCAAGAAGGCTTTGGGAAGCCTTCTTGAAACATTGTGTAAAGTTCACCTCGGTCTGAGAGCACACTCTGTTGGCCCACATAAAAGTCGTGCCCGGCTGGCAGAAGTGGCGCATGGTTAGAGGTGGGTAGAGTAGCCAAAAACTGTACTCAGGTAAAAGTACAATTACTTAAAAAAATATAATTACTCAAGTAGAAGTAAAAGTACTAATATAAGTAATTACTTGAGTAAGAGTAAGAAAGTATACAATTAAAAGAATACTCGAGTCACAAATGACACAATGGACGTTAACTCCCCTATACTCCATTACATAATACACATTTAACATGTATTACAGAAATATTATTATTATTATTATTAATAATGGAAATTCTGTCAGCATTCATCATCATGTTGTTCCAAAACCCGTATGACTTTCTTTCTTCCATGCAACACAACAAGGAGATTTTAGACAGAATGTTATCCTGAGTCACTGTTTACTTTCAGTGAATGTGTTTTTTTTCTCCATATTTTGAAAATGAATGATGACTGAGACTGTCGGTCCCTAGCATTCTGTCTAACATCTTTTGTGTTCCACAGAATACAGAAGGTCACACGGGTTTGGAACAACAAATGACACAGAAATGCTGTCTGTTCACGCTCCAGTTGTCAGTCACGCCATCAGCATTTACACTTAACTAGGATGATTTATACAGTAGGCAGTTAAATCCACCTGTTAAGGATGTTTCCCTGCCTTAATCAGCCCGAAGTAGCTGCGGGGGCGCGGGGTAAATGCGTAAATACTGCTCATGACACGCGGGACAAAGCGCACTGATACATTGCTGCAGTGATTTTAAAATGTACACTTAAAAACTGATGTCATAAGAGCCTATATTTACCAAATCACCCTGAAAATGACAATCACCATGACGCAGAAAAGTCCGCGTTGGAGCTGCAATTTTAATCTTGAATTATCCGCTTGTCTTGGTGTTAAATGAAGGCACAGCATGACAAAACTTTTCTATTTTCACTGTGCGGAGCGAAGAAAGTGTTTCACTTGGTTAGAGAGCACGATGCTGCAGCAGTGATGGACTCCGCTTGAGTGACCGTCTGTGACAGCGCACGCAGCTGTGTGAACATCCACTGTCGTAAAAGTCCCATTCAGTAATCTCTCAATAAATTATGCATTAATTAAAATGAAACCCCGTAATGTAACGACAGGAACATTGCCCGTTGTATCGAAGCAAATTCAATTTTTTTCATTAGAAATTTACTTGAGTGAGAGTAGAAAGCACCCACTTTTAAACCTACTCTAAAAGTAAATTTTTCCCCCAAAATTTAATGAAGTAAATGTAACAGAGTAAATGTAGCACGTTACTACCCACCTCTGCGCATTGCGACCATGAGGTCATCGAGAAGGTTCTGCTGGTGGACCGTGACCTGCCCTGAGCTCTAGCACAGCTTTACTTTTAGAGTTAAATAGGAGTGGATTTGTCTCCAGGAACATACAGAGCGCAAGTGCCTTGTAAAACCGTTATCGGTTTCACCGCAGGTCGCTCTGGGAGACTGTAGAGCACAGGTGTCAAACTCAGTTCCTGGAGGGCCACAGTCCAGAAGAGTTTAGCTCTAACCCTAATTAAACACACCTGAAGCAGCTATTTAAGGTTTTCAGGAGTGCTTGAAGATTACAAGGAGGCAAGTTAGTACAAGGCTGGAGCTAAACTCTACAGGGCTGTGGCCCTCCAGGAACGGAGTTTGACACCCCTGCGTGTAGAGTGTCAGAGAGTTTGTAATATTATTTTGTGACTAGCGAGAAAATCATCAAAAGGGAAAACTTCACCATCTTGGATTTGATGGAATTTACTGTAGTGGTACATAAAGCAAATGCTTTCCTAACGAACCTGCCTATTAGATGAGTTTGCCCTTTTCTTATAAGAACTAAACTGGCTTTAGCATATCAAAGACTCACTTGGGACATCTTTATTGTCTTACAGCAAGGAATTATATTCCTCAGAAGTTTTCTCGTCCAATTCCTGATCTTCATCTGTTATCTTTTTAGATCTTTCATAATTTGTTTCATATCTTTGTTGTTGCCTTGATTTCTCACCACATTATTAATCCTCTTTTTCTCCATTTCCAACTTATTCTTCCCCTTCATTCGCTTCATTTGTGTCCTTGTGGCGTTGTGATTTCTCGTAATGATCTCTGTATTTAATGTTATCCTCTCAGTTTCACAGTTACGTAAAGTCTTCCCATCCTTTGTGTTGTCTCCATCATTCTTCCTCTTTGGATCTTCCACAGTCCTGGAATTCTGCATGTATCTGTTTCTGCTCAAACACATTTTCAACATGAGCTTCCTTTTCCTCTGCACTGTTCGCTTTCTCCCTAGCAGGTCTCGGTTCCCCAGTGTCTTGCAGTTTTTACTCAAGTTCTTGATCATGTTTGGTGCATTCTTGCAAATCCTGTGCACCCTCTCTAATACCACATTAGTCTTTCTTCTTGCTTTCTTCCTTGTCCTCCTCTTCCTCATTCGTCTCTTGGTCATCCTCCACCTCTGATGTGTTGCTGGTTGCTACATAAATCCTCACATCATCCAGATCAATGATCATCGTGGAATTAAAAGATGTTTGGAAATCATCAATGAAGCCCAGATCGGAGGCGTAGCGGATTTTATTAGCCCAGACGAGAGTCGTTCCTGGCTGGCAGAAATAACGCATGGTGACTAACAGCTCAGACAAGTAGTTGTGGTGGTAGACAACATCTGTTGCCAACACATAATCATAATGGTGTGTAGATTTGGGAAAGTTCTCCTCTAGCATGTGACCCCAGTATAGTTCTTTCACCAGCGGCTCGTGTCTCCGGCGCCCTCTTGTATTCCTGTTGAGGTTGCATGTCAGGTTACTCAGAATTTCTGGTAAATCCGTGGCTGTTAGTTTGGCACCTAAAGAGCAGTTTTACTGATTATCTTGCAAGATACAAATATGTAAACATTTAAAACCTAAAGGCTCTGTCACATTTAACCTGATCACACCTTCAAGAGTTTTAGCATGTTTTAGCACAATGTGTGGACTTTTCAGACAGTCCCTTAACCACCGTAGGCAAAATGTCCAACGAATATCGAAGTTAGATTAACGTTACCCTGCTGGGGTGGTCACTCTTGAACGATTTAGCTGTAACACCAGCTAATTAGCTTAAATATGGGACAAATCAACGTCCCATATCAAATCAAGACGGGAGGCATCATTTCTTCTTTCAATACGGGACAATCCTGTATTTTACAGGACGGGTGGCAACACTAGTTATGAAGTATCACCCACATAGAGGTGCCAAACCAAGCAACTTCCTTTTGGCCATGCAGTAAATTTGCATCTCAAAGTTCACCAAACTTGAACCCCACGTGAAATCTGTGTTGGAAAGTTTCTTCCGGTGGGAAGTCTTATAAGGCAAAATTCCTGATTGCACAGATTCCCATTGAGATGGCCATATTTCTCCTGTGGAATTTTGTTGTGCAAAGGTAAATGTGACCAAGCCAGAAGACAGAGTTTCCCAACCCTTTTCCTAAAGGCACACTAACGGTACACATAATGGATGCCTACCTGATCTTACACCTCTATTTCAGATCTTGGATGCGATGGAAGAAAGGTGTCTCGAGTTGTTCCTGGCAGGCTACTCAGCCTTACAGGCTTAATATAGTTTGGATTAGGGATAGGGGTGGGGTTAGGGCATCTGCTGCCTGCCAGCAACAAACCCTGGCACCTTTGTACAATTGCAGACCTTGGAGTACTCTATTAATGCGCTAATGAGTTGAATCAAGTGTTAGGTAAAGGAGTATGCCTCCAAGAACAGGGTTGGAAAACACTACCTTAAGAATTGCCTTAACACATAGACATACCCAACAGTGTGGCTACAACTGAAAGTAAACCGGTTCCAGCTCCAAGTTCAAGTACTGATTTGTCGAGTAAATTAATCTGTTGTCGGCCCTGTGGTGTTTCCAAGAATCGACAAAGTGCAAGGGCCTATGTGAAAGGAGACACGTTACATAATTATCTCATTGGCCAAATTTATAGATTTTACAATACCTATCCATTCTTAAATCTAACAGTATCTGCAGTATGTGCTTTAAATTACAGTTCCAGTAAATGGCATTCTCTTTGGCTGATTAAACTCACCGCTGGCCATATGGTAGCACCATACGAGTCGATGGACTCCTGAATTGTGATTTTCTGTCCTAGAAAATAGTGAATCTCTTTCTCAAGGCTGTAGTAAACAGTGGGTACCCACGATCTCGTGAAGTCCTGTTGTTTAACATTCTCTGAGCTACTTTCCTCTGTAAGAAAACAACAACTGAAACCCCAACAACTGTACATGTTCCACTGTAAATTCATTGTTTATTGGTGATGTAAGGGGCCTAGCACCAACGGTGCATAGTATAATTGTATTATTATTATTTTAGCTAGAGTGTCTATGGCAGTCAATAGAACTCTATTCAGGAAAATGATGAAAGTTGGCACACAAATTTGGGGTGGTCTGAAAAGTCACTATGCCAATTTTGGGGTCTCCCAGTCAAACTCAATAGCGCCACCATCATCTCAAAATTATTTTGTATTATTACTTTTGAACCATGTGGTCTAGAAATGTAATTCCTTTGCCCTCTGTATCCTTGGCTCATGCCAAGATAAATGCATACCTGCACAAAAGTTATCAATTGGATTTTTGATACTTTTTTTTTCTTCCCCTTTTTCTCCCCAATTTGGAATGCCCAATTCCCAATGCACTCTAAGTCCTCGTGTGGCTCAATCCAGGTGGTGGAGGATGAATCTCAGTTGCCTCCGCATCTGAGAACATCAATCCGTGCATCTTATCACGTGGCTTGTTGAGCACGTTACCGCGGAGACATAGCGCGTGTGGAGGCTTCACGCCATCCACCGTGGCATCCACGCACAACTCACCACGTGCCCCACCGAGAGCGAGAACCACATTATAGCGACCACGAAGAGATTACCCCATGTAACTCTACCCTCCCTAGCAACCAGGCCAATTTGGTTGCTTAAGAGACCTGACTGGAGTCACTCAGCACGCCCTGGATTCGAACTTGCGAACTCCAGGGGTGGTAGTCAGCATCTTTACTCGCTGAGATACCCAGGCCCCCTGGATTTTTTTATTCTTAAATCAATTTTTTTGGTAATTCTTATTTGACTGTGTCTCTTTTTTCCAGTAATTGCTGCTTACAGCTATATTTATAATTGGAATTACTGACCAGATTTCTGTTCTGTAAATGTTTCATCTGTTGAATCCATCTCAGTGAAGCTCTCAGCATCTTCACTCTCCTCAGTTTCAGTTTCACAGTTTGTATTGTCTTCCTCTTCCCCCTCTTCTTTGTTGTTCAGATGTCCATCTTCTGACTTCAGTGTTTCCACCTGATTTTGCATATAACCTTGCCCTGTTACCAAGGCTTCCCTAAATTGTGGCTTCTTTTCCATTTCCTGCTGTCCATGATCTTGAATCTCTATAAAAGCTTGATCTGTCAGAACTTTCCTTGCCATGAATGTTCCATTTTCCATCATCTTTTGCTTCTGTGTTTCCTCACAATTGTTCTCTAGATTAATAATCTCTGATTCCTGTCTCATCTCACCAGACATTTGCTTTGACTCCATTTCCACCTTGTTCTCTTGCATCACAACCTCCTTGGTTACTTCTGACATCAATAGTCCACTCTCTTCTTTCATGGTGGCAGAATAAATCTTCACCTCTCCGTTGTCTTCCAGCAGGATGGTGTTGAAGGTTTTTTTGAAGTTATCTGTAAACACCAGATCGGATTCAAAACGGATCTTATTGGCCCAGATGAGGGTTGTGCCTGGCTGGCAGAAGTGCTGCATGGTGACCAGTAATTCTGCAAGGAAGTCATGATGATACACCACATCAGCTGCCATTACATAGTCATATTTGTAGACTGAATGAGAGAAGGTCTTCTCAAGGTCATGACCCCATGAGAGCGCTGCCACTTGAGGTGTGTATCTGCAGCGACCCCTTGTGTTTCTCGACAGGTTGCATCTCAGGTTCCCAAGGACTTCAGGCAGGTCAGTTGCCGTCACCCAGGCGCCTGGTGATTATACACTTTGAAAGGATGACACAACCATATATTTTGATAACAACAAGCCATAGAGTCTTTAGTACTACTGACCCAATAGACTGGCCACAATGGACACAAGACCAGTGCCGGCTCCGATCTCCAGCACCGCCTTTTCGAGAAGATCAACCGTTGCTTTATTAGATTCAAGATAGTGACAAAGAGCCAGTGCCTGTATTTGAATTCAGAAAATGCATTATGATGAGCAGTCGCCAACAAATGTACAAATGATTAAAAGTTAAGTGTAATTTTTGTGCCACTACATTTCAATGTTTTGAAAGCGTCAGTGTTTTTAGTCTTTCAAAAGTCAAACTACCAGTGGATTTTTGATAGTGTAATTTATGTGTAAAGTTATATCCAATTTTACAAATTCGTTGGCCATGATTATGTAAACATAAACCCTAAAACGACTAAAATGACCATTTTTAACAGAATAATTCATGCAAGTGCTTTTATAAAATTATAAGCTTTATATTTCTGCCTTTTTTAAACCTTCCAAAAATTGGCCCCATTGTAAGTTTCTCAATCCGTGTTTCCACTATCGGGCCAAATGAGGGCATGCCAGGGCCAATTGTTTTCTCACTGTCACTTCTGGGGCTTCATCGTGCCTACTCTGGGCTTTCTCGGGGCCAGTGGCCTTTGGCCCGCCGTTTACCCTTGGGCCAAACAAGGCCAGCTGGGGATTGAGGTGGGGTCAATATCAAAGGTGGAGTTTCGCCAAACTTGTCAGGTTGTGTATCCAGTGCACAATGGTACATGTTCGTGAAAAATTAAAAAAATGTGGGCACAGTACAAATCCATTAAAACCCACAATGTACAAAGTGGTGCCTAAAGAAAGAACTGGTTCGAGATCATGGATGGTGTGCTGGGACATCGTCCCGCTGTTTGTGGAGAGACCACTCGTGGCCATATGGCAGTTACAGTTGGTGAGTTGTCAATGCTAACTGATCTTGCTAGCTAGCTAATGTTTACAAATGATATAAATTCGATATTCTAGATAAGCTGAGATATCATGTTATCTAGTTGAGCTTCCCTCTTGCCTGTGAAATGGGCGAGGTGTGTGACGTTGGCACCTGGGCGGCATGTTAAGGGCGGGTTTCAGGGCAACGCTGCTGAGTTATTGGCCCGATGGTGGGAACGCAGATCGATTTTGGTCTCGCGGCTCGAGGTCCAAAGCTATAGACCCTGGCTGGCCATTTGATAGCCCTGGCTCGCACTGGCCCAATAGTGGAAAAGCAATTTTTGCTTTTTTAAAGAAAAGGAGGGACGAGTCTAAATACATTTTTGTGGTAATCAACATTATGCCACAAATGCTATTGATTGAGCTTAACTTGTATTGAATCCGGAATATTCCTTAAACATCCAAATAATAACACACTTCACCTTCAGTAATAATATAAATAATTTTTCAAATGTGAAATGAATTTAGTTTCTCACTGCTGGCCAGATTATGGATCCAAATGAGTCGAGCGATTCCCAGATTTTAATCTCATGACCAGTGAAATGGTGAGTCTCTTTCCCAATAGTGGACAGCACACTGGGCTCCCAGGCTTTCTTACACACTACAACTTTATCTCCTAAAACACATAACAAAATAAAAAACATGCATAAACCTTCAGAGATGGAGAGCTCTATTTACAGTTATGGATGTCTCTGGAGATTGTTTGACATTAACAAAACTGTTATATACTTTACCAACCGTCTTGTCTTTCTTGGTCGTCCTCTGTATCATCCTCCTCCCCAGTTAGTATGTTTTCAGTGCGTACACTCTCCATGCAGATATCTTCTCACTGACTGGACACATACATTGTAAAGCACAAATTGGGAACTCTTTTCCTCTTGAATGCATGTTTTTTGCTTCAGAATATTCAGATTTTTCTAGTTTGCTCAAATCCCATCACTTGAAGAGTCAATCTACATGTATAGGTGAGCATTACCTTACTGTTTGTGTCTTGTCCTCTAATCCAGGGAAACTCCTGTGAATGCATCTTTAGCGTTGACAGCGCAGTTATACACCAGCAGCTTCATCACACATTAATTCAGTGGCGTCACACACTGACAGGTCTAAATTTAATTTTTGATTCATGAAGCCACGGAGCTCACATCCACAAACAGAGTAAAAAAAGAGCATGTCTATTTGAGGAAAACATTTGAAGCTTTTGTTGGCACAAAGAGGTCATTGACAACGAACTATTGCTCCCCTGAGAAAATCAAGCTCATTCAGAGTGCCAGCTGTCTCACTGATAACTTGTTATCAAGTGATTTGGTAAACAGATATGTGATATGTAAAGGGATATGGCATTAGACTGACTCAAGGGAGCTCTGCATTTCTCCTCCTGTAGCAGTCACATGATATGACTTCTATTTGGATCTCTAGAATTCATTTAATCTGGCGATATACATTGCACAAATATTTTACTTTTGGGTAAATCTCACGAAACCTTTCTAGATCATTTCCAGCTAATATATATATATATATATATATATATATATATATATATATATATTATATAGGATTTGTTTGCATTGACTATTTATTGACATTTAAGCAGTTTTTCTACCTTTATTTGTCAGTACCATAATGCAAAAAATAAATAAAAATAACAAACAATAAAAAAAAATTAAAAAAAAATGCTAAAAATTAAAATTAACATATGTGCTTAATTGTCAAAAAAAAAAAAAAAAAAAAAAGAAAAAGAAAAGTCACACTGCAGAAAAAATCTATTCCAAAAAAGGGGCCTAATCTTTTTAAAAATATATATTTTTTTCTTAAATATGTATGTACATTTTAAATGATATATACATAATGTTTTGCTGTGCTGCCTTTAAGCCGAATAAGCTTCAATAACGACTTTTTAAATGCATTACGTTAATAAAAAAAAGTTTGTCATGAAAATAGTCACATTGCAAAAAAAAAAAAAAACCCTACCTTAAATGATCATAAAACAGACTTTCCTTCAAATATTTTATAAATGTTTGAAATTTGAAATATTTGTACATCATGTGTATTGTTGTACCACCTGAAAGGTGATTTTAATTTATCAAAATGTCATTGAATTACCTTTTAAATGAAGAAAATGTGTTTAATTGTCAATGTCACATTGCAAAACAATCTATCATGAATGAGCTTAAAAAAGGCTAAATATTTTTGTTTTAATATTTTTCTTAAATTTTTTTTTTTTTTAAAGCATTTATATATTTTGTTGTTTGCATCTGATTGTAAAACAGGCTTCATTTTCATTATGCAAAATATAATTTAATACTTTTCTCTTTTAGGTTGAATTGTGACATGTTTTTGAGAGATTCACCCTTTTTTTTTTACAACAGTTTCCATTCCTCGTTTCTTTTCATGAGCGCAGGCGGTTGGTATGCACTAAATGGATTCTGCAGAAGGGAAACTCAATAACGCGCATGAGTTCACTGCAGTTCTAGAAGCTGCTTTTACCCCCTGACCCGCATCCAAGCGGCACTAAATGCTCTCTGTATCTTCTCCAGTTTCATAAATGATTGTTAAAACCCTGTGGATTCACTGAGCTATTAAACACCTTCACCATGTATGGTTTGATGTTTTGCTGTGGTGAGCTCACTGAGACACATTTACACTGTTTGACAGTCCAGTGATGTTAAAATATACACTTTTCTTATACAGCGAGTAAGTTATCTCTATATGTTCATTATGTTTGGGTTCATGCATATGTGTATTAGGCTAATGTAATGCTACGGTGAGGTTGAAGCACATGATTGCACTATCACATATCTCTGTAAATCACCAGAGCCAGTTTAGGGCAACGATACTGATGAGCTGTTGCCCTGAGAATAACCAACGCAGAAAATATGTTTTTAATTTATTAACTGTACCTGCCGCTAGTCATACAACTGGACAGAAGATTCTTAAAGAAACAGTTCACCCAAAAATTAAAATGCCATCCCAGATGTGTATGACTTTCTTTCTTCAGCAGAACACAAATTAAGATATTTAGAAGAATATTTCAGCTCTGTAAGTCCATACAATGCAAGTGAATGGTGACATGAACTTTGAAGCTCCAAAAAGAACATAAAAGCAGCATAAAAGTAATCCATAAGACTCCAGTGGTTTAATCCATGTCTTCTGAAGTGATATGATAGGTGTGGGTGAGAAACAGATCAAGAGTGAGAGTTTGCATTGAGAAGGACTGAAAAACTGCCAGCACACACATTTGAAGAGGCTTTTTGACTGAGACGTAGAGGTTAAAGGTCAACATCACCCTCCAGGGCACCAACACATCCCAATGGAAACACTTCTTTCTCAAATCTATAGAATGATTTAACATTATTGATGTAAATAGTATTACTTCTAACATGAAATTACTGTATTTATCATTGTCAGGACTTTAGAAAAGCTGCATTACCAACAAAATTAATGTATAAGTTCAATAAAATGTTTAAGCAATAGCCTGCATGGCCTAAAGTCATTTCCAACCTAGTCTCGTAGAATGAACGTTACTATAAATAAATTTTGCAATCTGAGTTTTACATGCCGCGTTCTTCGTTTTGCTGCAGTTTTCTGGTGAAATAAACACTAGAGGCGCTACAACAACTGTTACTTTTAAAAAGTATCTAAAAACTTTGGATTACTTCTTCAGCACTGGCAGATTTTTGCATTTGTTTTGATTATAAACAAGTAAATAACGCAAGAAAATACACTTCACTGTAATAATACATTCCCTGAAAAAAAGCTTAACTATCTAATGCAGTTTTGCTACTCAAGTATTTATCTTGTTTTAAAGATTTTTAGATATTTTGCAGAAAAACAATATTTAATTCTCATTAAGAATAAGATTTTTGCATTACATCTTTGTTTTTATATCAAAGGTCTTACTAGAGAAAAGCGTTATGCTCCGACGTGAATTTTCAGCATAGAATTCATTATGAAATATAATCGA
The DNA here is from genome assembly GCF_019703515.2 of Myxocyprinus asiaticus. Classification (NCBI taxonomy): domain Eukaryota; kingdom Metazoa; phylum Chordata; class Actinopteri; order Cypriniformes; family Catostomidae; genus Myxocyprinus; species Myxocyprinus asiaticus. The sequence goes on along the minus strand of NC_059350.1, from coordinate 54,788,416 downwards.
GTCTGGCAACAGATGCATGCAAATAGCATTTTAGCTTAGCATAAAGCTAAATGTTCACGTTTAAATGTACTATTTTTACTGCTCCAAACTTCAAAATCCCACAGAGTGAAAACAACGACATCCTTTTCTGATCGTATGTGGATTCTGTTCATATAATATATTATTTGTAGCTTTCTATACAATGTTTAAGGCTACACCTGTTAGCATTTCTAGTAAAAATACCCTAACTGCATAAACAACATTGACAAGGCATGTAATCATGTATTAACTGGATTTATGTTTCATCTGTTAAAGTGTTTCAGTTTTGTTGTTAAGCTGTAGAAACATGATGTAGCTCCTTTATTAAGCTCCCAAGGGAAAGTTTCTGAATGACGTCATATTTCACTCACAACAGTGTGAAAGCGCTCGTATGAATGAAACGCATCATAAGAAAGTGTTTCACCGCTGTTCAAACGCTCCTCAGATCGCATCATTTACATGGATAAATGTTTTCCATCTGAAAGGACTAAATATTAAATTAAGCAAATGACAATAAAATGCAAAGTAATCTCTTCAGTAATCGAAATACTTTTTGAATGTAACTGTATTCTGATTAACAATTTAAATTGTAATTGTAATGGAATACAGTTACTTATATTTAGTATTTTAAATATGTAATCCTGTTACATGTATTCCGTTACTCCCCAACACTGACTCTGACTGTTTATGACTTTATAAACACTAATTTTGCACTCTAAAGTGCAAAACTCGTAAGACCACGGGTCAAAACCAGCCAAGAATGCTCGAAACGAAAGTGAAAGTGAAGCGAAAGTGCCGTAGAAGCAACGCAATATAATGTGTTTGCTTGAATATCTCGGCCTCTGAGTGGACTAGAAGCTCAATCTATATGTCATTAGAAAGCTGAGATCCTCCCCTTTGCGATGATATAACATTCATATTCAATAGTCGAACACATATTATCTGATGATTTGTTTTGCATGCTTTTCCAGCTGGATTGCATATTTTGTTGTGGACATCTAAGATATAACATTGGATTCTTCAGCCAAACAAGCTCACAGACAAGTAAACGATGGCTAATTTTTTGGAAAACTTTCTAAGGTAAAAGTAAATATAATGTTTTTGGCTATTTGGGGTTTACAGCAGCAGTAATCGGAGCATAAATGAGACGTTTGTATTTGATGACTTACAGAAATCATATTTCACTTTGTGATTCTTTTGAAAATCTTTTGAACTGTGGTATTAGGGCAACAAAATAATCTATACAGTCACATTCCTTAGAATGAGAGCTTTCATTTGATATAGGACTTGTCCATTTAAGTGCTATATGAAGGACTTTTATTTTCATATGAATATTTCTACCCCCTTACCTCTAGGGGGCGCTAATTTGCGCTGCGAATGTTTTGAGGCCTTATTTTGTTATTTGAAGTAACATAAATGCAGAAGTGATGTTTATCTCTGAAAAGATCAGATTCTAAGCTTTCAAATGATACCTCATATGCCTGACTTATGTATATGGAGACTTTAACGTTTTAAGGGTAAGAATGTCAGTTTTGTTTACCTCGCATTTATCTTTTAAGACACTATCGGTTAGGTTAAGGTTAAGTTTTAGGTAAGGGAAGTACGTTTTACTCATTAAAACCCCCATCTAAAATTCACCTTAAAAACCTCGTCTGATTACATTATTTAACTCGCTTCTGGCGCCCCCCACTGGACATTTCACTGGGAACCTGCAGCCAAACATGTAATGAAGCATGTAATTTTGGTTTGCAAAAATGTTGCCATTATTACGTAAATTTCATGAGATCAGACTGGTCATTATGAAGCAGAGCAGTTTGATGAAAGATTACAAAGATAAACCTTTTCTCTTTGGAATAACACGCACTGATGAATCGTTCATAATAAGACCAAGAACGTTATTAAGAAAGCAAATAGAGTCCATTTTGATTTTTAGGTTGACCTAAGCATGACTGATTTTTTCTTGTGCCTTCCCAGAAACTTCTGAAATCCCCTTCCTGGTCCGATGAAGAGACAACCATGAGCCCACCCTTAAGTTAAAAATGCCCCCCCAAATGTTGCATCTTAGTACCGGCCATGCTTTAAAAATGTAAACAGTCCAATTCTAGTTTCAAATGCACTCTATGTTGTGTCTTTGCGCCGTTTGCGTGCGCTGTACAGCTTTATATGCAGACTGGGCAGATCGTAGAGTTCTTGCAGGCAAAAATGTTTCTCAAATGTGTCCACAAAGCTGTTCTCTGGGTCCAGACGGAACCTCATGGCCCATAAGATCACGGTGTTGTCGGAGCAGAGGTACAAGAAGGTGTCCAGGAGTTCGTTGAGGTAAGGATGGCCGTACACAACATCCGCTGCAATGATGTAATCGTACCGACAGGACACATGTGGGAAGCTTTCCTCCAGCTGTTTGCCCCAACTGAGTTCAGTCACCTGTGGCTGATGGCGACAGCGCCCCCTGGTGTTACGGTTCACATTGTGTCTCAGGTTACTCAGAACATCTGGCAGGTCTGTGGATGTCACTTTTGCTCCTGGAGATGGAGAAGAGTACCAACAGTACCATAGTTGTTAGTGGTTTAGACACTACCATGAAGACAACACCATGATACTCTTTGACTTACCTTGGAGGACCATGGAAATACCTTGGTAAATTAATATGGTAATCTTTAACCATGGTATTTATCAAAGTACCATGGTATAACAGTGGTTGGTTGGATACTACAGTGTCTCAGTTTTAGAACTATAGTAATATTTGATTTAATACCTTACATTAAAGTTACATGGTTTTACCACATTGATACCACAACAGTACAGTTATTGGGACGTCCGGACAAAATTCCTTTATAACAAAACATGGTCTCTCTCACCTAGAAGGCTGGTTACTATAGTAACAAGACCCGTCCCGGCTCCTAGTTCAATAATGTTCTTATCCATGAGGTTATATTCATCACGGTGAGTGTCGAGGAAATGACACAACACCATTGCCTGAAAACAGAAAATCACAAACAGATAACTCTTAACATTTACTAGTATTGTTTTTACTTGTCAATCTGAATGATATCAATGAACACCGTTTAAGCTTTACTGAAACGTACCGAGGGCCACAGTACGGCACCATAGCAGTCTGTTGACTCTTTAATTTTAATCTCCATGTCAGCGAAGATGTACCCTTCCCACGCTTCTGTTTTAATGAGAGACGGGCGAAATTGCCTCTTCATAATTGCTGCTGCCAGTTCACTATCTGGGCTGACTTCTGCAAACACAATAATGTGCAATACTTGTTAATATCTGTTGTTCAGTGGAATTGAGATGTAAATTACATCTATTTTTTTAGGCTACCAGAAAGTTACCTGTACATGTCAAACTTTTACAAAACCATGCACATGCTTTTTTTCCCCCATGAATAGGGTTCAAAGGTTTCCTGAATTTCAGCACATTGTTTTGTTGATTGCATTTGTCACGCTCAACCATTCAACCCTGTTATTAAAGTTACTTGCCCCTACTAAGTGTTAGCTTCACTTAGGCTAAATTTTCAACCCTGTTACCCATTCTTGCGTATTTTTATTTTTGTAGAACCTTCAGCCTAGGAATAAAATAATTTCACATTTGTTTATTTAATGTTATTGCTAGAAAATCACACAAATAAGGGTTTTAAACTGTATGTAGATGCATCCCAATTCCTAAATTATAGTAACAGGGTTGCACAAATTCTATATAATATTTAGTTTGACCTCGTGAGGTGGACAAACAACATTTTCTGAAGCTGATCCATTTTTTTTCATCGATACTTTGTTAAAAAAAGGACAATTTTAGCCCTATTTTATACCCTATTCGTAACACCATTGCAGTGTCTGTAAACACAATACTTTGATCACAGTATGCAAATCATGCAGTGATTGTATCTACAGATTTTGTAGTGTAAATGGAGATCACTAAATGTGCCCACGCTGACAGCTATGGCATTACGTAAGAGAGGTGGATGCCATTATATGATCCATAACCACATACTGAGCATACAGATAAGAGTGCGGAGGTAAGCGTTAACACAGATGGTAGTATGCTTGTTGCAAGTATGCATATTTTATTGACATGTAAATTTAGCTGCAGACTTACACATTTTACAAAAGGAAAAAGACATTAGTAGTCATGCACCACGTTTATTTGAGAGCACTTGATGTAGAAATTATTTGATTGGTCTGTACGTGTTTTCTGTGCTATCTATAAAGACATACCAATACCACATATAAGACTGAGAACTTTTGTGTATTTGTCTAGAAACTATAAGTGTAGAATGAAGACAGATTATTTACACCCACCCTGGATATTGTTTTCATCCTGGTCCATTTCTGGTTCTTGCATCTGATAACGTTTATTCCTTATAAGTCCAATTTCAAACTGCTGTCGTCTATTCCCCCTTATTGGTCTCTCTACTTTAGAGTCACTGTCCAACATTAGTGTCACACTTGAACAAGCTACTTTGGGTTTCAGATAAGTGACAGTGACAGCTGCAGAGAAAATGCAGGTCAGCCAGTAAAGGGAATCCGTCTGATCCAGTGGGACTGATATATAGTGGAAGAGTAAACAAGACACTCCAAGGCCAGGAATCCCTTGTTGGCTCTCTCTCTCTCTCTCTCTTTCACACACACACACACACACACACACACACACACACACAAACACATATTTCCCAGATTATAGCTTAACATAACTGAGAGATGATATAGTGAATCTGTGGATCAAGTTCTTGAAGCAGGTATTCAGATTGTGTTTTGGTTCAGATCACAGTAACACTCTTCAATCATGAGTGATGAGCAGCTGAGAGCATCTAAACATTATAGAGCAATGCAGTGACAGTTTTCAATAGATGTCTGTGTGGAGGCACCGTGAGGTTTATTACACTGTGGATTATGAAACTGCAGTAATGCACTATCAAACTAAAAGGAGTAACAAAGTAAACCCTTAAAAACTCAAAGAGAATAGCATGGTGTGCCACAAGGCTCAGTGTTAGGCCCTTTGTTATTCTCCCTGTAAACACTCTCTGTAGGTGATACCACTAGGAAACACAGCATTCGCTTTCGCTGTTATGTGAATGACGTACAGCTTTATACAACAGTTAGTTCCAGTGCATTATTTCATATAACAGCACTAGAACATTTCACTGAGTGCATTCACATGCAAACCAATACGCTGATAACTGACAAAAATCAGTTTGTTCAAAAAATGAGACAACGCAAGTTTACATCAACACTGGTGCCCCCCAGGGATGTGTGCTCTCTCCACTACTCTTCTCCCTGTATTCAAATGACTGCACTGCCAAGGACCCCTCTGTCAAGCTCCTGAAGTTTGCAGATGACACTACTGTTATCGGCCTCATCCAAGATGATGAGGAGTCTGCATACAGAAGGGAGGTTAAACAGCTGGCTGTCTGGTGCAGTCAAAACAACCTTGAGTTGAACACGCTCAAAATGGTGGAGATGATTGTGGACTTTAGGAGGAACACCCCAACACTGACACTCACCCTGCCCACTACCTTTCTGAACTGTTGCCTTCTGGCTGACGCTTCAGAGCTCTGAGCACCAGAACCGTCAGGCACAGGAACAGTTTTTTCCCTCAGGCTACCCATCTCATGAACAGTTAAAACTGCCCCCAAATCCTTTCCTTTGTTCAATACAACCATGTGCAATATTCAATCCAACCATTCCTACTTATATCCATATTTCATTTATATTCTTTAACATATCCTACCTCTTCTTCAATACATCACCTGCACATAACTGTATATCTGTATATAAAATATTCGAACAGCATTATTGCGCTATTGTATATTTCTTGATTTGTATTATAAAAACACAGTACAAATAAGTTTAGATTTGAATTTGCAATTTTATTGTTCTTTGCGTAAAGGAAAAACATTCTTGCATATTCATCTAAAGGTAAAAACAATTCATACAGTATGTTGGAATAGTTTGGAAGATTCAGTTTAAATAAGGAATGTGATCTTGTAGATCTGATATAATGTGTCAAAGTTTAAAGAGATACTTGATTTGACATTATTTTATGTTGTTGCATTTATGAAACAATGGACCCTTTTCAGTCTGATGTGTTTCCACCTTATTTAGCAGCGTAAGTCAAGCAAACATTTATATTTGTTTTATTTTTTAATTATGTAATGTACATTTTAACATTTACCCTACTGTAGTTCTATTTATTCACATTAAAACATTATTGTTTTAATGTGAACACATAAAGGTACATTTCTGGTTTCAACATTATTTGTACTTCAGAACTTTGTTTTGTTGGACAAGAAAAATTAGTTTTATACCATGTGACCCACATTTGGTTCTCAACCATTATAAATGGGTCAAATTTAACAATTTATGAATGGAGACACGTTGAGAGCCCCATATCTCTGAGATTTGACCATACAGGGTCTTAAGAATGAAGATACAAAAAGTAAAGTTTGTTTTGATCCAGAATCTGACTGGATATTAAGATATATTTCATAATTCTGGAATTACAGGCACTTCAACTTTGGATAAACAGCACAAAAAAGTGTTTTGTCCCATTTTTGGACTCACCCCATTTGCTTATAATGCACCAAGGGGTGCTGAAGTCAACAGAGTTTAGTAATAGATCTACCTATCTCTGTGTAAAAATAAAATAATGACACTGACACCTTTCCAAGGTTATTTTTTTTTAGCTGTAGTTTGAGTTGTAATAGGGGAAAATTAGCATTTTGACCCCCCTCTACAAAATAATGGATTACTCGGTAAATATTGATCCATGGCATTTAATATTTTGGCTTTCATTGTCATTTATGTTCATTTTTCACCAGTAATCACACTTCTCAAAAACAAAATTTTTAGCCGGGGTCCTCTGGTTGAGTTGACACAAATATCACCCTTATGCGTTCCAAACCCAGAAATATGAAAAGGGTCCATTATGCTGGATCTTAATTGTACAGCACCGTAGTTAGTCATTTAGAAATTCTTTGCTTTGAAAAACACAAGACACTTAGTTTCTTCATTACTCTTAACATTTTTAAATTCTCATCCACAACAAACTAGTATCTCTTGTTCTGTAAATCCACATTATTTATGAGTAAATATGTTTGTTGTCATTCGTTTTTGCTCTTTCCTCTCCCTCTTCCTCCTCGCCCTGTTCGTCTTCCTCTCGTTGTCCCCTCAAACACGGATCGCGCTGTAACCATAACGACACCTCGCCCACGTTCCGCCTCATCCTCTGAGCTGGAGCTGCTTGACTCCGCCCCCGATGACATCAGCATCCTGTCATGAGTAACTCTGCCCTCCTGCAGGTCTGTGGGGGTGTTTACATGCACCGCTGATCCTAGAAATCCTCCTGCTAAGGGCCCCGCAGCACCAGGGGCCTCATCTCCACCCCGGCACATATTGGAGGCCGCACTCTTTCCCTGTTTAGCTGGAGAAGTCTCTTCATCATCCTCATCATCCTCCTCTCGTTCTTTTCTCTTGAGACAGGTTACCGCTCTGCGCAGACGCTGACTACGGATCAACTGCCGCTCCTGCTGCTCCAAATGGAAGAATGAATCAATGCGAAGCTGCGTCTGCACATACACAAAGACACAGTTACAGTCACAAAACGCCCGAAGACCAAGAGTGAAATTCCAACATTATGTCGGCAGGTTTTTACAAGTTTGAAAAAGACGCAAACATCTAAACCTAACCCTCCAATGGGAGAAAAAACTTGACCGTTGTAGCAAATTCGCATTAATACACAGCTATGTGGGATTTTAGACTAACGAGATTCTGGATGTACGTCACCTGTTGGGTATTAAGCTGTTTTAGGACGGGCCGTAACGTCTCTTCCGTCTTTCTACTGTTCCAACCAAAACGACTCTGACAGAACTTTAGACTGGTTAAGAAACACTTTTCAACATATTGTGCACAAATAATGACTACAAACACTTCTGTTACTTTAATATCAGAAACAATGTGAAGGATATTCCTTAATGAGCTCCAGGTGTGGGTGGCCCCAGCTGAACGAGGCATCTGATTGGTCAACGGTGGGTTGCAGGTACGCTTGAGCCACGACAGGGTTTGGAAAACCAGGATGAAGCTGTACATTTCTCAGTTTCTTCTTCACTTTTGTGTCTTTGGGATTAACAGCTAGTTTCTTATTCTCCTGAGCTTTAGTCCACCACTCACTACAGACAAAACAACAAAAATGTCATTGTATGGGCAAGAGCAGCGTGAGCATTTCTCTTAAACATCTCCTCTTGTGCAATGTCGATGTGTTTCTGACCTGAACTGCATGAGTGGTTCTAATCCAGCACCAGGAAACTCGTTGAGTATCTCCATTCCGGTGACGTATCCCACCCCTGGAATGCCTTCAGTGTAGTCGCTGCCCAGCAGATACGCAAGATTGATCATCTTAGTCCTGTCTAAACCTACATCACAGGATACACAGTCACACTTGTCTATTTCTCCAAAACTGCACACATAATTATTAAAAAACAAGATTTGAAAAAACGAATACTGAAATGATCTACAGGACGAAGTTGGACTGGAGTCAACAGAATAAAATAAAAACTGAATGTTTGATACAGCGCTGCCTTGCAAACACAGTCATAACTTAAAATATTAAATATGAGCTCACCCAGTTGGTTTTGCATGTCCACAGACTGGAAATGCTCCACGTATTTGTTCTGGTTGAAGAAGTTCTTGTAGACATGACGGCCACCAAAGAGCCAGATGTCGCTGTCGTCAGTGATGGTGCCGTGCGTATGATCCGAGCGGTCCAGAGCCGCACACTGAGCTTCAGCCTCCATCGGTGCCACTATAAAAGGTACGCCAAACAAACGCAACAGCTCCTGCAAAACAAACCGCTTTAAAATCACACCATATGCACCATATACAACATGTTCCAAATAGCATACTATCATATATTGACAGTATGTATACTATGCAATTGTCAGAACATTGTCAGATAACACTTGAGTAAGATCATGTAGCACGTTGCATTACGGGATTGACTTGACCTTCCGTTTCCAGTGTGATGCATGAACTGAAATAACTATTGATTGTACTTGATTGTACTGACACATTTTTTACACAATTGGATTAAAAATGTTAAATACTGAGGTCTGTCGATTAAATTTTGCGCCGTCCTCTTTTGGAGTTTTTGCCCCCATTTGGAGATCTCCGGGCTGCAGCTATACCTACTTGTAACCGCCAGCAAAGACATACAGAGACCCTAACCCAACCCTTACCCTAACCCTAACCATGTGTGGAAGTGCCACCCCATTTTGGAGTTGATCCAACCCTCTTCTGGAGTAACCCCACCCCCTTATGGAGTAACTCCGTCCTCTTTTGGAGTTTCCGCCCCCATTTGGAGATCTCCGGGCTGCAGCTATACCTACTTGTAATAACCAGCAAAGACATACAGAGACCCTAACCCAACCCTTACCCTAACCGTGTGTGGAAGTGTCGGCCCCTTTTGGAGTTGGCGCAACCCCCATTTGGGAAAAAAACCCACCCCCTTCTGGAGTAACCCTGCCTTCTTTTGGAGATTACCCCCCATTTGGAGATCTCCAGGCTGCAGCTGTACCTACTTGAAACCGCCAGCAAAGACATAAAGAGCCCCTAACCCATCCCTTACCCGAAACCTTGTGTGGAAGTGACGCCCCCTTTTGGAGTTGGCACAACCCCCTTTTGGAATAACCCCACCCCCTTCTGGAGTAACCCCGCCTTCTTTTGGAGATTTCCCCACCATTTGGAGATCCCCAGGCTGCAGCTGTACCTACTTGAAACCGCCAGCAAAGTCATAAAGAGCCCCTAACCCATCCCTTACCCGAAACCTTGTGTGGAAGTGCCGCCCCCTTTTGGAGTTGGCACAACCCCCTTTTGGAATAACCTCACACTCTTTTGGAGTTTCCGACCCCGTTTGGAGATCTCGGGGTTGCAGCTATACCTACTTGAAACCGCCAGCAAATATAAAGGGAGACCCTAACACGACCCTTACCCTAACTGTGTGTGAAAGTTGTCCCAACCCTCTTCTCGAGTAACCCTGCACACTTTTGGAGCTTCCACCGTTGTTTGGAGATGTCTGGGCTGCAGCAACACCTACTTGGGTCAAACCACCCAGAACAGGCAGCACAAAATGAATACTGAGCCTTTCACTTATGATGATGCGCTTTTGCGTTCAAAGACAGTTGGGCAATGCATAATAGAATGCAACAAAGTTTTAATCTACGTTTACTCGACAAATGGCATTAGACGCTGAAACACGACACAACCAAAGTGAGGCAAGCTACACAGACAAAGATTCTAAATCACGCAGATCACGTCCTGTGAGAGACTGTCGAACTCAAATGAAAATGGATTACTGGCAATAGTAGGGTAATAATTTATTGAAATATAAAGAAAGGATATGAAAATGAAACAAACAATATATTCTGAAGCCACTTTTTTTTTTTTTTCTATCAGTGAGACAGTAAAAATCAAATAAACTTTTCAGTGTAAAAGAGGGATATGATGTCATGCAGCTTATAACAGCGAGCGATCCGTGTTTGTGTGTAATGATGTGACAAATACAAACAGCTATAAAGCTGAAATACAGCACTTACAGTTAAAGCACAAACGGACACACAATGTGATAAAGTGAATATTGAAAAGTAAACCATGTTTATCATGTTCACACACACCTGGCTCTCTTGACACATCTGTCCAGTAACGGTGCTGCTGTGGCGTTCCTGTTGTTGTTGTTGCTCTCTCAGACTGATCTGTTCATCCTGTAGATCTCTCTCTAAATGCACCAGCTCCTCCTACAGGACGACATTCATTCATTACAAGTCTTTAACTGCACACACACTGACACGACCACACCAGAATGTTTACAATCAACACACCTGCAAAGTGGAATGAAAGCACCGTAGTCGGCTTCATTGATTAGAAAAGACTTCTAGTTTTGTCGTGTCACTTGCTTTTCATTTAGACACTACATATTTAACTAAGTACAGTATATATAATTTATTTACCATATCAATGTGTTCCCACTCGCTCACAGCAGCAGCTGTTGATTCTTGAGATGGTTCAGTTTTTGACTCATTGTTTACACTATTATCTACATCTGAGCTTTGATCGCTGGACTCTTTCATGTCTTCCTCCTTTTCTTTCTTATTCACGTCAACTGATGTGATTTTATTAACTGGTTCTTCCTCAGTTTCAGATGGTTCCTCAGCATCAGACACATCTATAAAACTCTCTGACAAACACAAGACAGATATATATATATATATATATATATATATAAATAAACCTCAGAAACTTCATTAATCAGTTTCAGTGTCACTTAATTTTTTTCCAGTGTAAATATCTAAACATCCTTAAAACAAGATATATTTACTTCCAAACAATAGGGTAAGAAAACTAAACTTAATTCAAGAAATACTATTTTAACCCTTGAATGGACGTTTGAACTTTTAACACTGATTTACATCAACTTGACTAACTTTTCGGCCTGAAACTTCGTTACACCCTCCACAGAGGTGATCTGGATCTGACAGTGTCAAATGATTAATTCCATACATTAATAAACAACACTATAAAAAAAAGTACCTAAGACATACTCACGGGTCAATTTGACCCGGTTCATATAAAGACTAAGAAGAAACTGTAAAATGGTTCATTTCAAAAATGATATTTATAAGTACGGTAATACTCATAATTGCAGACACACTCATGCACCAATACACATGTGCTCACACAAACACACATAAGTTGCACGATATTATTACTTCAATATAAAAACTATGGAAGTCTTTGGAAACTGATGGGAACAAATGCCTGTGTAGGTGTGTGTGTGTGTGTGTGTGTGTGTCTGTCTGTCTGTGTGTGCTTGTGTGTGTGTGTCTGTCTGTCTGTGTGTGTGTATGTCTGTGTGTGCTTGTCTGTCTGTCTGTCTGTCTGTGTTTTTGTGTGTGTGTCTGTCTATCTGTGTGTATGTCTGTGTGTGCTTGTGTGTGTGTCTGTCTGTCTGTGTGTGTGTATGTCTGTGTGTGTGTGTCTGTCTGTCTGTCTGTCTGGATGAACTGATGCCAACTCTAACTGTAAGAAATGGGATACTTCATATGCCACTGCCTGAACCTTGTACATAGGATGGACCCCATTGAACCTCACCGAAATGACCTGCTGGTTGACCTGTGTGCAAGCTGTGACTGTTTAACTGTAATTTAATAAGTCGGGTCAATCTGACCCACTAAGTGCAACAGTGGTACTTGACTGCCAAGACCAAGAAAGCATTAATACAAGTCGGATCTTACACAACATTGCTTTTCTTGTTATATATATATATATATATATATATCTTGTTTTAAGGACGTTTAGATTTGTTTACTGTAAAACAAGGCAAAAATACTGAATAAGAAACTGATCTTTTGCAGGAAATCTGTGTATTTGTACCTTCAGAGCTGCTGTCCACATCATCATTACTCTTCACAACATTCTCACAGTTTTTTTCTTCTATGTGATCGTCTTCATCCGTTTTCACATGTTTATGATCAGAGGAAGAGCTCAGAAGAACATCGCCTTCTGACACGCGTGTGTCTTCTGGACTTTTGGGTTTAGAAACATAAAGAAGAGGTGTACTGGACTGATGTTTTGATTCTGTTTCTTCATCTGACTTTAAAGAACCTGCCTGTAAGGAAACACCTGGAATCAGATCAGATCCGTCCATCCGGACAGCAGCGGCGCTTCTGATTCCAAGAACCTCCTCTGATTCTTCTCGCTCAGAGCTTCTCATTACCGTTTTAGAGCCCAGAGCTTCTTGAATGGCCAGTAAAGTCCTGGGAGAAACACCTCTGTCTCTGGTCAGCTGCTCATTATCATTAATTACAACTGTCTGCTCACCCTCATCTTCATCTGAGCTGATCATGATGATGTGTTTCCTGTTTTTGTGGAGATCGGTGGCTGTTGAATCATCCTTGATGGCGTGTAGAGTTCGAATTGAAACACTTCCATCTTTATCTTCAGTTCCTGTTGTTCTGCCTCCATCATGTGCAGCTCTCAAAGTGATTGCTTCATCATCTTCATCAGAGCTAGTGTCCATCATGGCACTCTGTATGGCGTGTAGGGTGCGAGGGGAGGGTGGTGCTTCCTCCTCCTGAACACACGTCTGTTTAGGTGCTGATGAAGAGGAGGAGGAAGGCTTGTTCTCGTCATCTTCTGTGATTGGCTGCCACAGTGGTTCAGGTTTTCCTGCAGGTCTTCCTTTTCTTTCCCATGGACAGCTGGACCACAGCGCTGGTGACGGCCGACTGTCTGGAGTCTTAGCGGCCTTTTGGGACCCTGAAAACAATTGAACAATCCTTTTTTGATGTGATCAGTGGCTGGTAATTACACCTTATTTCCTATTTCTAACAAACAGGCATATTAACAAAACAAACCGTTAATTTCAGCCTCGACTAATCAACAAAAGCGATTTTTGTTAATTGCCGCGGGGCCTGGTGCAACCGCAGGACAGCCCTGTATGCTTGGAAACCGTAAACAAACTAAGGTCAGACGAATGAACTATGTCACTTGGCAGAAGAACAGTTTAATTTTTATTTCATGTGGTCTTTAGCTGTGGTACAATCACATGGACTTGAGTGGCTTATTGCTTTATATCACACCAGACCCGGTGCAGTACACACATCTCTTAAGACTCCTCAGCATACTGACCTTTAATGAGTATGTAATGTGACGAGTCCTCTGACACGAGCCGTCTGACCTCCACGTCATGATCTTTACTCTCGCCGTACTGTTGCTCCGCCCCTCCAGAGCTGCGATGATTCATTTCCTTCTCCACTCCCTCCAGACGCTGGTTTAGTTTGTTTCTCTGCAGTAAACCAGCTAACTGATACTGAGAGAACTCACCTGACCGCTGATGGACCAGAGAGAAGAGTAAACACACATGAGGAAAATATTACAGTGTCATAGTCTATTCTGTGTCACTGATGAGATGCTGTTCAGTATATGGAAACATCCATATCCATATGTGTTGAAAGACAGACAGACAGACAGACAGACCGACCAACAGATAGACAGACAGATGGACATACAGACAGACAGATACATAAACAGATCGACAGACAGACAGACCGATAGATAGATAGACTGATAGACATACAGACAGACAAACCGACAGACAGACACACAGACAGACAAATCGATAGACAGACAAACAGACAGACCGTCAGACCGATAGATGGACAGACAGACAGACAGACCAACAGATAGACAGACAGACAGATAGATGGACATACAGATAGACAGACCATCAGATAGACAGACAGACAGATAGATGGACATACAGACAGACATACACAAACAGATCGACAGACCGATAGATAGATAGAGAGAGAGAGAGAAAGAGACAGACTGATAGATGGACAGACAGATAGACAGACAGACAGACAGATAGATAGAGAGAGAGAGAGAAAGAGACAGACTGATAGACATACAGACAGACAAACCAACAGAGACACACAGACAGACAAATCGATAGACAAACAGACAGACAGACACACGGATAGACAGACACACAGACAGACAGACAGACAGACAGTGACAAATCAATAGACAGACACACAGACAAATCAATGGACAGATAGGCAGACAGACAGACAAATCGATAGACAGACACACAGACAGACAATTCGATAGACAGACAGGCAGACACACAGACAGACACAGATGGACAGACAGATAAATATATTTGTTCACCTCTGGTGGTTTGTGGTACAGTGTGCGTCGTCTTTTGTTAAACTCTTTCATTTCTTTCAGGATTTCATGTTTGATTTCTGGTGGCATGAGTGAAAACTCCTCTGAATTAATGTCAACAGAGTTTGGGTTTTCATACATCTCTTCCTGTAGAGACACACACAAACAGTGTGTTATTGATTTGTTTCTCATATATTTAATTGTGTGTGTTCTGTCTGTGATTGGTTAATCTCACCTGATATGTGCTGTAGTTCTGCATAGATTCATCTCTCTCCGTCTCTTCATCTGAACTATAGTGGAAGTAAAAGTGTGACAGTAAGACACATGAAGGACATAAAGATACAAGCATGTTTGTTATTGATGAATGTGTTGTTTGTGTTATTCCTCTTATCTCACCTGCTCTGCTCTTTCTCTTCGTCAGGAGGAAGAGTCGGCAGAACATACATGTCATCAACATCATCACATCTGACAGACGACAGGCTGGGAATCACCTCTTGACTGTAGTAACAAGAAAAGACGTTTGACACAACCATCTTTTGCTTTAAGCTCATTCATTCTTAACTCTTTCTGTGTATTTCATTAGATAGCTGTGAAGCAGAAAAACATGAAGTATAGAGGGCAGGGCAATGTGGCTGAAGCTACTTACATTTAAATGTGAATTCTAAGTAGGTAAATATTAAACGTTATTGTGAATCTCCCGAATCCCGTCGAGAACATGACCAGGGCATATTATATTTTACCTCAAGAAAATTTGTTTAGGAATATTCCCATTTTTTAAAATTGTTAATTTTAAAGAAAATCATTTACATTTTTTTCTTATTTTTATATTTTCATTTTACAACATTTAAGCAGATCTCTCCAAATTCTCATTACTGCAATGCAAAAAAAGTCTCATTCTTGTTACTGTAATAGGAATAAATATTAAATAGGAGTCAAATTGTATTTACATAATACAATTATAAATATTGTATTTTTTTATATTTTAAAAAGTTAAACCAGTATTTATAATCATGTACTGCCTTTAATTTATACAGATTTTAATGATAAAATATTCAAATAGTATTTAAACAATAAAATTATAATTACTGTATTATTATTAAAAATAATACAGTTTTAAAGTATTATAATTGAGGCAGTATTTGTTGTACTGCCTTTTTTTATTACAGATTTTAATTATAAAATATCCAAATTGTATTTAAATAATACAATTATAATTGTATTTAATTTATACTGATTTTAATTACAAAATATTCCAAATGTATTTAAATAATACAATTATAATTGTATTTAATTTATACAGATTTTAATTATAAAATATTCAACTTGTATTTAAATAATACAATTATAATTGTATTTAATTTATACTGATTTTAATTACAAAATATTCCAAATGTATTTAAATAATACAATTATAATTGTATTTAATTTATACAGATTTTAATTATAAAATATTCAAATTGTATTTAAATAATACAATTATAATTGTATTTAATTTATACTGATTTAATTACAAAATATTCCAAATGTATTTAAATAATACAATTATAATTGTATTTAATTTATACTGATTTTAATTATAAAATATTCAACTTGTATTTAAATAATACAATTATAATTGTATTTAATTTATACTGATTTTAATTACAAAATATTCCAAATGTATCTAAATAATACAATTATAATTGTATTTAATTTATACAGATTTTAATTATAAAATATTCAAATTGTATTTAAATAATACAATTATAATTGTATTTAATTTATACTGATTTAATTACAAAATATTCCAAATGTATTTAAATAATACAATTATAATTGTATTTAATTTATACTGATTTTAATTACAAAATATTCCAGATGTATTTAAATAATACAATTATAATTGTATTTAATTTATACTGATTTTAATTACAAAATATTCCAAATGTATTTAAATAATACAATTATAATTGTATTTAATTTATACTGATTTTAATTACAAAATATTCCAGATGTATTTAAATACAATTATAATTGTATTTAATTTATACTGATTTTAATTACAAAATATTCCAAATGTATTTAAATAATACAATTATAATTGTATTTAATTTATACTGATTTTAATTATAAAATGTATTAAATGTTTTACTTTAATACATTAAAACATGACTATTACATAAATAATAATCTATTGAGAAAAGGGTCAGGGTTAGAAAATAATGAGAATTACAAATAACATCCAGAAGTAATATGGTAATGAGAGTTTTGGGGGTGTGTGTTTAATTGTCATGAAAATTCCCCAAATTCTAATTACAGTGATGTAAAACTAAAAAAATCAAATTCTTATTTCTCTAATGGAAAAAATATGAAATATAATTGAAATTGCATTTAAATAATACAATTATCAATATTTATAAATAATGTAAATTACAAACAATGTCCAGCAAAAATCTTAATGGTTGTTAAAAACAAGTTTTCATTTTCTTGATGCAAAATATTATTATAATTTCTTTTTATTATTATTGGGGTGAAATATGACCTGGACATGTGCAGTTTGGTTCCCACCTTTGATCACCTAGAGCAGCTTTGATGGCTTGTCTCTTCAGAAACGTCCTGAGCAGTTTTTCATTGGTTAGTTTGGATTCACGTGTCATTTCCTCCCTGCGCTGTCTCCTGATCGCCTGTCAAACACATTTGAGGACGTTGTTATTCCTGACCTCATATTCCTGTTTGACCTTTAGATTCATGTTTAAAACATCTTCTGCGGTCCATACACAGATCTGAACATCACGGCTGTATAAACTCACCAGCGTTTGTTTCTTGAGCAGCGGCGCGTCTCCATCATACACAAACACGGGTTTGATCCTGAAGAACAGCAGCTTACAGAGCCGATGGAAGAGTGTGAGCAGATGAGCGTTCTGAACGTTATTACCATCATGATCCCGCACACCTTTAACCGCCTGATTCAACCAGATGCTGATATCTGAGATGGGTTAGTTATGGATCCAAACAGACAAACACACAACAGCAAAAAGACTTCATTGTTCCATGGTACAGTGATGGTAATACCACAGTACTGAATGATTACCATATTCATGTACCAGGGTATTTACATGGTTCTCTGAAGGGTGAATCTCACTAAATCTGTTAAGAACACGACCAGGTCATCTTTCACGTCCTTAAAGAATAACACGGTACTATCACCACACAAATCCAAAACCCCATGGGATTATAAGATCATGTTGTTGATGAAGTAAAGGATACCGACAGCTAAGATCTTCCCCTCCAGTGTCTCAGGGTTGACGGGTTTTCCGGTGCTTTCCAAGAGCTTCCACAAGCCATGAACTCCCATCTTACCTGCTCACACACCTGAGAACAACAGAAACACATAATACAGCTATTACGATCTCATTTACATAACATACATAAGAATCAAGTAACAGATAACAGCCACTAATGTTACTTTTACTTTCCTATATTTTCTCAGGAATTACAAAATAAAGATGTACATGTATGTAAATATGCACCTGTACATAAGATTCTTCTCTATTTTTTGGTTTATTCTGTCTCGATTAGAGGTAAACCGATATATCGGTTTTTACCGATTAATCGGTGCCGATAGTTGCTTTTTGGATCTATTGGATTTTGGTAAAACAATAAAGTGCATTTGGGATTTTATTCATATTGGACTCTTGTTGCTTCTATATCTGTGCCCTTCATAGTAAGAAAAGACAAAAATAACAGCCGATTAATCGGCTATTGGCCTTTTTCACCACCTTAGTTGTAAAATCCACTATCGGTCGACCTTTAGTCTAGATGTTTATCTTTGATCTAAGATGTATATGACTTTTTTCTGTAAGTGAAACTAAAGAGGCACCACATGTGACTTTCAGATGTGAAAATGAAAGTGGAGATTTATAGTAAAAAAGGACTTAAATATTAATCTGTTTCTCACCCACACCTATATACCATATCACTTCTGAAGACATGGATTAAACCACTGGAGTCTTATGGATTACTTCTATGCTGCATTTATGAGCTTTTTGGAGGTATAAAGTTCTGGTCACCATTGACTTGCATTGTATGGACCTACAGAGTTGAAATGTTGTTCTAAAATCTTCATTTGTGTTCTGCAGAAGAAAGAAAGTCACACATCTGGGATGGCATGAGGGTGAGTAAATGATGAGAGAATTTTCATTTTTGGGTGAACTGTCCCTTTAAATGCATCAGCTGAAAAGATTCACGAAATGGGTTTGAGCTCAGGTGAGCGCTCAACTGGGAGTGTAGACATTTCAAAATAAGAGTCTCCGGTGTACTTCAGGCTTCTTTATAATTTAAATTACAGCATTATGTACCAAAATCTTGCTTTTTTTCTGCTAATTGGTTTTTATTTTTTGCACAATAAACTCCTGTAGCCTCTGTGTCTGGGCTACCCGGACTAAGAACATTTTCAACACATTTTATATAATAATAATAATAATATATATATATATATATATATATATATATATATATATATATATATAAAATAAATATTTACAATAATATATATCCTGTTCAATTTGCAGCAAAAACAGTCAGCTGTGGTTTCCAGAACTCTGTTACACCGTAATTTTAAGAATAGTTGACTGAAAAAGTACATGGTATTTTCTTTTCAGCATTAACAATGAGGTGAATCATACTTTTCACTTCTAAAAACGTTTATTTTTTTTTTTTATATTTTAACATAAAATAACATACATTGTCTTGTTAAATAAAATATAATTTCTCACCATACATGGTAAGATAACTACCAGCAAAATTTCAGTATGTATATATATATATATATATATATATATATATATTTAAAAATATCGGCAGATTAATCAGTTATCTAAATTGAGCAATTCTGCAAATTGGCAACTAAAAACAGCCTTTTGGCTCCTAAATGTTTTAGTGGTTCATAGTGTTTAGAGCTTCTGTAAAACCAAAACAAAGAACATTGAACCAATAAAGCTCTGATTCTGAACATACAACAATAACAGAGGAATAAATCTGTTATCTGTGATTAAAGTTAAACAACATGACAACACCAACTCTATGAATATTGCTGATTCGGACATACCTGATATGTTTAAATACCAAAATAAGTTTAAATGATGATATAATAACACACATCACACTCACAACACCCGGTGGCAGTGTGGACACATAATAACTCCCCCGGAAACATCAAGCGAACACATCAGTTCCGCTTTCAATATCGATACAGTGAATTCATTATCAAATATCAATATTTAACATTTAGTTACTCAGTTAATATTTAATGATATTGTTCATTTTATTTCTATGTTTACACAACATCACTAGTTTTTACTCTCTGGCAATTATCCAGATAACAAACTACTCAGATAAACGAAAAGCAAAGGTCAAAAACTCATTGTTTATGTTCTGAAGAAACGTGTTACTCAGTTACTCAGAGGTCCTTACAGGACAAAAATGTCAGCGACAAAAAAAGGCCATAATATTTTTATATATTAATATTATTTTCCACTTTCAATTAGTTAATTTTTTTAACCAACATCAGTCCTGATCATAACTACCAAATATTCATTCATTTTCAGGATTTTAACTCTTTAAATGCCAGTTTGTTTACATAATTGTAGTATGGTGTATATTAATTAGTGTTGGGTTGGAGTCCACCTTAATCGAGTCCGAGTCAAGTCCGAGACCTTAAACAAACGAGTCAGAGTTGAGTCATTTTGTAATATTAAGATCCTCTGTGTAATGGGAGCCAGCTGGTACGTGATAGCTGTGCCGTATGTGTAAACCTCACTCCCCTGGCCTCAAGAAGTGCACCAGCAACTAATGCTAGGGGCTTTAGCCTCCTCATCAGCACACCCACCACCCATACTGGAGACCCCGGTTCAAATCTCACGCAGAGCAGGTCAAGCAGGTCCAGTTACATCTGAGTCTGTTGAAGCCCCCGTGAAAGGTGAAAAATCTTCTGTTTACATTCCTGCTATATGGCACAGTCTAAACATCACCTGAGCTTCACAGGTATGCAAATACCTACGCTCTAAAGAGGATTTCTTCTGTTTCAGATTTAAATGCTTATACCTTCTGAAAACAAATGTTGTCAACGTTTAGAAGAACACTAGTATATAGATGACCTTAAAGTTAATAAAAGCAGCAGTTAATAAAATGATCTTTAATGAAAAATAAACAGGATGTGGGGAATTGCACGTCGTTACTTGCAGCACGTCATTGCAATTAAAACAAGCCCCAAAACAGCATAACACGGTTCATAGATCTTGAAAAAAGTTTCACAGAGTGGCTTGAGATGGCTAAAAACACTAGTTTGTGCTTGTTGTATTTTACAAGTTGAGACTTTTAGAACGTTATGACTCATGACTATTCCATCTCTATAATGTTACCTATTATGACTGTTGTGTTGTGATTTCATTAGTAATACTGTGGAATTGTAAAAGATGAGTGCTGTAACAAGCATCTGTGAAACACACAAACCACCGCTGCATACACAGTCTGGCTGCTATCATAAATATTACACCATGTATACAGAGTTTAGGGTTTGTATTGTGTGTTGTGTTGTTTTAATATTTGTTATGTGCTGTTTATCATGTTATTTTGGTTTCATGCATTATTAAAGCTGTTTGATTATTCTCAAAATCAAAACATTTTCTCTCTGTTATCGAGTCATCAGGATTACTGTAAACACAATAAATGGGCACCATACAATTTACACAAGTATATTGTCATTTATTTCTCATTCCAATCAGCATACATTTGTTTTATAGGCACATTTCTGGTTCATGTTACATCAGCCAAACCTTAAATAGCAGCACGTCCAAATTCCAAGCTTTTAAATGACACATATTTTTCGAATGAATTTTAATGAATTAGCTAGCAGTTCCAGGTTAAAGGTGTAAATGTAAACTTTTTTTTAAATATCGGTCATCGGTATCTGCTGATAATTTTTTTTTATTCCTCTGTGGCCGGCACTGAAGGATTCTAACATTACATGTCTGAGATCAAGGTAGACCGATTTATCGGTTTTACCCATCAATCAGTGCAGATAGTTGCCTTTTGGAACTATCGGTTATTGGCAAATCGATGCTGATAGTTTTCAATATTTATTTATTTATTTTTTATTCCTGTGGCCCATGCTGGAGGATTCAAACAATACATGTCTGAGATCAAGGTAGACCGATATATCGGTTTTACCCATCAATCGGTGTAGATAGTTGCCTTTTGGAACTATCGGTTATTGGCAAATCGATGCTGATAGTTTTCAATATTGATTTTTTTATTTTTTATTCCTGTGGCCCACGCTGGAGGATTCAAACAATATATGTCTGAGATTGAGGTAGACCGATATATCGGTTTTACCCATTAAAAGTTAAAAGTCCCACGTTATGCACCAAATCTTAATTTTATTGGTTATTATTAGGATTGTAGCCTCAATGTCTGCACCATCACAGTAAGGAAAGACTATGAATAAAAAAACAACTATTGGTCGATGAATCAGTTATCGGCCTTTTCCACCACCTTAGTTATCGTATCGGCAAAATCCACTATCGGTTGACCTCTAAAACATTCATACATCAGTATGTGCACTCCCTGGAAAATCAAAGTAGTAAGGTGCCAATAGGATAGAACAACTATCATAGTTCATATTTTTACTTTTTAATTCTGAGATTTTCTAAAGCACTTCTTTGCTTTAATAAATACATATCAAAGGGTTGTGGATAATAGATTTTGCAGTAAACTCCATATGCTGAGTGCTGAAAGTGTTATCATTCGGTATTGTTCATTGCATTCTGAGTTTCATCTAATTATCTTCTCATTAGATCAAATCGTATAATGAACCACATGATGACTTGCTTTATGACTTATTTTTACCAAAATACCACAAAAAAAAAAAAACACCCAGTAACTTATCTGCTCCTGTGAAGCTTTGAACAACAGAGATAATGTCTGTCAGTTACTGTCTCTTCATCTCATTTCCTGTCTAGAAATGTCAAGAAATGAAGGGCGACACACGCAATGACCATACTGACTTTAGAATCTTGTTTTAGAAAGATTTATTTAAAGGGATAGTTCACTAACAAATACAAATTCTGTCATCATTTACTCACCCTCATGTTATTCTATATCCAACCTTTTTTCTTCTGTGAAACACAAAAGGAGATGTTCGGCAGTATGTTCATGCTGCTCTTTTCCAGAGATTGCCCCCCCCATAATGTACGTATCTTTTAAGTGACCCATATGACTCTTCTGAAATAATTTGATAATTTTGTGTGATGAATTTAATTATTGAATATGAATTAATATGAATTTAAGTCGTTACTCACTGAAAATCAGCGTGAACATTCTGCATAACATCTCTTTTTGTGCTCCACAGAAGTCAGTAATTTGTAAGAAGCTTAATTGTCATTTAGCGAATAATGAATGTTATACAGCCAGTGATTCTGTGAGACAAAAAGCAAATGAAAGACCTGCTAGTTTAACCCTTTAAGCTCTGAAGCTGTTTTTAAAGGTTTATGTTTCAGTAGCATACCTACAATTAAAAGCTTAAAACTCGACAAGAGAAACAAAAAAAACAAGGAGGGTTGTTAAATGTTTGGTATCATTGTAAAGAAAACTTTTCACATTTTTTAATAATATAGATTATGAGACATTCTGAGACTCTCAGCCTAAGATACTGCTGAAAAATCGCACAAAAAATTGTCTTTAAAAAAAATCGTATTTTTCTTATTTGACATTATATATTTCTGGGTGTAAATAAGGTGGCTCTGAAAAACTGCTTTTGTTTTGTTCCCAATCATGTCAACTGTATCTGAGAAAAATTGTGTTGATTCAACAAAGCAATCAAAAGTTATAGCATTACAAAAATAATTTATCATAGTGTCAAAAAGCCTCTCCAAACAAATAAAACATAATAATTGTACATAAGAACTAATTACACATGCAAACACAACAATGACTAAAGGTTTGCATAGCATGCAGACATGATTTTAGTAATGAGATTTCACAGAATGAGTTTCATTCTGTGTCATTTGAGTCATCATTGAGTCTGTGTCATGTATTTGGCGCCATCTCCTGGTGGTCATATGTAACATTGTGCTTCATGTGGATTATCTAATGATCTATACATCTGATTACCTTGTGTGTGGACTTGTTTGAAAGATAATCACCTCCTCTAAATATTGGTATGTGATATTAGTTTATTTTTTGTTAAGTTATAAGCGAAAACACAGCATATAAGCAACACCAACATAATTGTCAAAGACAGATACTTAGCTATTACTCGCTATAATTTTCTGGTTGTATTCTACTCTTTGAGAGATTTCCAACAACATATGACACATGACTATTTGATCAGTTTGATGTTTTTACTGATTGCAGTAATATGTACAGTGCAAATTGTTTATAAATTATAAAAACGGAACAATTCTGATTTGTCTGCAGATTTCAAAGCACTTGTTCATTTTTGGAAAAACTTTAAAACAGGCAACTGTGCACATTATATATTTATATTGAATACAATGAAAATAGCAATTATTGTTTACAGTATCAATGATGTAAAACACAGTATTATTCGTCCTCCCATGAGTTCCTCCGATCTTGGCCTTTATTGTGTCTGTCTGATTTGATTTTCAGCGCTGTCTGAATTCTGCTGGGCAAACAGATCTCCGATTCCTGACGGACAAAATGACTCTTCGGAGTTCTGCGTTTACTCACAAAGATTCGGTCTCTTTCTCTCTCCCAGTTTTCCTCTCTGTCTGTGAGCGTCCTGGATTTGGTTCCGGTTCTGAAGTCTCTCTGCTGGTGAAAACCACTGTGTTTCCTTTTTGGCACAAACTCGAGTGCTTTCTGCCAACTTCCTGTCTCTTTTACCGTGGTCAATATGCGGATCATCTGATCCAGTGTCAGATTCTTCGCACCAGAGTCCCAGTCCAGGTATTCATCGAGAGGAAGGCGGGCTGTGGCGAGACTGAGGCGTTTTGCATTGGCCAATGAAACGCCTGAATGTATGGAGCGGTCCACCATCGCACCCACTACATACACCTTACTGTGATCAAACTTGCGCAGCACGTTTGGTGAATCGGCCGTGAGGTAGACGAGGCTTTCAGGAGGAAACACGTCCACGTGTTGGCTAGCGGTGGTCGTGATCAGCAGGCGTTCCCAGGTCTCAGTCCCGTAGCGTTTGAGGAGCTCGCGGTAATATGCCCCATCGGGCTGCAGGTTGCAGAAGTGCAGGTGAAACGGGTCGACGAAGCGTCGGTTCCAGCCTTCGGTCTCCAGCAACTGCGAAACGGTGTTTTCAATCTCTCGTTGCGACATATGCTGCTCATAGCTCATATCGTACACCAGTGGTTGACCGAAGCGCATGGCCTGCGCCGCCCGCCAGTTCAGGACCTTATCCATGGATCGACTCCAGAACTTCAACACAAACGTGTTCTTCAACGAATCTCCTTCATCTCTTTCCGATTCCCCGTCTGCTTCCAGATTCCGCTCAGACTTCTTCTTTTCCTGCTTCTCCTTCTTGGACATCTTGTGTCCTTCCTTGATGGCCAGATACTTCAAGAACTTCTTCTTTGCAGACTTTGTGGTCAAGCCAGAGAGAACTTCCAGCTGTTCATCCGTGATGTTCTTCGGGACAAACTTCCCTGCTTGATGCCACATCTCAACCAGCTCTCGGTTAGCCTCCAGAAGAGATGGCTCTGCTTTGGGGTTTGGGGTCAAATTGTCCTCACCTTTTCTCTCCTCATGCACGGCTTGGGATTTCATCACAGACTTCCAAATATCCAAGTCAAGCTTTTCAGCAGGATCGTTTTCTGCTCCATCCTTCCTGGTTCTCCAGCTGGTGCTGATGGATCTACTAATGAGGTCCAGTAATCTCAATTGCACCTGGTGCTTTCTATAAACCTTCTGAACTAGAGCAGAAGTGCTTCTCCATGGCACGGCCAGTGAACACAACTTTTGAAACATCATCTTTTGGAACTTTAGTTAAACACCAAAACACAGGTGTTTACCATCGTATCAGTATATCAGGACAAGTCTTGGTTGCCTGAGAAAAAAAAAAAAAAAGAGCAAAAGTATACTTTAGTTAATGACATTATATGGGACCGGGGCAAGTTGTCACACTTCCACGTTACTGTCCAGGGTAAAAATAAAACAAAAATAAATACATAGTTCATTTAACCCATGTTTGACCCCTATAGCGTGGCATGTTCTCACACTATGTGGGGCAAGTTGTCTCAATGGAAAAGCATATTATAGGCTTTTCAGAAACATTTAAAACAGCAAAACGATAAAAGGCAAAAAAAAAAAAAAAAAAAAAGGACAACAGCAATTGCATGAAATGACAACATTTAAAACACGCGTGACAACTTGCCCCGACCATTCATTTACAAAATAAACAATAAAAATAAAACTGGAGTTTTAATCTGGAGAAGAGGATACATAAATACATAGGCGTTTGACCTCGACACACAACACATTTATGACTCATTCTAGTTGCTTAGATGTGACTAACTAGTCTTCTCTCTCTCTCTACATATAATAATATTCACACACATTACAAAGTTAATCAATATACCATCAACTGCACTGTTGTGTGTCCACTCTCTGCGTGCTGTCACGCGGATTGCCGGTGTGCAACAAGAAAAGTTTACCGTGTGGAAATCTACTCGCCATTTATCATTAGTTGCATATGATTAGATACTTAACATATTTAAATATGTTAGGGTTAGTGTTATTTAAGTAACATAAATAGTAATGACATACTGATGTTCAGATCAACAGAAAGCGTAGGAACTCTTATGATGTTGTTTCTAGTCGGCCCGTAGACATTGACGCACCTTACTTTAGTAAACATCTTACATGTGCTGCAGATATTTAGCGAATGTAGTTCAGTTTGTTTATAATTGTGTGTGTGCACCAAGAAAGAGCGTCATGAGTTTTTTACTCCCTAAACTGTCGTGTAAGAAAGACATTGATGACGTCATTAAGACAGTCGCTGAGAAAGTTCTAGTGCTTCGATTCGGCAGAGATGAAGATTCAGTGTGTCTACAGCTCGATGACATTGTGAGTGAATCATTGGATTATTTATTATGATAAAGATGTTCAATTTCATTCAGTGATGTATCAATACTTTCTCTATTATTGTTCTTAGTGGGACAACCACAAAAACATGTGCAACGTTCTGGGAACGTTAGTTTATGGTTATGAAACCTCCCTGCAACGTTCTAGTAACGTTAGTTTATGGTTATGAAAATAAAACCTTAAAATAATCATTAGAGAACCTCCTGTATATGTTCTTTTAAGGTTGTTAAACAATAACCTCCCTGCAACGTTCTGGGAACGTTAGTTTATGGTTATGAAAAAAACCCTCAATGTAACCATTAGAGAACCTCCTGTATATGTTCTTTTTTATTATTTATCCCCTTTTCTCCCCAATTTTGGAATGCCCAATTCCCACTACTTAGTAGGTCCTCGTGGTGGCGTAGTGACTCGCCTCAATCCGGGTGGCGGAGGACGAATCTCAGTTGCCTCCGCGTCTGAGACCGTCAATCCGTGCATCTTATCACGTGGCTTGTTGAGCCTGTTACCGTGGAGACGTAGCGCGTGCGGAGGCTTCACACTGTTCTCCGCGGCATCCACGCACAACTCACCACACGCCCCACAGAGAGCAATAACCACATTATAGCGACCACGAGGAGGTTACCCCATGTGACTCTACCCTCCCTAGCAACCGGACCAATTTGGTTGCTTAGGAGACCTGGCTGGAGTCACTCAGCACGCCCTGGATTCGAACTCGCGACTCCAGCTGTGGTAGTCAGTGTCAATACTCGCTGAGATACCCAGGTCCCCCTCTGTATATGTTTTTTTAAGGTAACCTCCCTGCAATGTTCTGGGAACATTAGTTGATGGTTTTAAAAATAATAACCATAAAAAGAACGTTCCTAGAACGTTAGGAATTGGTTCCCCCAAAAAAACATACCAAAAGGGAACCATATGCTTACATTATGGGTTTGCTTGGTTGTTATTGTTGTTTTAAAAGAATTATTTAGAGATGTAGAGGTTGTGAGTATTCATTTTTTAATAATTTTTATTATAATTTTTTTTTTTTGTCATTTTACAATAAAAGTAGTTTATTCTTTTTTTTTCATTTATCGTTTATTACATTTACATTGTAAATTACATTGTAATTTTAATGATTTAATATCACTGCAATTACATTGGTTAGTGTCTTTCAGTTGTCATTTTTAAGTGACATTTTGTAAACATATTAATCTCAGTTTTCATAATAGTAACAGAACACAAATTTAAATTTTTTATTATTATTGCTAGTGATTGTCAGAGGGATTTTTGAATTGGATTTCTTTTTTTTTTTACTGGCATTTTATATCCCATTTTATCATTAAAAAAAAGCAAAAAGCATGTTCATGAATTTTACCATTAAAAATGTGCTAAACAAACAAACAGACAGACATGAGGTATTAAAAATGACCAAAACATAATGTGATTGTCAGTCACATTAAAACATAAAAAAGTGACATTTTCTGTGTATTTATTATAATACCTAATTTGCATACTTTCTGAGTTTAAATGGATTAAGTCTTGTTTGTGTAAATACTACAGCAAGTTTCATCTTAAACGATAAATTAGCCTATTCACTTGTAGTGCTTCCCCTTAATATTGGCTATAATGTAGAATACAGTTATAGAGTTCTGCTCAGGGACTAAAAACAAAATGTTTTTCATTTCGGTTCGTTCTGAGCAACAGAAGTTTTGGTTCAGAAGTTCCGCAGCCTGCTTTCCGAATGGTAACCGGTTAGAACAAAATAAAAGCACGGTTAATAATGTTAAATGACAGTACTCTGTGCGGCGAAATACCAATTGCAGTGTTGCCAGATCTCGCAAGAGTTACAAGCGACCTGGTCTGGAAAAACAAGCCCTAAATGAGCAAAAATAAGCCTTTTTTATTTTTTTTCCTGTGTGGTGGATTTATCGGCAAAGAAATCATAACAAGCAGTTAATTAACAGTTAAGTATAATTTTAATTACAGATCTGCTTCTGAGTCAAAACCCGACAGCATCAAATCTGTATTAATGCACCAAATCTAACAATAATTCACTGAAGACTTGGAAACAACTGAGAAATGTGCTTTCACCTCTGATAATGTTTTCCTTATATCTGGATTAACAGTGCATGTACAGTATATGAAGTAATTATAAATAGTTGTTAAAAAGATCTTTATTCAGAGAAAGCTTCATCCTCAACGGGCAATTAGACAAAGAAATGTGATGCAGCAGTTTCCTTCAGGATCAAAGCACGTTTCATTTTTTGGGCAACACGAAATTGACTGTGATAAACCCTTTGTCCTTTAGTTTCATGAAAGAATTATCAGAACAAAAATAACTGGTTATAACCGGTCACCAGCATTTAAAAACAACGTTTTCACTCCGGAACAGTTTTCGGTTACGTTCTACTAAAAATTTTGTTCATTTTTGGTTTTCGTTCCTTGAACCGTTTTTAGTCCCTGGTTGTGTTAACCTGTGTGTGTATGTGTGATATTTGTCAGCTGTCGAAGACCGCTCATGATCTCAGTAACATGGCGAGTATTTATCTGGTGGATGTGGATTCAACACCAATTTACACACAATACTTTGACATCAGTTTCATTCCATCAACAGTGTTCTTCTTCAACGGACAACACATGAAAGTTGATTATGGGTGAGTATCGATATATAAGGGCTTTTCTTATATCTTTTTATCCATTGATATTGCGTATGACTATGTATATTATATGGGCTTAAATCTTTTCTATCTATCATTAAATCAGAAAGTAGTCACAAACAGGATATGTTTTGCAAAAAGTTACAGTCCACAGATATGTGGTTAAAGTGAGAAATAGCTTTTCCTCAAACTAGAAATAACTTCTGCTGAAACTGTTTCCAAAGACGGCATAACTGCACTAGTATTTCACTTTTCATAGAAGATACACATGCCTCTGATTTTATATTTCATATTAACTGAGATTTCCTTGTTTTTCAGTATTTCACAATCATCTGTGAGCCACAGTTGTCTATTTTAAGTCTTCAACTCTTTAAGATTATGGTCTCTTTGCTTGCCTTTACTTGACTTTGCCACTGTACCATTCAACTGCAACTGCTTAAATGACATTGTCAATATTAATCGATTTATTATTTTGATTTATCTCTACACATTCAGATCTCCAGATCATACCAAGTTTGTGGGAACTTTCAAAACCAAACAGGACTTTATGGATCTGATTGAGGTGATCTATCGCGGTGCCATGAGAGGAAAGCTGATCGTTCAAAGCCCAATCGACCCGAGGAACATTCCCAAATATGATCTGTTGTACCATGGCATCTAGGAAATGATGATTAAGTTCCTAAAATTTGGCATGTGTTATCAGATTGTTCTGGTGCCTATGTGTATCAAGTTTTGTGAAATTAGAGCGTTGCACTGTCAAGATACACGCCAGTTAGTCCTAGCAATAAATCTAAACCCAACTCTATATTTTGATTTTATTTTAATTATAGCGCTCCCTATTATCATAAATGGATGCAATTTGGCATGCATCCTTGGACTGTCCTGGTGACAGTGTGTACCAAGTTTTGTGAAGTTTGGACATTGTGCTCACACGATACAGGCAATTAGTCAATATGAGCCAAGGACGAAAATTTTAGTGGATGAGTTTTCACCCAATGTCAACTTTTTTTCAAGTTTTCTGGCTCAGTAAAACTGATGAAGTGGATTGTTTGATATATTTATTATGCCATATTTGTTTTATTTGTGTTATGAAGTTTTATTTGTATGTTTTCAAAATAAAGATAAATTAGCATATTGATATTGGAAGATAATTTAAAGTCATTATGAAAAAGCATTCACAAACAGTATTGGGTAAGTTACTCAAAGAAAGTAATCCACTACAAATGACTAATTACATCTCAAAAATGGTAATAAAATTACTTTATTGATTACTTCATTGAAAAGCAATCACATTTTTAATTACATTTAGGTTACTTTCGAGAACACTTCACAGAAAAATAAATGTGTTTTTCTGCTCAGCGTTTTTAAAATAATGTCTATATTACCCTGTTCATTGTCGCACGCAAGTCATAAACTGGTTCCTCGCTTACAGTGACTTGTAATCTGTCAAACAGATGTACATAGTAACATAATGCATGTTTTAAATGTGTTTTACATACATAGTTTTTTAGAAATAAGTGTAACCCGAGTAATTAACTTACTTGAAAGTCAGTAACTGTAATCTGATGACAGGAATTTAAAATGTAATGATTTATCCTACTTTTGACTTTTAAAAGAAATTAGATCACTGTAATTATTTTATAAATATATTATTTACTTTGTAATTGGAGTACACCCATACTGTTCACAATCCATTTTACTTTCTGCAATGTGATGTATTTTAAAGTAAAACAGGATGCTGAATGAGAAAAAAAGTGTGGGAAAATAAGAAGGATCAATAACATCAGCTGAAAAAGGACAGAACAAGTTATTACATTTTTAGATGAAGGATTACACAGACAAACTTGTTTTTCTATATGCAGTGATGAATCATTCACAATAAGACCAGGAACATGTTAAGAAAGTAAGTGAGGTTAATTTGGATTTCATGCTCATTATAAGGTGAATAATCTAAGAATAAAATATAGACGCAAGCGGCAATTATTGGGGTCCAAGCAGGATTGGAAAAATGGCCTAAATTTGGCCTTAACTGCCAAATTTCAAAGAATAGATCCCTTGAACACTCTGGATACTTTTGAATAGATTTGTTGAAACAGTTTGGAGGACTGCCTTAAGTTATAGCATCCCCAAGCACTGTAAATTTTGAACCAATTAGTCCTAGCAATAAATCTAAACCCAACTCTATATTTTGATTTGAATTATAGTGCCCCCTATGATCATAAATGGATTAAATTTGGCATGTGTCCTAGGACTGACCTGGTGCCTATGTGTACCACGTTTTGTGAAGTTAAGACATTGCACTGTCAAGATATGCGGCAGTAAGTCCAAGCAATAAATATAAACCGAAGCCTATAATTTTAATTATATTTTCATAAATGGATGAAATTTCAAATTATTTGGCGTGCATCCTAAGACTGTTTTAGGGACAATGTGTACCAAGTTTTGTGAAGTTTGGACATTGCGCTTACAAGATACAGGCAGTCATTCATTATGGGCCATAATGAATGCCAAATTTCGAATTCCTCGATCAAACGGCCCATTGTACAAAGGGGCCTCAGTTTGTTCCTGTGAAGCAGCAGATGCCTTAACCCTGCCCCCACCTTAATCCTAACCATATGGAGCCTATATTCTCCCATGGCACGATCAAACGGTTGCAGAGTTACAAGCATGGTTTAGTTATAGCACCACCTCTTGGTGAAATTCTGTTGTTAATGCATACCAAGATTCAT
Organism: Myxocyprinus asiaticus; assembly: GCF_019703515.2. Taxonomy (NCBI): domain Eukaryota; kingdom Metazoa; phylum Chordata; class Actinopteri; order Cypriniformes; family Catostomidae; genus Myxocyprinus; species Myxocyprinus asiaticus. The sequence continues at coordinate 54,756,214 of NC_059350.1, read as the reverse complement.
TCAAATTGGACTTCATGTTCAGGAGATACAGACCATTTAGCCAAAATGGGCCACGCCCAAAAATTGCATGGCTCATATCTTTCAAACAAATTTTACAAATCAAAAATGTGAAGTCAACTTTTGGTCAGGAAGGTCTCTAGAAAATCAGTACCAGTACAATAGAGTTTCAGCACATTCAGTGCTTGGACCTTTAATAAACATATCATTATGATGCATAGTATTTATTTATTTCAGATTTATACAGACATCACAAATCTAGAACCCTTACAAAAAAACAAACAAACAAAAAAAAAAACACATTAGAAGCTTCTCATTGAGGTCTTCTGGAAACATTTATCCACTGAAATCTTTCCTTAACCATCAAGCTTAATTGTTATTTTGGTCGCTGGTACGGCTCTTGCTCCTAGTTATGACTTGTAAGGGAGTTGCTGTGGGTTTTGGTTTCATTATCTTGGCAAAGAAGCGAAACACAGACTCCATGCAGACAGCAGGTGCTGAGTCATGGCATTGTGTTCCTGCAGAAATTTGTGGGCAACCTGCTTTCAATGAACCTACAGACCGATTCAAGGGTTTTGTGCTGAGTATCCAAGTTCTGGAGTGAGATTTTAGCCAGTCACGCCCAGCCTTGCCCAAGGGCTGATGCCACAGGCTATGGGACGAGTCCAAGAACGCCACGGCCTTCACACGATGCTCAACCTCTTCTGGCCAATGGCAAAACAGATCTACAAAAGCCAGTCCACCATATCCATGGGCGACCACGAAGACATGCTCAGCAGAACTCTTCGAAATCAAGCGTTCCCAGACTGACTGGACGTGCTGTTCCAGGGTTTGTCCACCTTCATTGGGGTTCATTAGGATAATGGCGCAAGATTCCAGCAGAGCACATCGCAGGTACGGAATTTGACTGCCTCGCTCCAATCCTTCATGTGCAACCACCTTCCAACTCCAAACACCACTCCGCATCGTGCCCCAGTCCTGGATCAGAACCACTAGACTCCCAGCATACTCTAGTGCTCCAGGACTTATGAATACAAAGCTCTGTTGGTCCAGATAAACCCTCTGAAGGTGGAACTTGTGTTCTAAGAGTTGGTAGACATGTTGGGTGATGTACTGACAAAGAGTTTGATGTTCCCGTTCAGTTTCACTGACATCATTTAGGCTGAAGGTAAACCTGTAGGGTTTAAAGGTCTCTCTGTGCTGCAGATGGCCATCATCAGTGAAGAAATAAGAAAAATCAGATTGAGATTGATTCGGAATATCGCTCGTCCCAGAGCACTCCAACATCATTTATGACCTGAGATGTAAACATGCAAAAATATCTGTTTGGTGCACAGGAAATACACTGTTTTATCTCATAGATAAAGACTGCATTGCAATAGCAAAATCTGTTTAAAATAACAAAGTAGACACAAACAATGTTACCTATTCACACTGTAATCTGATACCTGATGTTGTGGTTGACTGCAAGATGTCGTGTGATCATCTGACAGGTGTCTCTAATTGTAATTAGTGTGTGGCTTTAGATGTTTTGTGCATCTGTAGAACCCACAGTGAAATACTAGCACACTGCTAACTGCTACTGTTATTTAACTATTTACTATTCTGGCCCCAAATGAGCACCAAACTACTGTTCTCACAACTGGAAAATCAGCTTGTTGTGTTTTGGAAACCTGTTAACCAGCTCAACCAATTCCCCACCAGCTTAGCCAAGGTGATTTACCAGCTCTAATTAAAATGTTTTGGATGGTTTTGATGGTCCTGTGCGAACATTATTTTATAGCACTTTTGATTATAGTAAAATAAATAATAAGTGTGGAATGTGGGCTACAACGATACCCAGAGTAGGATGTATTTTAATGTAAAACATTGCATTTTAAACATAGCTCTATATTTAACTACATTTTTTAACCATGAAAAAATATATATATATATATATATATATATAAAATGTATTACAAATATAATACATATGTTTTTATTTTATATAATTTAAGTTTTTTTTTATTTCCAAAACAATAGATTGATCATTCCTTCATTTTTATAACCTTTGAGCGTCAATATAAAAAAGTTATACAGAGGTCCTTACAGGACAAAAAAACTGCCATATTAATATTATATATTAATATTATTTTCCACTTTCACTGACTTAGATTTTTTAACCAACATCAGTCCTGATCATAACTACCAAATATTCATTAATTTTCAGGATTTTAACCCTTTAAATGCCAGTTTGTTTACATAATGCCACTGTTGTTTTTTATGAAAAAAAAAAAATATATATATTTTCCATATACTAAATGCTAAGGGGAATTATTATTATTATTATTATTATTATTATTATTTATTTTATTTTTTTTCACAGTCTGGGATGTCATTGATTAGCAACAACATAGATTTTGATGCATTATTATTTTTTGTGCAGTGTCAGATTTAAAAAAAAAAAAAACTCTATCTTAGAGGACAAAAACTGCCATACAAATATTATATATTAATATTATTTTCCACTTTCACTGACTTAGATTTTTTAACTAACATCAGTCCTGATTATAACTACCAAATATTAATAAATTTTCAGGATTTTCAGTTTGTTTATATAATGCCACTGTTGTTTTTTTAAACATACACACACACACACACAAATTTCTCAATACACACACAAAAAACACACTCTGACATCCATACCAACACACACACACACACACACACACACACACAATTTTAGCTACATCATTTATTCAATTGTCCTGCAGTGCTCTATAATACAGCAAACAGAGAATAGGGGAAAAGCTTGTATTTGCTCCATAGGCTAAACATGAGAAAAATGGCACCATCTGGTGTAAAATATTAAAAATGTAAATTTTGAAGCCAGGGCTCCGGAATGAAAGCATAATATCATAGAATTCATGATTTTATGCTTTAATGGCACTGGGATCAAATATTGCATATTTGTCCTGAAGGTCCTGAGTGTAACTATTTTCCAAAACAATAGATTGATAATTCCTTCATTTTTAAAAAATGCACTCCTAGTCCTCCGTAAAATACAATAGTCCGCTCATATAGGGGTAGAAGGAAATGAAGCGGTGGCTCAAATAGCAAAACAAGCATTAAAACACTCAGACATAGAGTTGAATGTTCCAATGAGTAAATTGGAAATAAAAGGGCTAATTAAAGGAGCTGTAAAGGATATGTGGCAAAGAAAATGAGACAGTGAGAATAAAGGACGACATAATGGAATAGTTGGGAGCGAGAGGAGAAGTTTTGGGAATAGAAGGGAAGACAGTATAATATCACGTCTCAGAATTGGGCATTCTGCCCTTGACCAGTCACTACATATGATTGGAAAACATGTATCTGGATGTTGTGTCAGATGTGATCGTCCTGAAACAGTCGAGCATGTTTTAATAAAGTGTAAAGGTTATAACAATGAAAGACTACAACTTCTAGAAGCACTTAGAAATATAGGAGTTAATCAGCTTTCACTGCAGAATTTGTTAAACAAAGATACAGCTGTAAGAGTGTTCAACATTTTATTTAAATATCTCAGAGACACAGAGTTAATGGTCAGGATTTAAGATGTACATGTAGTTTGTTGGTTCCCTTTTTTATTTAATTTAATTTTTGTATTATTATTTTATTTTTTTTATGTAGTTTTCCCTCTATGTCAATGCTCCACACTCCATCCCAGTAGGTGGCGGAATATGCACCAAAAGCGCGATAAAACACCATAAAACGTCAAAGAAGAAGAAGAAGAAGAAGAACTAGAACTAATGATGCGCGCTGCTTTTCCCCCGGAGACATTTGACTGACACACCGGATGTTGTTCAAACATGGCAGCGACCTTGCGGAATGTGTGAGAGACCAAATTAAAATTAAATATTAATATTTTCATAATTACATTCTAGAACTAGTCATGTTATCAATATTAAAAAACGTATTTTTGGGGATTTCCCGGACATCAAACCAGCCAGGTATGACAGGTGACCATTCATTTTATTTACATTTTATATGCAATTTTCTTAAAATTTACTTTAGTAACACAATTATAAACGTATCTTTGTACTGGCATTGTTTATGCCATTATCATACTTTTTTTTTAATTACTATTATTCTGGCAATACCATGGTTTTTGGACATGGTACTATGGTAATACCATACATATATTTATTATTATTTATGAAATAAATGCACTAGTATACATTTATATCACATTCTTTTCTCCAGATGTTCTGCAGAGAAACTTGCAGGTTTTGTCAGCAGGATTGAGGACTTATGAAGTGCCACCAGACTTCAGTGGTAATTTTATTTCATTCTGCATCAACACTCAATGTGGTCATCATGTCAATTCCTGTTTATAATGTATCCTTACAATTTTTTTGTTTGCACTTTCATGCAGATGTGGTTTTACCAGACAGACCTAAACTCAAATTCCTCAATAAGGTTCCGAACTTTAAAAAAGCAAAGAAGGAGATGAAGAGATTACGTGACATTCAGGGACCAGCCAAAGCAGCAAATACATTCATCAAGGGACAGTACGGTATTGTGGTCAGTGTTGCAATTCTTTCATCTTGTCTTATCTTGAAGTAGTCAAAAGAAACATTTTAAGTTAAATATAGTGGCCCTAGAAATACTGCCTCTGAGAAGTAAAGTTTGTTCTAAGAAAAAAAAAAAAAGATCCAGCAGTGTTTGTTTGCTATGTTGTTATTATTAGAAATAAGATGGCAGGACTACAAGATAGGTGTTGTAAATGTAAAGCTCTGCTTGGACAGAAGGCTAAAGTAAGTTAAAGTTTGTGTTTTGTTAAAGATTTGATGGTTATTGGTTTAGGGATCACAAGGTACTGTTGTGCTCAAAAGTTTACATGTACCATTTTTAAAGAAAACATGAGTGAGCAGGCAAAACACATTTCTATTATTTCTTATGGGATTCATATTCAACTGTAGGTTATAACAGAATGGCACAATCATAAAACAAAACATGGCAACAAAAAAAAAAATGAAATGACCCCTGTTCAAAAGTCTGCATACCCTTAGTCCTTAATACTGTGTATTGACCCCTTTAGCATCAATGACAGCGTGCAGTCTTTTGTAATAGTTGTCTATGAGGCCCCAAATTCTTGCAGGTGGTATAGCTGCCCATTCGTCTTGGCAAAATGCCTCCAGGTCATGCAAAGTCTTTGGTCGTCTTGCATGAACCGCACGTTTGAGATCTCCCCAGAGTGGCTCAATGATATTAAGGTCAGGAGACTGTGATGGCCACTCCAGAACCTTCACCTTTTTCTGCTGTAACCACTGGAGGTTCAACTTGGCCTTGGGTTTAGGGTCATTGTGGTGCTGGAAAGTCCAAGAGCGTCCCATGCACAGCTTTCGTGCAGAAGAATGCAAATTGTCTGCCAGTATTTTCTGATAACATGCTGCATTCATCTTGCCATCAATTTTCACAAGATTCCCCATGCCTTTAGAGCTCACACCCCCCCAAAACATCAGTGAGCCACCACCATGCTTCACACTGGGGATGGTATTCTTTTCACTATAGGCCTTGTTGACCCCTCTCCAAACATAGCGCTTATGGTTGTGACCATAAAGCTCTATTTTGGTCTTGTCACTCCAAATTACAGTGTGCCAGAAGCTGTGAGGCGTGTCAAGGTGTTGTCGGGCATATTGTAACCGGGCTTTTTTGTGGCATTGATGCAGTAAAGGCTTCTTTCTGGCAACTCGACCATGCAGCTCATTTTTGTTCAAGTATCGTCGTATTGTGCTCCTTGAAACAACCACACCGTCTTTTTCCAGAGCAGCCTGTATTTCTCCTGAGGTTACCTGTGGGTTTTTCTTTGTATCCTGAACAATTCTTCTGGCAGTTGTGGCTGAAATCTTTCTTGGTCTACCTGACCGTGGCTTGGTATCAAGAGATTCCTGAATTTTCCACTTCTTAATAAGTGATTGAACAGTACTGACTGGCATTTTCAAGGCTTCGGATATCTTTTTATATCCTTTTCCATCTTTATAAAGTTCCATTACCTTGTTACGCAGGTCTTTTGACAGTTCTTTTCTGCTCCCCATGGCTCAGTATCTAACCTGCTCAGTGCATCCACGTGAGAGCTAACAAACTCATTGACTATTTATACACAGACACTAATTGCAATTTAAAAAGCCACAGGTGTGGGAAATTAACCTTTAATTGCCATTTAAACCTGTGTGTGTCACCTTGTGTGTCTGTAACAAGGCCAATCATTCAAGGGTGTGTAAACTTTTGATCAGGGCCATTTGGGTGATTTCTGTTATCATTATGATTTAAAAAGGAGCCAAACAACTATGTGATGATAAATGGCTTCATATGATCACTATCCATAAATTAAAGACAGTTTTTTTTTTTTGCACGATCAGTCAAAACATCACTTTGTTTTGTTCTGATGTTAGTCCCCACCATGACCCCACCATCTTTTGTGACGTTTGCTAAAGTAGCAGAAATACAAATGTAGCAGTCTTTTAATTTGGACAATTGTAATAGATTGTTGAATTTAGAATAATGCTTTGTGAATTTGACCATGTTATGAACAGTCTCCATATTTAAGCCGTTGTAGATGGTTCCATTAGCTGTGACTGTTCTCAGGTGATACTCCCTGAAACAAAAGAAAAGATCTGTTTACTGATGCCAAATTGTTAAGGATTGGCTAACAGGACTGAGCGGTATCAGACCAGTGGCAAGAGGTGATGGCCCAATGATGGGTAAGACTCTCCAATGGCAAGAAGGGGGGGCAACCTAAGGCAGGGCATCACTGCCCTGGAAGCCTGCCCAAGAAGGTTTGATATGGGTTTAAGGAAGTGGATGAATGCTCTTAGGTCAGAAGCATCAAAAGGGAGGTCTAGAATAAACCTGCCCGAAAATTGTGAGTTCCACTCAATCCGACTGCATTTTATTAACCGCTTAATTAAAACAACTTATCACAGTGTTAAATACCAACCATTCTGTCACTGTGCCATCAGGGGATCATACCCTGTGTAGAAGATTAATTATAGAATTTGGGGGTAAAGTTTTGAGAACCGTTGCAGACAAATGAGTGCCTGACTTATTAAAGCAGTATTAAACAAACCTGGGAATATTGGTATGATGAAGAATTACGATTGAAAAATGATTTATTACTTTTTACCTATGCTTTTATTGAACTCGTACATTTTAATAGTAATGAAGAATGGAAAAAACATGGTGGTGACTAAAGATTAACATTGCTTGTCTTGTCTGTTTATAAATTTAAATAGAATTGTTTAAAAAACGGGGGGCATCTGTTGTGTGTTACCATTGGTAACAACAGTGAAGTAGATGACATTTGATCAATGTGAAAGGTCCAATGCAATGACAACTCTCATCAGACAGAAAGACCAAAATGGGAGGAAATTGATTCCTCCAGTGAAGATATGTATGAGAAGATGAATAATGAGACATGCCCCGGGATGAAAGTGCTAGCCTAACCTCTCCCTGGAGGTGACCCTCTACGATGGGTTGAAGATATCTACACTACAAAAAAGAACTCTTAATATTATGATAAATATTTTGTTTTATGTTTGATATACTCTACACAACTGTGACAACCACAGGCAAGGCTGAACCAATTGCACGCTCATGCTTATATGCTTATACGTTTCATTTATTGAATGAAGGTATAGGGAGAATCTTTTACTCAATTCTTAATCAACTTGGATGGACATGTTTGGTTCTGAAATCTCCACCGGAGTGCGGTTGCATAATCTGGTCATTGGTGGTGAAGCTGTGTGACTCAACTTAGTCAATAGATAGAATAACTGAGGCAACTGAATTATGAAACTGCACTCTGGGTAAAGACAGTAAAGGTGGGACTTATGCAAGTCCCAGAGGGGGGATAACGTTGAATATTTTTATAAAGTTGAATATAAATTAATCAAGTATAATCAATGTAAATATAGCCATTTTATTCTACAATTATTTCTGATGGTCAAAACATGTATCTTACTGTGTGTGTCTGTGTAGAAACCTGTGTAGGAATAGAATGTGCTTACATATGATAAACTGAGTTTCCTGTTTTGACACTAGAGGTAATATATGGTGTGGCCCTTCCACAAATGTTCTCTGTCCACTTCATAGAAAAACAGACTGGAGTTACAGAACAAAATGATAGATAATAGTGACGTGTGGAATCATATGTATTTAAGTGGGTGCAAACTCAGATTCTGGAGTGGCGCTGGGAGCTATTCGTCTTTTGTGTCTCTGATAATAAAGTCTATCTTCTGGCATCAAGACTTCAAGAGTGATGTTTCACAGAGGTGGCAGAAGCCACAATATTATCTAATGAAATGATGTGCGATAAATTTACGCTTAAATTGCAAGTCCCTGGATACAAAAGTTGTACCATTTGAAAGCTTAGAATATGAACCTTTCATAGAATGCCATCACTTTTGCATTTATGTTACATAAAATGACAAAAAGCCTTAAAAACTTGAGTCGCAAATGAGCGCCACCTAGAGGTGATGTAGAAATATGCGTGTCAATATAAAAGTTTTTCAGAAAGCACTTAAATAGGCAAGTCATATATCAAATGAAAGCTCTCATTCTCAGCAATTTGACCATGTAGTTTATTTTGTTGCCCTTATACCACAGTTCAAATGATTATCAAAAGAATCGCAAAGTAAAATATGAGCTCCGTAAGGCAACAAACACAAACGTCTCATGTCTGCCCTTATTACCGCTTCTGTAAACCCCAAATACCCACAAACTCTACATCAACTCTTACCTTAGGATGTTTTCTTTCAATTGAGCCATTGTTTACTTGTCTGTGAGCTTGTTTTGGTAAGTAATCCAATGTTATGTCTCAGATATCCAGAAAAAAAAAATGCAGTCCAGCAGAAAAATCTTGGTAAAAAACTTATGCAAAATATGTTATCAACTATTGATGATGAAATGTTATAGATCATCACAAACAAAGCTGAGGATCTTGGATCTGAGTTTCTGCTCCATTCAGAGGCTGAGATATTCAACAAAACAGTGAGGAACCTGCATGCCATCCAAAATTGACTGGATGTCTATGGACAGAGTGCTTTTCTGTGTTAGAGCCCCCCCAATTAGTCCACTGTATGTGTGTAAGGTGAGCTTTTAAATTTGATATGTCCCACCTCAACTTACTGTTTCAGTTGGACATACAGGAAAGAAAACTGCACTCATCAAACCATTCCATGGGATCTTTTTCAATAGTTGTCTTGTGTTTATTGACCTTTAGGGTCTGAGTGGTGGTTACCTGCACTGGGGTCACATGGAGATGATGCGACTCACCATTAACCGCCGCATGGACCCACGCACCACGTTTGCTCGCTGGCGCATTAATGCCCCGTACAAGCCGATCACTCGTAAAGGACTGGGTCAGCGGATGGGTGGCGGTAAAGGTGCCATCGACCACTATGTGACTCCAGTGAAATGTGGCCGTTTGATCTTAGAGGTCGGAGGTCGCGTTGAGCTGGGTGAGGTCGAGGCCGTGCTGTCTGAGGTTGCCAAGAAGCTTCCCTTTCCTGCCAAGGTTTGTTCTGAATTACTTTAGTTTTGTCTTACATAACTAACTTCTCATTTCTGCTTTTTCATAATCATCTTTTCCTCAAAAGAGATGTAGCAATAACTTAAATGCAGAAAGTGTTGTGCAGCATTTACTTACAGTATATGCTATATGTATTGGAGTTCTGTAAGTAAAGTTTATCATCTGCAGGTTTTTTAGTTGTAGTTTTGAAAAGTTATCTGTTATACGTGGAAATAATTATTTCCTTTTATATATTGTCTTTTAAAGGTAGTTTCGCAAGGTGAAACAACACAAAAACAGGGTGACTCTCATGAAAACATTCAGGTCCAGGCTATATTTCACCCCCAAATCAAAAACAAAGGAAATTATATTTTACATAAGGAAAATAAAGCCCTTTTAAGGACCCCTATTATAAAACATAAATAAAAATTATGTTTATAAATATATACAGGTATGTGTGTATAATATACAGAATATTTATAAATATATTCAGGTACGTGTGTATAATATACAGAATATATATATATATATATATATATATACACATACACATATACATACAGTTGAAGAGGTTTACATACACTTTAGCCAAATACATTTAATCTCAGTTTTTCACAATCCCTGATATTTGATCGTAGAAAACATTCCCTGTGTATGTATATATATATATGTATATATATATATATATATATATATATGATTTATATATATATACCTATTATATAGTTGTAGTCCGAAGTTTACATACACTTTGAAGTCATTGAAACTCATTTTTTAATCACTCCACAGATTTAATATTAGCAAACTATAGTTTTGGCAAGTCGTTTAGGACATCTACTTTGTGCATGACACGAGTAATTTTTCCAACAATTGTTTACAGACAGATTGTTTCACTTTTAATTGACAATATCACAATTCCAGTGGGTCAGAAGTTTACATACACTAAGTTAACTGTGCCTTTAAGCAATTCCAGAAAATGATGTCAAGCCTTTAGCCAACAAGCTTCTGATAGGAGGTGTACTGAATTGGAGGTGTACCTGTGGATGTATTTTAAACTCAGTGCCTCTTTGCTTGACATCATCGGAAAATCAAAAGAAATCAGCCAAGACCTCAGAAAAAATATTGTGACCTCCACAAGTTTGGTTCATCCTTGGGAGCAATTTCCAAACACCTGAAGGTACCACGTTCATCTGTACAAACAATAATACGCAAGTATAAACACCATGGGACCACGCAGCCATCATACCGCTCAGGAAGGACACGCATTTGGTCTCCTAGAGATGAACGTAGTTTAGTGCGAAAAGTGCAAATCAATCCCAGAACAACAGCAAAGGACCTTGTGAAGATGCTGGAGGAAACAGGTAGACAAGTATCTATATCCACAGTAAAACGAGTCCTATATCAACATAACCTGAAAGGCTGCTCAGCAAGGAAGAAGCCACTGCTCCAAAACCACCATAAAAAAGCCAGACTACAGTTTGCAAGTGCACATGGGGACAAAGATCTTACTTTTTGGAGAAATGTCCTCTGGTCTGATGAAACAAAAATTGAACTGTTTGGCCATAATGACCATCATTATGTTTGGATGAGAAAGGGTGAGGCTTGCAAGCCGAAGAAAACCATCCCAACCGTGAAGCATGGGGGTGGCAGCATCATGTTGTGGGGGTGCTTTGCTGCAGGAGGGACTGGTGCACTTCACAAAATAGATGGCATCATGAGGAAGGAAAATTATGTGGATATATTGAAGCAACATCTCAAGACATCAGACAGGAAGTTAAAGCTCGGTTGCAAATGGTCTTCCAAATGGACAATGACCCCAAGCATACCTCCAAAGTTGTGGCAAAATGGCTTAAGGACAACAAAGTCAAGGTATTGGAGTGCCCATCACAAAGCCCTGACCTCAATCTGATAGAACATTTATGAGCAGAACTGAAAGGAGGCCTACAAACCTGACTCACCAGTTACACCAGTTCTGTCTGGAGGAATGGGACAAAATTCCAGCAACTTATTGTGAGAAGCTTGTGGAACGCTACCCAAAATATTTGACCCAAGTTAAACAATTGAAAGGCAATGCTACCAAATACTAACAAAGTGTATGTAAACTTCTGACTTCAACTGTGTGTATATATATACCTATTATATATATTTTATATTTAAATTATTAAATATATTATACTATATATTTTTCTAAATATAATGTTTTTTATAATTATCATTCATAATGGTTGTTATCATTCTTTAATACAGTAATTTAGTGATTTACAATAAAAAACTACAATTAAAAATTATTATTATTATTATTTTTCATTTAATCAGCAAAAATTAAAATACAACTAATACTGCCATGGTGTATGAATAACTTACAATTTAAATAAAATATCAAATGATTTCATCTTGTCGCATCACAGTAATGTGAAAATGAGAATGAGAGTTTTTGTCACATTGCACAAAAAAAAAAAAAAAAAAAAAAAAAAAACGTTTAATTGACCCTAAAAATAGGCTTTAATTTCCTCAAGCAAAAATATAATTTCTCATTATTTGTTTTTGTGGCCAGATATGACCAGACAAGTTTCATGACATACACTATAAACTAGTTTAGAGCGGTTTAACTCTCAAATATCTGTGGGCAGTTTTGAGGTGTTACGGGTAAACTCGTGTCCTTCATAGAGCCTTGATGAGTTTAAGTGAAACCCAGATAGGAAACCAAAACATCCAGAGTTTGCAGAGGTTTTGAGAAGGAGAACAAGGTATTAAAAGCTCGGATAGGTACTAGAAATAGGTGAATATAACAATTTTTATAGTAGACAATGCGAGGATTATAAAGGGATTGTTCATCCCAAAAATTACAATTCTGTTATCATTTACTCACCGTGCCAAACCTGTAAGACATTTTTCTGCTGGTACTTTTGACATAATACAGACCCTCTTCTGTAGCTATAAAATCAAATATGGCACCATTAGATGTATCACATGAGGTTTGATGTCAGTGACACACTAGAGCCATTTTTCATTTTAGAGGGGAAGATTTTCAGTGAATAACGACTTCAGTTTTAGTCTTTTCCTCACACAAGCTTTCGTATGACTTCACAAGACATGCACACAAAATATGTAAATGATACATTTATGGTGCTTTTTTGTCATTGTGAGCTTGACAGCCCATGTTAACATTGTTAGTATTTGTAAATATACCGGTAATGTGCTCTTATTTCTCTTGTAGGTCGTAAGCCGAGAGAGTCTGGCAGCGTTGCAGCAGGAACAAGTCGAGAGAGAATCCAACAATCAAAACCCCTGGACCTTTCAGAGAATCGCCCAGTCCAACATGCTCGGCATTCGCAAAGTCCTGAGTCCCTTTGACCTGCACAATCATGGACGATACGCAGGGAAATTTTTCAACTCTGATAGAGTGTAGATTTCTTTAAGAGATAACATCACAGAACTTCATCTAGTATCTAGAGCAAAGCATCTATGAGACGGATGTGACGTTACTAATATTCAGAATGTGTTTATGAATGTAAGATTGATATCACTTGCTTTTGTGGTCATAAAATGCTCTGGTAAGGAGTTTGCAGGCTTGACAAAAGGTGTTAAACAGGAAATATCATATTACCTCAAGAGAAGAATAAATGCTCTAATATTTGAACAGCAGAGCAGAAATAAAAGAAGTGAGACATGTGATTTGTATTTGTCTGTATGTATGAAATACCCAGATGAGCTGCTGCATTTGATAACATGTGCTGTATACAACCGGATCATGGTGTGTAGAGGACTTTTATCTCACAATGCAATGTTAAAGGTTGACATTGAAATATTTACGCAAAATTGAATTTAAAAAGGCCAAAAACTCTTTATGTAAGATTGAAAAGCAATATGATTAGATCACATGTGACAACAGTTTAGCATGCTGCAGCTTGTAATGTTCCTTCTGGAAAATACTACAGTTTCACTCTTTATTTTTGTTTTTGTTTTTTTAGAATAGTGGCAGTATATTATGGAAGCCAATTTCTGCCACATAAAAAAAGTGATTTGGTAATTAAAAATTATCTCAATTTTGACTTTCTCTTAAATATGACTTTAATCTCATAATTTTGACTTTTAACCCATTAAGCTCGGATGGGCTTTGAATTGTCAACATATTAATAACTACAATCTTGACCAGCACAAAATAGGTATCATTTGAAAGTTTAGAAGCTCTACTTTACAATGCATGTAGACATTATGACCAAAACTGATCAAGTGCTTTGAAATTTGCAGACAAATCAGAAGTGTTCCGTTTTGATCATTTATTAATAATTTTGCACTGTACATATTATTGCAATCAGTAAAAATATCAATCTGATCAAAGAGTCATGTGTCATATGTTGTTTGAAAGCTCTCAAAGAGTAGAATACAACCAGCCTATTTGTTTAACTCACTGACAAAAATATAGTGAGTAATAGCTAAGTATATGGCTTTGACAATTATAGTGGTGTTGCTTATTTGCTGCATTTTCGCTTATAACTTTACTGAACATAAACGGAACATAAAATATACCATTACTTAGATGAGGTGATTATCTTTCAAACGAGTCCACACACAAGATAATCAGATGTATAGATCATTAGATAATCCACATGAAGCACAATGTTACATATGACCACCAGGAGATGGCGCCAAATACATGACACAGACTCAATGATGACTCAAGTGACACAGAATGAAACTCATTCTGTGATATCTCATTACTAAAATCATGTCTGCATGTTATGTAAACCTTTAGTCATTGTTGTGTTTGTATGTGTAATTAGTTCTTATGTACAATTATTATGTTTTATTTGTTTGGAGATGTTTTGGACACTATGATAAATTATTTTTGTAATGCTATAACTTTTGATTGCTTTGTTGAATCAACACGATTTTTCTCAGATACAGTTGACATGAAAAAAAAAGCTGTTTTTTGGAGCCACCTTATTTACACCCAGATATATATAATGGGAAAATTGAAAAATAAGGAAAAAGTAAATTTTTGGCTCAATTTTTTTTTTTTTTTTTCAGTAGTTTCTTAGGCTGAGAGTTTCAGAATGTATCATAATCTATATCATTATATGTATATGTTTTCATTACAATGATATCAAACACTTGACCCTCAATGTTTTTTGTTTGTTTGTTTATTGTCGAGTTATAAAAAAAAATGCGTACCATCCCTTCTCAAAATGGCCGTAAAAAAGTGACGGTTCTTTCACTGCGTATGCGCAGATCAGTTCCCGCTCTAAATCGTTTGCCGCGAATCTGGTGAGTATTGAAGTTTTCAAAGGAAATTTTAAAGAGTCTTGTTATTACAGTTATGCATGCCCCAAAACATGGTTTTATCATGTTACCGATATTCTTGAACGAAGGCCTTGGTATTACCAGGGCATATGTTCAAAAACACCTGGCATTATCATGCTGTCTTGTCAAAAATATAAATAAAAATAAACATGGTGAAATCATGGTACTTTAGAGTTACTTATTTGATTTATCTTAGTGATCTTCTTGCAATCTTGTCAGATTTTGGCTTGGGATTCCCTGAAGTTATCAAATCTCAGTTTATGTATTTGTTTCTTATAACTTTCAGTTTTGACACATTGATCATCATTATGAAACCAGCCCGAGGGTCAGGAATGGGCTTCCACCTGGGGCCCCAGAGGAGCTGCAGAGAGGAAGACACATAAGAGATCTCAAGTGAGATGCAGCTGCTTAGAACTAAACAACTTTTCATTGAAAATGTATATAAAATTATTAAAGATAATCATATCCAGTCATTAACATCTCTCAAAGTAAGGATAACCCAGCATTCAGTGTAAGAGAGTTTGGGGCCACAGCATTTTCTCTACTTTTTATGTTCGCCGATTATGTATGTTTTTATGCCTAACATTCAGATTTTTGTTGTTACGAATTGTGCAAATTTTAAATGTCACCAAGGTAACACTTTCTAGCTGACTGACAAAGATGATGTTTTATGAAAAAATTGATTTGTGAAATTTCTAAACACATCCAATTTTTTTGCCATATGTTATTATGCTAACATTTTGTTGCAAAATAATGCAAGTGAAATGCACTGTACAGCCCTGATATAGATTCATTTATAGCTGACACTGAGGTACATTAAAGCATTTTTTAAATTAGAAATGTTTGATAAAAATTCTGACACATCAAAATGTTGCCAAAAAAGCTGCAAATCATAGCACAAAAAATCCATATAGTTAAGCCCTGTACATAAATATACAGTACATATACGTAAATAAATGGAGATGAAAACAGCAATAGAATTTTTATTTTTAAAAGTCATCACCGGTAAGTCTTAGCTGATTGATGTTTGATAATATTTGCGATGAAATATGTAAAACAACATTTTTACAACTATGTGTGTTTTTAGAAGTCTAGGCCCAGTGTTGAATGCTCACATCCGGAGCAGTCAAAGAAAAACTGCGGTAAGTTGAGAAATATTTGGAGATGTCTGTACTTGACTACACTGGCAGAATTGTTGCATAAGTTGAGGTTCTTCTGAAATGTGAGATGACTGACAAATTTTCTTGTTTAAGAAAGTTTGCCAAAAACAACAGCTTTCTTTTGTCTTTCCTTTAAAGTTCAAAATGCACATGACTGCACTGTAAAATCTAGTTAGTTGACTAGGTTTTTTAAGGCAGTCGATTTCCATGCTTTTCCCTAAGTAAACATACTTATTTGGCTCAAGTAAAGTGAACTTAATTATTTAAGTACAGTTTACTAGTTACAAGTAAACTTAACTCATCTGTGATTAAAGTATAATTGTTTTTATTTATTTATATTGAGATATAGCACATCTTATACAGTATAATATAAATTTTGACTGGACTCTAGGTTACCCATATGGCACATTGGATTCTCCTTAAAGTACAACTGAGTAGAGAAGAATGACTTAAATTGAACAGGCTCAAAGTTCACCAGAGGTAACACTAATCACCCTAATGGTGACTTCAGACAAATCACAACTATCAACCAGCTACAACAAAACAACAATAGTCAGAAGAATTAAAACTATATTCACTTTTTAATAACAATTATTATATTTTTCCATAAGTTCTCTTGTCTTGACCAAACATAAGTTATTCAAGTGCAAGGGCTTATGCGTATCCCAGACAGCTGCAATTTTATACTTATTTTGAGTTAGTAGTACTCGATGCCAAAGTTTAACCCTTTTAGCTCGGATGGGCCCGCCAGCAAATCGTGAGAAAAGAAAATAATCGTCAAAATATTAACTACAGTCTTGACCAACACAAAATAGGTATCGTTTGAAAGCTTAGAAGCTCTGCTTCCCAATGCATGTAGACATTATGACCAAAACTGAACAAGTGTTTTGAAATTTGCAGACAATTCAGAAGTGTTCCATTTTAATAATTATTTCAAAAATAGCACTAATAAAAATAAGCCGCTAAAATATAATTTTACTCTCGATGGATGTACTGTTATGTCGTCTTCTACAGCGAAGAACTTTGGTGTTATATTTTATACCAATCTGTCCTTTGAAAATCAACTTACCAATGTTTGTAGAACAGCATTCTTCCACCCCAGAAATATTACTAAATTACGACACATGCTCTCTGTTTTGTCGGAATTGATTAGAAGGAAATTTCTGGCCATCCAATCTTTGTTTTCATTGATACACTCTGCTAATTTGGAGAATTGTGAATTTTCGTTGGGTTTCGAAGAAATATAAAGTTGGGTATCGTCGGCATTACAGTGGAAACTTATTCCATGATTCCTGATAATATCTCCCAGGGGAAGCATATATAAGGAGAAAAGCAGAGGCCCTAAAACTGATCCCTGTGGCACTCCATACATAACTTTTGTTTGATTTGATAATTCCTCGTTGAAATAGGACCTAAACCATGCTATTGCAAGTCCACTAATGCCAACATAATTCTCCAGCCTATTCAAGAGAATGTCGTGATCTATCGTGTCAAAGGCAGCACTAAGATCTGAAAGCACTAGAAGAGAAATGCAGCCGCGATCAGATGATAAGATGTAACTCTGATAAGTGCAGTCTCTGTACTGTGATGGGGCCTAAATCCTGACTGAAATTGTTCATACATACTATTTCTCTGTAGAAATGAACATAGTTGGGAGGACACTACCTTTTCTAGTATTTTCAACTTAAATGGGAGACTTGAAATCGGTCTGTAATTAGCCAAATCTCCAGGATCAAGCTGTGGCTTCTTTATAAGCGGTTTGATAACTGCCATTTTAAAGTTTCTTGGGACATGCCCTAAGGACAGTGAGGAGTTAATAATATTAAGAAGAAGTTCTGAGATTACAGGGAATACCTCTTTTAAGAGCTTAGTTGGTATTGGATCTAACACACATGTTGTGGCTTTTGATGTTTCGATAAGTTTTTTTTTTAGCTCTTCATGACCTATGACAGCGAAGGATTGAAGTTGCTCGTGAGGAAAATTATGAGACACTGTTTCCTGAGGTGCTGTGACAGATGATTGCATAGTTCCAATTTTATTTCTGATTATTTCAATTTTATCAGTAAAGAAATTCATGAAGTCATTACTATTGTGCTGCGACGGAATATCTAGTTCAATCGATGCTTTATTCCTAACCAGTTTATCCACAGTACTGAATAAACACTTAGGATTGTTGTGGTTATTTTCTAAATTTTGCTAAAATATGCTGACATGGCAGCTTTTAGTGCCTGTCTATAGCTACAGACACTATCCTTCCATGCACCACGAAATACTTCTAATTTTGTATTCTTCCACTTGCGCTCCATTTTCCGAGCTGCTCTCTTGAGGGCGTGAGTGTGATCATTGTACCATGGTGTGGGGCTTTTTTCTTTAATCTTCTTTAATCGAAGGAGGGCGACACTATCAAGAGTGCTAGAGAAGACTGTATTTATATTTTCTGTTATTACATCAAATTCTTGTGTATGTGAGACAATTCTGGAAGATTATTAGTGAAACTATCTTTAGTGGTCGAAAGAATAGTTCTACCTGAATGATAGCATGGTGTAGATTGAGTAACATTAGCTGACTGCAGCAAACAAGAGACGAGGTAATGATCTGAGATGTCATCGCTCTGCGGCAGAATTTCTATAGTATCAACATCGACTCCATATGACAGAATTAAATCTAGCATATGATTATGGCGATGAGTTGGTCCTGTCACATTTTGTCTGATGTCAAGAGAGTTGAGAATATCGATAAATGCTAATCCCAATGTGTCATTTTTATTATCTATGTGAATGTTGATCTATATACTGTAGCAAGGGCAAAAGATGACATATTTTTTCATTATTAGTTTTGCATTAGCCAGCACTTGTAAATTTGATCTGATGTCAGATGCCCGAGCCCCCGAAATGCATTTAAAAATAGTGGCTGGAGTCTCTATTTCCACGTTCCTTACAATAGAATCACCAATTACTAGGGCTCTTTCAACATGATTCTCAGTAGGTGCATCACCGAATGGGGAGAATCGATTGGAAACCCTAACAGGAACGGGAGAGTGGTGTTGCTTTGCTGAGCGAGTATTTCGCCGAGATATCGCCCAAACGCCCTGCTGCGGGGTCTCTACAGCCAGAACCAAAGTGTGTGTGTTGCTCGCTGTACTACCCGCATCCGAAACAGTATCTACCGGCTTTTCTTTCTCACTGACCTCCACTAGCATTTGGATGCGTGTCTCTAACTCATTAACCTTCTCCATCAGCCTGACTAATTCCTTACATTTATCACATGTAAATCCCTCATTGCTGACGGAAGAAGCTATAGTAAACGTGGCATGTAATGCAGGAAGAAATAACATGAGCGGATGCCATGACTTAATGCAATTGTTCGTTTTTGTTGTTGTGGTTGTTCTTGAGCAGCGAGGGTTTGAGATCGATGTGGTTTGATATGGTTCCTAATCAGCAGATGTTTGAGATTGATGCAATAATCCATGTAAAACACAGTGGATAAAACGTATGCATGCAGTCGAGACCCCAGATGTAGACAAGTGAAAAAAAAAAATAAAAAATGAGAGAAACAGTAGAAAAGCGGAAAATATGAAGCACGCTTGAACATGAATAAGCAAGAATATGCAATGCTAAGCAGGCTAGCAAGCTACAAACACAGACTGGAACAGGAAGTCAATGTGTGTCAACCGGAACTGGAAGTCTGTGTGCGTTATATAATAATGTTCAACATGAAGAAAATAACTATTTTCCCATTTTGTGGTTGCGAGTAGAACCTGTCCAATGTTAACTACACAGTGGTTACTCTACAAACTTGAGGTGAAGTTACTGTAGTTCTGAGAAAAGCTCTAGCTCAGATGACCTTTGCTTTAATGATTATTTATCTGAATTTCACTGCATCAGATATTTGTAAGTGTGACTTAAATGTCCAAATTCTTTTTGGAATTTGGGCCAGTGTAGATATTAACTCATGCATGTGGCATTTGACATTACAGTATCTCTGTAAACTTTAAAAGGCTCACAATGTTGGTTTGTACTCATTGGTTTAGTCAAGTGTTTACCATGTTCTCAGACTGGACCAGCTTGTGGTTTTTGACAGTATTATTGTTTATTCATAGACATGAGGTTTTCACAAATTTGTCACCACATCTTCATGGACATATACATACTATAGTGAGACCAGAAATACAAAAGGGTGTTGATCTTCAGAAACTTGCCTTCACCATATATGGAATAGTAACAAAACTGTACAGATGGGCTTGTCACAACCTTTTCGAGAAAAGAAGTTTCAACATTTAACAATCTACTTCTTGCAAGTGTTGTGCAAGTGCATTTATGCTAATCTGAACATGTTTGAAACCAGGATACAAAATGAACATTCACCAAGCGGTAAATGAGACTAGCAAGTAACTAAAATTGTTGGAAAGTAATTTTCTTGTAAAATAGCAGCATAATAGTTTCAATGTCAGATCAATGAGTGGAGCAATAGTCTGATTTTAGCTGTTTTTAAAATTGATATCTGACATAAACAAGTTAAATAAAAGAGAAAAAAAGCAATGTTAAAGGTTAAAGTTTGGAAAGCAAAGTTTAAGTTAATTTTGGACCCTGTGTGCAACATGCAGAATTATTAATGCCAAACTAACATGTGATTTTTCTTTCAGGAGCAGCTCATGAAGATAGTACCCAATCCCTCAGCAGTGGTCAAAGCCCTTCAGACAGCTCCATTAGTTGGAGATGTGAGGGCGTTGCTGGAACTTGCACACAAACAGGTGGATGCAGTACAGGCTGCAAATAGTGACGAAGCCCTGGACTGACACGCCAAAACACTGGCATTTCCGCCACAGAAATAGACCCTAGACACTCTATTTTTTCCCATTATGACAACAGTTGTTAGACAAAATATTTGCTTGCTTATTTCAAAATTACACATAACATTCACAAAATAACATTCATATCAAGAAGGGCTGGGCAACATGACGATATGTATCGTGGCGATGATATAAAGTGTTAATCTATAGAGATTTTGCTATATCATGTATTTCACAATATGTAAACATCCATGTGCACACCATGAGTATATCTATCAGTTGGCAGGGCTTCACTTGAGACTGAGAGGTTATATGCAAGCACTGTCAAGGAATTATGCAGACAAGCAACAAGCAATTTGCACACGGCAATTCTGATCTTGTGGGCCGATACTGAGCGCTTTATAGCGGAAGATGCAGCATCTGTACTTCTGCATCAGTTGATCATTATTTGATGAGTTATTGCTGATATCATAGATAGAAATGTGAAGAAAATTAAGAGGAGCTTTTTTTTTTTTAACCCTTGTGCTGTCTTTAAATTTTTTACCTAATTTTGTGTTCCCGGTCAAAAATGACCGGCTTATTCAAAATTGCTTTTAAATCTCTCATTATGCTATATTATTACCAAATACTGGATTAGATCTTTTTGTCAAGTTGTTTTCTTTCAATTAGCACAGGTTTTGTATTTCTTTTTGGAACTTATTGATCGTAGGCCTCATTGACCTGAGCTTATGCACCTCATTTTTGAGTGAAAAAAAGCATTATTTGTGTATAATTTTGACTATATATATTTATATATATATATATATATATATATATATAAATTAAAACATTCTGTACTATTTATCAAACTAGTGTGCTTTAATGTTTAATTAGGAAGATTGTTTTGAAACACTTTTATTAGTAAATAATGGCATAAAGTCTCACTTGTGGTGTTCCTGGTCAAAAATGACCGGCCTAATATAAATAGCTTATAAATCTCTCATTATGCTATATTATCACCAAATATGGGATTAGATCTTTTTATCAACATGTTTTCGTTCAGTTAGGACAGGTTTTGTATTTCTTTTTGGAATTTATTGATCAAAGACCTCATTGATCTTAGCTTATGCACATAATTTTTTAGTAAAAAAACAAAAAAAGCATTATTTGTGGATAATTTTGGCAATATTTAATAAAATGTGAAAAATGTGACATTCTGTTCTATTAATCACACTAGTGCATCAAAGATTTTATATTATACAAAATGGCACAAAGTCACACTTGGGGTGTTCCTGGTCAAAAATTATGATGTTTTCTTATGGTATTAATTTTTGTCAAAATAACCCATAAAGAATGCTTTTAGTCCAATATTTGGTGATAATAGAGCATTATGAGAGATTTATAAGCACTTTTTAATAGGCCG
Source organism: Myxocyprinus asiaticus (assembly GCF_019703515.2). Lineage (NCBI taxonomy): Eukaryota > Metazoa > Chordata > Actinopteri > Cypriniformes > Catostomidae > Myxocyprinus > Myxocyprinus asiaticus. The sequence goes on along the minus strand of NC_059350.1, from coordinate 54,734,030 downwards.
GTCATTTTTGACCGGAAACACTAAAAGTGTGAATTTGTGCCATTTTGTACAAAATAAAAGCATTTCAAAATAAACTTCCTAATTAAACATTAAAGCACACTAGTTTGATAAATAGTACAGAATGTTTTCATATATATATATAGCCAAAATTATACACAAATAATGCTTTTTTCACTCAAAAACCGATGGTCAGTGAGGCCTACGATCAAAATCTGTGCTAATTTAAAGAAAACATTTTGACAAAAAAATCTAATCCAATATTTGGTAATAATATACCATAATGAAAGATTTATAAGCAATTTTTGAGCCGGGAGCACCAAAAAAACCAAACGTGAAAACAAAGTGAAAAAACAAAACCTAAAAAAACAATTAAATTTGGGGGGAAAATTTGATCCCCTGTGTAAGAACCATTCTGAGATAGAACCAATTTTGATACCTTGTGTGAGCAAAGTCAGAAAGTTTTAGTCAAGTAGGATAACATTAACTAGCATTTTCAGGCAAAGAATGTTCTCTTCGAGTCAAAACGAGTGGAAGACAACATGAGGGTTCGACACCATGGAGCAGAAAATTGTAAACTGCAAACTTTCGTGCAACGATAATCACTTGTAGTAATACAAGCAATCTGTTTTACCACCTCAAAATGAAGCACACTAAAAAATATATTATGGAAGCCAAAAAATTGCGCTTCGCATTAGTTTAGCCATATCACCCTGTAGCTCAAGACTGGTTGCCCACTGAAGCTAAGCAGGGTTGAACCTGGTCAGTACCTGGATGGGAGACCTCCTGGGGAAACTAAGGTTGCTGCTGGAAGGGGTATTAGGGAGTCCAGCAGGGGGTGTTCACCCTGCGGTCTGTGTAGTTCCTAATGCCCCAGTATAGTGATGGGGACACTATACTGTAAAAAGGCACCATCCTTTGGATGAGACCTTAAACTAAGGTCCTGACTCTCTGTGGTCATTAAAAATCCTAGAGCATTTCTTGTAAAGAGTAGGGGTGTAACCCTGGTGTCCTGGCTAAATTCCCCCCATTGGCCCATCTCAGTCATGGCTTCCTAATAATCCCCATCCACTAACTGGCAAATAACTTTTTATTTTATAAAAAATTCTTTGTTTCATTAGTTTCATCTTGAGTTTCTTGTGGAAGGTTTAAAATAATAATATTGTTCAACAACACGTAAAACTGAAACGTGGCATAATGTGAAATTGAGAATTATGGTAAGTCTGATTTAAAACAGAGTGTATATTTATTTATTTATTTATTTATTGTTTTTTTTTGTTTGTCAAGTTCCAAATAAAAAGAAATTTATATAAGAGGAAGTAGTTTTCATATATAAAGTATTTAATTCCCTATCGGATTTCACCAAAATAGACAATACAATATGGTTATTTAATATATTAAACCATTTTTGTAGATTTCCCAGAAAGAAAGAAAAATACTATATTATAATATATATTGTTATCATGGTATAAATTGACATATCATGATATAAGATTTTGGTCATATTGGCCACCCCTAATGTCAAGCAAAAAATATCAAAACAACCTCTAGAATTCAGTTATCATTTTGGGAGTCTCTCTGCTCTTTGAACGGCTTTATTCAGTAAGTTGATCAACAACATGTTCTATTAAGTCATAGTTTTAAAGATATAGATTTGTCAAGTTTGCATCAGTTCCGCGCTTCACATTCTTTGCTTCATGTCTGTTCTGTTGTTGTAACCTTTGAAACTGAAAGGTTAACTGTTTCGAATGGTTTCGCCAAAAATGTGGCTTACCTCAAAACATAAGACCATTTTCAAGAACATTCCCTGGGCTTTATTAATCGTTAAATTATGCCCAATAATAAGGTTACATAGGCCTTTTGTCACTGTACTTTATTGTAGACCTTTGTAAGGTAACCCTTGTCTTGAAATGCTTCTTTTGTTTGCAGTTAGGTCCTAATATGCAAAGGCAGAATAATTGCATTAAGAATAAAAAGCCTATCAAGACTCCAAAATACTGTATGTCCATTGAATGGTTGTAAAATGTCCCAGTCTCTTTTATGTGATGTGAAGTAGATCACACTACACCATGTGTTCTATCCCTGCCCATTGTTAATATGATCAGCTAGGCAATTTCCATCAAAGCTGTCCAGATGCTGAGCCAACAAGCAGATCTTCTAGTCCAACTTGACTTACTGTAATGTTGACCTGGTAGCAGATCAGATATTTACAGTAAACCACTTAAAGAACCCCCTACAACTGGGAGTCTCTTCTCCGTAAGGACTTTCTTCGTAAAGATTCTGACATTTCATCATTGAAGACTCGCTCGATTGTCGATAGAAGTGAGGCGCGAACGGTGCTGCCTAGTCCTCGAGCTGCAAACACATACAGAATGGGGTTTAGCACACTCTTGATGTAAACCAGAAATAGTGCCACGTACGCACCCCCAATTGCCCCCTTGTTCAGCTTCTTCCAGTTTGAACCGTTATGTGAAAGAGCCTTTAGGAAGCGGCAGGTGAAGTACGGCACCCAGCAGGTAAGGAAAAGGAGCATGGTGAGGAACAGTACCCGGTACAGGCGTGTTAGCCGTTGGGATGTGTAACCTGGTCCAGATGAAGTGGTAGGAGATGACACCGGGGATGTAGCAGCTCCAGTTTCAGTCTTCTTTGCGCAAAACAACACCGCAATATTGCAGGACAAAAAGATCACCAGAGGTAGCAAGAAGCCTGCCATGGTCTCCACCACAACCAAGGCTTGTCCAGCTCCTAAATCACTTTCTATGCAGGCGGTGCGGTTCTCATATACATAGAGTTTAGCTGCATATATGTAGGGCAAAGCCAGGACTGCAGCTAACACCCAGATTGCAGCACAGGCTAGTAACACAGCCCAGCGTGGGCGCCTCAGTCGAGCCCAGACAGGTCTGAGAAGACACAAGCAGCGCTCCACTGCGACAGCGCACAGCAAGAATGCACTTGCATACAATCCAAGGCAGCGTAAGAACATAATCAGCTTGCATACTGGTTCCCCCAATGTCCAGTTGAAGTTGTGCACCAAGTAGGATAGCATTAGCGGAGTACGTAGCAACAGCACCAAATCAGCGAGTGCAAGGTTTACTACATATGTCCGAAAGCTTCCAGCTCCCTGCGTCTCGCTAGTTGCTCCCCTGTTCTGGTGGCGAGCTCGAACCCCCAGCACCCAGACCACCAGACTGTTTAGAAACACACCCACGAAGAAGATTAGCAGCGTCACGATCATCTGCAGGATGCGCATCGCCTCACTGGGGTAGACAGAAGGGGGGTCTGTCACATTGGGGATTGAGGTGGTGTTCATCTGGGCTTTGGAGGACATTGGTTCTCTGTGGAAATACAAAGTCATGTTTATATGAATTCACATGTCCAAACCTGTTTCAACCTGTCCTGGTACGTTTGTAATGTAAGCATTTAATTACGCCAAAGAAACCCAGTCCGTCCAGCTCTGTTTATGTTCTCTGAAAGTCTATATCATGTGAGGCCTTTTGAAACCAGGTAAGGAAGTGGTACGCTGTTTCCTCTTCTTTAAAGTATTATGAAATAAGTGAAGATGCTTATTTCTGAGAGATAAAATCTGGCCATGTCATTGCGCTAAATAATTAGTAAAAAGTATTACAGTTTTATAATGGTGATCTACTAAAGGTACTGAAGGTAGGTAGATTAAGGTAGTAGTGTTTGCTAGGGCAAGCATCACTGTTAGTATTGCTCATGCTCATTAAATCATACTTCTTGTAAGTAACCCAACCTGTCTGCATGAAACTTGGACTTGAATGATTCCTCATGATATCTGACAGCTTATTGAGAAAGAAGTGTGCTCTTACTTTTCTAAGTAACTGGACTTGTGGCTTTCACCTGGTAATCGATAAAATGGCAGACAAAACTCCAAAAATTGACATTAGGCATGCACTGAAACAAAATACTGATATCTGATTATTTGGAACAACATCTGCTGATACGGATAGTTTGGTGGTTTGGCTTTTTTATGCTATCTTGTTTCAAATCACTGATAATGAATTACTTCGAAAGAAATTTTATGAATAACTTTTCTCTCTATGTCTCTACATGTCTTGAATGTTTCAGAGTAACTAGTATCAGTTATAAACCAAAAAATGAGCCCATTTACATGCATATTTAAAAAATCAGACAAAGCAAGAAAACTGCATTAACATGAGTTTAAATAATCATGCTATTCTCTATAAAGCGTGAAGAGGCATGCGCACAACATGTGCACGTTGGATAAGCCAGTAAGAAAGCCGGTAAAGGTGCTTACATGCAACGCAAAATCTGGGTAATGGGCAAACTTAAGCCATTAAATGAAAGCCATTTATGCATAATCGGTGTAAGATTGTGCATGTAAACATGTTAATTGAAACAAAAAACACATTATTAACTCACTTGAGCGTGTTTACATGCACACAAATACGCTGATAACTCCCAAAAGTCCGTTTATTTAAAAAATCAAACAAAGCAAGAAAACCGCTTTAACATTAGTTCATTAAATAATCGTGATATTCTGTCAAACCATGAAGAGGCATGCGCACAACACATGCACATATTGGATAAACCGGTAAAAACGCCAATAAAGGAGTTTACATGCAATGCAAAATTGGGGTAATGAGCAAAAATCTACCCATGTCGCTTGGTTTATTCTTAAGCCGTTAATGTCCTTACACCAATAAATTAAAGGCGTTTGTTGCGTTTACATGACCACGCACGTTGTCGGCTTATTACACAAAATTGGTGCAAGAACGTTTATTGCGTTTACATGACCACACGTTGTCGGCTTATTACGCAAAATTGGTGCAAGAACGTTTATTGCGTTTACCTGACCACACACGTTGTCGGCTTATGATGCATAATCGGTGCAAGAACGTTTATTGCATTTACATGACCACACACGTTGTCAGCTTATGATGCATAATCGGTGTAAGAACGTTTATTGCGTTTACATGACCACACGTTGTCGGCTTATTACGCAAAATTGGTGCAAGAACATTTATTGCGTTTACTTGACCACACACGTTGTCGGCTTATGATGCATAATCGGTGCAAGAACGTTTATTGCATTTACATGACCACACACGTTGTCAGCTTATGATGCATAATCGGTGCAAGAACGTTTATTGCGTTTACATGACCACACGTTGTCGGCTTATTACGCAAAATTGGTGCAAGAACGTTTATTGCGTTTACATGACCACACATTGTCTGCTTATTACGCATAATTGTTGCAAGAACGTTTATTGCGTTTACCTGACCACACACGTTGTCGGCTTATGATGCATAATCGGTGCAAGAACGTTTATTGCGTTTACATGACCACACACGTTGTCGGCTTATGATGCATAATCGGTGCAAGAACGTTTATTGCGTTTACATGACCACACACGTTGTCGGCTTATGATGCATAATTGTTGCAAGAACGTTTATTGCGTTTACATGACCACACACGTTGTCGGCTTATGATGCATAATTGTTGCAAGAACGTTTATTGCGTTTACATGACCACACACGTTGTCGGCTTATTACGCATAATTGGTGCAAGAACGTTTATTGCGTTTACCTGACCACACACGTTGTCGGCTTATGATGCATAATCGGTGCAAGAACGTTTATTGCGTTTACATGACCACACACGTTGTCGGCTTATGATGCATAATTGTTGCAAGAACGTTTATTGCGTTTACATGACCACACATGTTGTCGGCTTATTACGCATAATCGGTGCAAGAACGTTTATTGCGTTTACCTGACCACACACGTTGTCGGCTTATGATGCATAATTGTTGCAAGAACGTTTATTGCGTTTACATGACCACACACGTTGTCGGCTTATGATGCATAATTGTTGCAAAAACGTTTATTGCGTTTACATGACCACATACGTTGTCGGCTTATGATGCATAATTGTTGCAAGAACGTTTATTGCGTTTACATGACCACACACGTTGTCGGCTTATTACGCATAATTGGTGCAAGAACGTTTATTGCGTTTACATGACCACACACGTTGTCGGCTTATGATGCATAATCGGTGCAAGAACGTTTATTGCGTTTACATGACCACATACGTTGTCGGCTTATGATGCATAATTGTTGCAAGAACGTTTATTGCGTTTACATGACCACACACGTTGTCGGCTTATTACGCATAATTGGTGCAAGAACGTTTATTGCGTTTACATGACCACACACGTTGTCGGCTTATGATGCATAATCGGTGCAAGAACGTTTATTGCGTTTACATGACCACACACGTTGTCGGCTTATGATGCATAATCGGTGCAAGAACGTTTATTGCGTTTACATGACCACACACGTTGTCGGCTTATTACGCATAATGAGTGCAAGAATGTTTATTGCGTTTACATGACCACACACGTTGTCGGCTTATGATGCATAATCGGTGCAAGAACGTTTATTACGTTTACATGACCACACACGTTGTCAGCTTGTTACACATAATCGGTTAAGTACGTGCATGTAAACGCGCTCATTGACATTATTCACTCACATTAACTGAATAGCCTTTTAGGTTCACATTAAAGTGGTCAGATGTCTTAATTTTTTTTATGTTCTTAACTCAGATTGACTGAATTATAAATGATGAAGCTGAAGCAGCCTACGCTTTACCAACTTCCTTGCTGGGTCGAGCTTTAAGGTGAGTAATCAAATTAGTCGTGTTAAAAGTTTTAAAGGTAGTTCCACCACATAAAGGTATCCTAGCAGTGCAAAGATTACAAATTGCAACGCCGCTGTCATTGTCACCCAATTTAAAGTTTATTTTGAGTTGTAGACTAATTGTCGGATACATTTTTCCACCCCCTTCTGATCATTGGCCGTTTTTAAACAATGTCCGATTTTGTCCAAAATATTGCTTTTTATCAGCCAATACATTAGTGCATCTCTAGTTGTCACTAACTAGGTTTCCATCCAAGGGTTTTTTTTGCGACAAAAGGTGTACCGCATCAAAAAGTTTACCAATATAGCTGATGGAAACGCAAATTATCGCTAGAATTTCACAAGTATCGACATAATATTTTTCCATTTAACTCTAGTGCATAAACTCTGTGTCGATATTTAAAATATCATGAAAAACTGGTTTGGAAACACTTTTTGTCGAGAAAATAGGCATTAACGCAAAAATATAGTGTCACATGACAGATTTTACCCCAATCGTTAGCCTGTGTTAATCATGATAACAAGATATACATCCTTGAAAGCCAGTTTATTGTACGTGAAGCATTACACACACTGTTATGGATTGGTCTTAATGGCATACCTGCACAGATCCGATGCTGCAAACACATCTGCATCATGACACTTCCAGGAGTGCCAACACAAATATCTCGTATTATGCACCTGTCATCGATAAGTGCAAGGAGAACAAATGAATGGCCACTGTTTGTGATTAATTTAATTGTGGTAGCCATCTGTTTATTTACTCCTCACCGTTCAAAATAATAAACGGCAGTCACAGAATTAGCCCATAATACAAAACACATATAATTTCTGTGCACAAAGATGTTTTAAATTAAAAATAAATACACAAACTAGGAGAAAAGCTTCAGTGTGCTTCTTTGGAACACTAACATATATCCCAATTCTATAAAATTATTGTTTAGCTTACTTTTGAAAAAATGACGGCAAAATTCCCTGAATTAAATAAAATAAATTACCAAACAAAAAAATAATATTCTATATAATTGACTTTTCTTTACACACACTTAAATTAGCTTTACCCTGTTCTGTAGATGAATAAAGTTATCTGAATGACATTCTCAGAATGTTCTAGACTTTTTTCAAGACTATAAACTATCAGATTTGTCCAATGCTGAGTTCACTTTCAGAAAACGAGCTTTTGAACATTTTAAAACGTTTAAATATTTTAAATCTAACCCTCTTTACCTCGGATCGCATTTGCTGAGCTGCTTCAGAAAATGTAAATTGCATTATGACACTAAAATTAATTTTAGATGACAATCAAGTTCAGTTGATCGTTAAACGTTGCTGGAGAAATACGCGGGACATAATGCAGTTGTGATGGCGATGCTTTAGATTAGATGATTGTTCAAAATATCTTATTGAATATCAGGAATGTATCATATATGTAAACTCTGATATTACACTGCATCAATGTTTCTTTAATATCTGTGCACACAGCATATACACATCGATGGATGCTCCTTATATTAAGACCGAAAATTTCCCCACTACTTGGTGCAGGTTGCCTTCTTGAACAGGGCCATGACGATTGGCTTTCGGGTCATAACCAGTGGCAACCTGCGATAGACGCAACATCAGGACCGATATTACAGTCCTATCAGAAGGGCAACAGCTCTCTTCTGATTGCATTTATTTGTGAAATTAAAATGACAGTAAGCTGTCTAATTTTGATGAATTGTCTCAATACTCTCTCCATTTTACAAAGACTTCGGGGGGCAAAAATTAGGGACATCTGAGATGCAAAAGGAACACAATTAGCGATAAACACACATTTCTGTATGCAAACGGCTTAAGGGCAGATTTCTTTTGTGATAAACCAAAACTTATGCGACAAAGTGTTTTTTTAAGCATGACGTCATCTCACACACCATTTTTATCGATAAAAGGCCATTTGAATAGAAACAGGCAAAAGACAGCAAATTTCGCAAACATTAATTTACGCATTTTCACTTTGTCGATAACAAAACAGTGCGAAAAGTGGATGGAAACTAGGTTAATTGACAGAGGAACCTCAGCCATATCTAGGGAATATCAAAGAGACTTGAGGGTGGGTTCAAGTCTAACCTCCAAGAACACCTTAACAAACAACCACTTAGAACCCACTAGAGACCATTTAAAATACCTTAGCAATGGATTAACATTTGAATAAAGCTGTCAGGCGAACTCCATCACAGGCAAGCACCACTCACGTTTTCTTCAGAAATGTCTAGTTCAGTTCTCCTGTTAGACACAAATGATCCTCTTTGATTCTTACTCCTCTGTGAATGTACATCTAAAGTGAAGTAATTAAAGTGGTGTGATGCGTAAAGTGCGTGTCCCTCTGAATGGCAAGTCTTAGGAATTTTCACGCTTATCTCCCGAGGCCATAGCAACAGTTCATCAACAGCTGTCCTACCATTCACAGCCTGTTTACACACATCCATAATGCATCCCTGGAATGTGAACACACCTTCAGCACCTTCATCTACAGTGTTCATTAGGAAAGAGAGCTTTAATGAAAGTCTTCTATCTTCAGTTCTCCAAGAAGCAGTTCATTAATATCATAGAGATGTTTATGGAGTTAGTAGGAGTATGTCTTACCTTCTTTTGAAGCTCTGGTCAACCTGTGTGCATTGACTTTGAGATCTGAGGGCTTTGGCAGTAGTTGGTGATGATGACTGAGCTGATGGTTGAAAAAACTAAAACTAAAAGAGGGAGTGTTTTAAGTGTTGGCCTGTCAGTGAAATCAGTATGGGAGTGTCTCGTTTTGATTGCAACATAAATGGATAGTCACTAGTTTTTTCTGTCATAATGACACTAAATTTAGTCCTCAATTGTCATTGATTTACCACATTTGTTCATTACTTTGATGTTAAAATAAACAATGGACAACTTTCAAAAGACTAGGTTTTTGTTTGCAGTTTGAGTGTAGTTATATGTTGTATAACAGTTTTTTACATTTTCTGAAGAAAATGTGAATGGTGCATGCCTGTCCAAAACTAACTGGGGGAAAGGCTAGGGGGTGTTCTGAGTGTTTTTAGCACGTTGTTATGCAGTTTCAAGGGTCCGGCAGATTAGAGCTGTGATATCACCTTTCCTTAACAAACTGTATGCCTATGATTTGTGGAATCATTCAAGTCTGTAGCACAAATGGTTATATATGCCACAGCTTAATATTTGTTCAAATAACTAACCCTATGTACAAACAATAATAGTGATATTTGGCTCTAATAATGCATTAAAGTCTAATATGTCTCAATAAGAAATTGTACTTTAAATGCAAATAAACTACTCTAGAAGGGGTTTGTCTAAACTCACACATTCTGTTGGTGTGCTAACCAGTGTTGAAGTGTAAATGTGTGTTACATCATTGCACTGTTGAGACACTGTTAGACAGCACTGAGACCAGCTTTCACTAGAGTCAGCGTTAAACAGAAGGTTTGGTTAGACGGATACCATAAAATATCTGTAGCTTCTCATGTTTTCTCACATTCGGTGAGAAGTGTGTGCAAGACAGTTCTCATAAAAATGTGTATGTTTTCTTTACGTCAAGTATTATATTCTTAAGTATACTGTAAGAATTAAAAGATACTCTAGGCACCATTTGGGGTTCATTAGCTGCTTCACCAGCAGAACCCTCTGGAGATCTTCCAGACACCCTTTCAGTTCTCTGAGAAACTTTCTCATAGTGCTTTGATTCTCCTGAAATATATCTTAAAGTTCATTGAGTACATAAATAGGATATATGAGGCTCCTTTAACCCTTGTGTTGTGTTCGTTTTGTTCTAACACATTTTGTGTTCCCGGTCAGAAACGACCGGCCCACGAAGATTGTTTATAAATCTCACATATTGCATATATTATCACAAGATATTGCATTACATCTTTTTAGCAACTTATTTTTTACTAATTATGACAGGAAGATTCATTGAACTGAGCTTATACCGGTCTAGTGGGTATGGAAGCTGCAGAGTGCCAATTAAAAACGAATGAAGAAATAAATGATCAACCTATTAATTTGAAAATAAAAACATGGATAAATAAACCAATTTCTAAATATACACATTTAAACCTGTTTATTTAATTTAAGTTTAAAAATAAATAATACATTTGTGCATATGTATTTAATTAGTTTAAAATGCAATTAAATGTAACAATTAAATAGCACAATAATAAGTCATTTTTAAATGCATCTTTTAAATTGCGTTTTAAAAAAGCGTTTGGCAATTGCTTTTCTTCATTAATTTTCCAGTTGCTTTTCTTCATCCATTTGACAATCGAGTTTAAAAATGCCATTGGACAGTTGACTCGTGGGAGCAACCAATTAACTTTCGACTCAATTTTAAGACACACCCCCTCTCCCACGTGCTACTCGAAGGAGTTCGTATCATAACTTACAGTAGACTGTCCCGATTCAAACAAGCCCAAATGCAACATAAAATGATCAGTAGATTTTGAAATATTCCTCAAAAAGTGTACATGGAAAGACGATGCACAAGAGGGCACTTAAAACATGATGTATTTGAATGTGTGTGTGTGTGTGCACATGTCCGAGGACCACATATGTGCTCATCTAAAGGATAGGAATGCTCCTGAACACTTCATATTTCTGTATTTTGTAGTCTAATTCATTCATTTCCAATAGCCAGTCATTTTTGTGTAACAAAGTGAAATAAAACCAGTAAAAAGAAAATGGTAAAATTTTTGGGTATATATGAATATTTTTGGCACCATATGTGAACACAATTGGATTAAGTAAAAAAATAAAAAAAATAAAAAAATCATAAAAAAAAGAAAAGTGTTACAGTGAGACACTTAAGGGGGGTTGCACATCGGACGACATGGCGCAAACTAAAATTAGAAACAACTGTTTTCAATGAAGGTACGCACACTGCCGCTGCCTGGCGTCTGTCGGCAGCGCCCAGCTATGACTCCAGAGGCTGCTCAAATTTCTGCCGCGCCACAGAGAGCAACTCACATATTTTCCATAAAATTCAACCCAAATCATTATCAAAGGACGTAGATTATTTACTTTAGCATTCTTCATTCTTGAACAAGGGAAAAACCTTGGTAACTTGTGTGTACTGTCTGTAAACTGAACCATATCGATGTGGCCCGTGTTTGATCCGTGGCATGCCGCTTCTCGTCCGGTGTGCAACCGCCTTTACAATGGAAGTGAATGGGGTCCATTTTTGGAGGGTTTAAAGGCAGAAATGTGAAGCTTATAATTGTATAAAAGCACTTGCATTAATTCTTGTTAAAACTTGTGTATTATTGTAGCTGTAAAGTTGTTTAAATTTTTGTTTGGCTATAACTTTACACAGATGTGGTTAGTAAGTGATTTTATGACAGTAAAATCATGTTAACACACATATTGTTTACGTCTTGTGTCTATACTTTTGAAACAGTGAGTATTTTAATGTTTACAGACTGACCCCATTGACACAGATTTGTGCTTTTTTATAAAAAGAAAAAAAAAAGAAAAGAAAAGGAGGGACTAGTCGAAATTAATTTTTGTGCTAATCAACATTATGACACAAATGCTGTTGATTGAGCTGAACTTGTATTGAACCTTGTGAAAAGGCCCCCAGTGAACAGCTTCATAGAAAATCAAGCCTTAACATCTTTGTCTTTAATTTAAATGTAACTTTTATCTTGCCTGACACATCTTAAATAAATGTGTAACTAACAGAAGTAACCAATAGATGGCATGGTGTCTCCAAACCAAACTCTTCCTATGTGCCATTCCATTCATGGCCAGTAGATTAAGCTGCTGTGCTACTTTTGATCTTGGAAGTGAGCCAGGAAATGCATATGTTTGTAGAGCAATTTAACAGTTAATTGCTATTCAAACATTATTGATCAACAGCATAACAGCTTAAAAAAATCATTTGAAGCCATAATGGAGATTTTGATAATGATAGCTACTCAATATACATCTCATTTTGTGTTGTCACTTTTGAAGTTGTTGACTTGATTTAGATGGCTTAAAACTATGGACAGTGCAGTATAGCAAACAGATAATATTGGAGATAAACAGAAGAGGATCTTAAAAGTTATCTATTCTGTTGTTTTTTTGTGGGTAGTGGTGTGATAAGATAAGTGAACTTTTAATTTAATTAAGATATTCAACTGTGTGTTGACACTGATCACAGCTTTATCATGTGCCATTTGTAAAAAAAGAGATGTGAATGGCAGTTTTCTGCACTATTCTTACACTCAGTCGAGTCCCAGAGGGAGACAAGTTGGTGCACAATGCCCTTGCTAGCCCAGGTTAGTCTGGTATAAGCAGTTCTAGGTTGGTATATTGTGTGATACACTCAAGACCAAATGTCATAAAAAGTGTTGTCAGTCGATATTTTTTTAAATTGCGATTAATCGCAAAATGTTTTGTAGTTAATCATGATTAATCACATACAGTATTTTGAAAATACTGAAATTTTACACCATATATACTTCTTTTCCTGTCAAAATGCATTTATGTCCATCTTAGAAAAGAAAAGAAAACAATATGTAACAATATAATGCTTTGTTTACATTTTCCAAACAAAGACTTCCACAGTATAAAGATAGAAATGCACTAAAATAGCACCAATTCAAGTACATTTACATATATTCATTTAGCAGACACTTTTATCCATTGCAACTTACAAATTCAATGCCTTGAATTTGATGCAAGCAGCCAGTGGCAACCAGTGGCAACCGTTTGATGAAAAAGAACATGACGTGCGCTCTCTTGGGCTCGTTAAAGACCAATACACATTAAAGTAACATTAAATGTTTCCCAAAGTCAAAGTGAGAGTTTGACAAATTGAAAGAACAACTCTCCCCATGAGTTGCATATTCATTGCAATGGGCTTTAAATCCCTTAGACTTTCATCCTCCACAATATTATTCTGCCAGTAGACTGTGGCTATCCGCTTTATTACAGCAATCGTGAAGCTGCGTTCATGATTCACGCCAGTGTCAAGCGCTGTTTTGAACTCCACATGAAAAGCGCTTAGACAAAAATGTCTCATTCTGCATTTAAGAGATACAGTGGTGTGAAAAAGTGTTTGCCCCCTTCCTGATTTCTTATTTTTTTGCATGTTTGTCACACTTAAATGTTTCAGATCATCAAACAAGTTTAAATATTAGTCAAAGATAACACAAGTAAACACAAAATGCAGTTTTTAAATGAAGGTTGTTGTTATTATTAAGGGAAAACAAAATCCAAACCTACATGGCCCTGTGTGAAAAAGTGTTTGCCCCACCTGTTAAAACATAACTTAACTGTGGTTTATCACACCTGAGTTAAATTTCTCTAGCCACACCCAGGCCTGATTACTGCCACACCTGTTCTCAATCAAGAAATCACTTAAATAGGACCTGCCTGACAAAGCGAAGTAGATCAAAAGATCTTCAAAAGTTAGACATCATGCCGAGATCCAAAGAAATTCAGGAACAAATGAGAAAGAAAGTAATTGAGATCTATCAGTTTGGAAAAGGTTATAAAGCCATTTCTAAAGCTTTGGGACTCCAGAGAACCACAGTGAGAGCCATTATCCACAAATGGCGAAAACATGGAACAGTGGTGAACCTTCCCAGGAGTGGCCGGCCGACCAAAATTACCCCAAGAGCGCAGCAACGACTCATCCAAGAGGTCACAAAAGACCCCACAACAACATCCAAAGAACTGCAGGCCTCACTTGCCTCAGTTAAGGTCAGTGTTCATGACTCCACCATAAGAAAGAGACTGGGCAAAAATGGCCTGCATGGCAGAGTTCCAAGACGAAAACCACTGCTGAGCAAAAAGAACATTAAGGCTCGTCTCATTTTTGCCAGAAAACATCTTGATGATCCCCAAGACTTTTGGGAAAATACTCTGTGGACTGACGAGACAAAAGTTGAACTTTTTGGAAGGTGTGTGTCCCATTACATCTGGCGTAAAAGTAACACCGCATTTCAGAAAAAGAACATCATACCAACAGTAAAATATGGTGGTGGTAGTGTGATGGTCTGGGGCTGTTTTGCTGCTTCAGGACCTGGAAGACTTGCTGTGATAAATGGAACCATGAATTCTGCTGTCTACCAAAAAATCCTGAAGGAGAATGTCCGGCCATCTGTTCGTGACCTCAAGCTGAAGCGAACTTGGGTTCTGCAGCAGGACAATGATCCAAAACACACCAGCAAGTCCACCTCTGAATGGCTGAAGAAAAACAAAATGAAGACTTTGGAGTGGCCTAGTCAAAGTCCTGACCTGAATCCTATTGAGATGCTGTGGCATGACCTTAAAAAGGCAGTTCATGCTCGAAAACCCTCCAATGTGGCTGAATTACAACAATTCTGCAAAGATGAGTGGGCCAAAATTCCTCCACAGCGCTGTAAAAGACTCATTGCAAGTTATCGCAAACGCTTGATTGCAGTTGTTGCTGCTAAGGGTGGCCCAACCAGTTATTAGGTTTAGGGGGCAATCACTTTTTCACACAGGGTCATGCAGGTTTGGATTTTGTTTTCCCTTAAGAATAACAACCTTCATTTAAAAACTGCATTTTGTGTTTACTTGTGTTATCTTTGACTAATATTTAAACTTGTTTGATGATCTGAAACATTTAAGTGTGACAAACATGCAAAAAAATAAGAAATCAGGAAGGGGGCAAACACTTTTTCACACCACTGTATTTAAGACTTGCCTTGCTTCTGTGGTAATTAAACTGCGCCTTACTTAGGCTGAAAAATACTTGATTTCTGTCACAAGTTCCATCTAGGCTTGTTTTGCACAACAAATAGCGTTAAGAGGTCCTTTATCCATCACTTCATTACTGGCACTGAATCACTGCTGTGTGTGTTTGTTGTGTGTGTGTCAGTGTACCAACTAGTGTTTATGCTGTATTAACGGTAAATGCGTTAATCACAATTAAGAAAAATCAATGCATTAAACTTCTTCAATTAATCGTATGTATTAACGTGTTAATTTTGATGGCTCTTGTCATAAATCGCCCACTCACATATAACATAGACAAGCTAGTATCAGTCATCAGATGCTGTGTTTCTATTGATTCTTTTTTTCAATCCGTGCATCTTATCACGTGACTTGTTGTGCATGACACCGTGGAGACTCACAGCATGTGGAGGCTCATGCTACTCTCCGCAATCCACACACAACTTACCACATGCCCATTGAGAGTGAGAACCACTAATCGCGACCACAACGAGGTTACCCCATGTGACTTTACCCTCCCTAGCAACCAGGACAATTTGGTTGCTTAGGAGACCTGGCTGGAGTCACTCAGCACGCCCTTGATTTGAACTCGTGACTCCAGGTGTGATAGTTAGTGCTTGCTGAGCTAATCAGGCCCCCAGTTGCTATTGATTCTTTATTAATCGGGCATTTTAGGAGTAGTCACACTGCAGGACTTCGACCCAAAAACTCGTCAGAGGCTAAAGATCATCGCAAGGACAATTGATCGGCCATCTGTCACACTAAATGATGTAAGACTGCCGATTTTGCCCTACGATGACAGAAATCCCTTAGGATTCCCAAAATTTGTTTCAGACAGCAGAATTGTAGAGAAAATCGTACATGTCGCTATGTCTTTTCTAACTGATCGGATTTGCGGTTTTCCTTTTCCGGGTGATCAAAACTCTCAAAAATCCCATAGACTTACATTCATTCATTCAATGTTCAAACGGGCCAACTTTCATACACAGTCTTAAACAATTCAAATGTAAACTAACCCTCACAAGGCCCACTGTATCTACAGTATATAGCTAGCTAGTCTAAGGTCTGTGTAAGGGCCCCCCCATTGGTCCAGTAGAGTGGTGAAGGTTTCTGCACATTCGTCTTTTCGGGCACGTGTGGTTGTAGCTTCTTAAACTATTTGGTTTAGTTTAGACCGAATCTGACTCCATTATTAATTTTATCTGACTCCAATTGTAAAAGACCTCGAATTAAGGTTAGGACTCCAATTACTGTCAGATTGGCCATTCTTTGAGAGTCTATCTCGATTTTGTTACTTGATAATTCTAGTCAATAGAGCGCAACAGTGCCCATCCACTTTTCACCCGACTGGGTTCCGGAAGTATTTTTCCCATTCATTTCTTCCATAGACTTTCCTAAAATCCTTTATAAAAGAGTTGTGGGCCATGATCCAAACCAACCAGCTCTGAGGAGAATCACAACACCACAAACTTTGTTTTGAGACAAAAAAGTAATTGAAAATCGGACATATAGACAAAGATACAAGATTGTGCACTTACCGTCTTTCATGAGGGCACAAACTACAATCCCATGATGTTATTTAATAAAAAAACGATGGGAATATATAAAACTATTGATATTAGGTTGTTGCTAATAAGTGTTGTAACAATATATTTTACGTTTATTGCAAAATATTCTGATATGTACAAATATATAAGTAGTTTAAGGGTGAAGACATACCGACTCGATTACATCATTTACAGTGCATCATGGGAGTGGGCGGTCACTCTGAAGCACCTTTTGCGGGTTTCGTTGGCCGCGGTTCTCTGATTGGTGGATCTTTCTCTGCTGTACCATGGATAATGTTGTTGTTTACCATGAATTCCGCTATCAAACTCGATTTTTAAACAATGAAGTTGAAATAACGCAGACGGATGGCTTCAACCAAAGCATATACCATCAATGAATAACCTCGTAGCTCAGGATAGGTCTATCTTTAAAGGTTTAAAAGTTAACATTGGAAATCAGTTTGTCAATGGGATAAATAAATGGGATTTTTTACTTCCAGAACCAGACTGTTGCGCTCTGTTCTACTTTTAAATTGTGATCTTTCATCCGGATTCCTATTACTTGAGTCTACATGCCGGCTGGGTACACGTGATCATTTCACAAACTCATCAGTTTTTGATCATTACTCAGAGGTAACTGAATAATACTAATATTACCTAATACTACCTTTATCTAAATAGTAGTTTTGTTTAGATCCGCATACACTTAATTAAAGTAACACTATTCTCAGCCAGAGACTTCCATTGTAAGTGTCTCACTGGAACACGGATTTATGCTTTTTTTAAAGAAAAGGAGGAATGAGTCGAAATAAATTTGCTGGCCAAAAATGCTGTCGATTGAACTTCACTTGTATTGAACTTGGAATATTCCTTTAAGTATCCAGACCAGAACGAAAATGCCATCAAATGGAAACAATTGGATATTCAATTGGAATTTGGAATTGAATGAAATCCAGTGACTCATTTACATTAAAGATCCCCAGAAGACACACCCCAAAAGCAGAGGCACAATTTCTCTAAATTCTAAAATCTTTGTTATGACCAAGTTTACTGCTGTGAGAATGAGACCATTGTACCAGTCACACCGAGATCTTTTAAATTATACCAAACACGAATGTTAAAATCCCCTGCATTCACAAAGAACCATTATATTTTCATACAGTCATTCTGAGTGATTTGAGTCTAAAAGGAATGGATGTTGACAGAGAACTGATTAGTTATTCACTCTGAGGTGTGTGGACACAAATGTCTGTATGTTCATTTACTGTATGTGTATTGTCTGTCGCTTAGATTATTCCTTCCTGAGTCTAGACATAATCATTCTTGAAATTAAATCAACAGTACAATGTAATGTACATTTGATGGGGAAAGTGAGGGATAGTTTCAACTTCTCACTTTGACTAATAAACATTTCCACTTCAAACTTAATCATAGCAAAAGTGAAAATATGCACATGTGGTTACAGCATTTGTGCGTCCCTGAACAGTGAAAGTGACTGCCGACTCATTCAAGCCAGCATTTTATGGTAAGTGAATTCTTCATGTGAGGAAAAAGATGTGGACCTTTTCTTCTGAGTTTGCCCACAGTGTGATTTCACCCTGGACTTTCTCAAACCAACACAGTCCTACATGTTTGATGTTAATGAACTTTTTTGGTTAGGGGAAATGTGCTACAGTATTTGCAAGTGTTGTCACTTTCCTTTCTTTCTCATTCCTCTGCTGAATGCAAAATTAGTTAAACTATCTTTTATTCTGTGAGTCTGTTGTCATCTTTTAGGACAAGATATTAGGTTTACGTTTCTCATAGGCTTGTTTTTTCTATACTAGCTATTTTTTATGTTAACTGCTATTGGCTAACTTTCTTAACCCTTGTGCGACCTTCGGGACATTTTTGTCTTTTTCATTTTTTCTTTTTCGATCATTTTAGGTGTGTTAATGCCGACGGCATACATTTAGTCAAAGGTGTGTATTTTTTGGAGAATTCTGATATTTCAACCTCAGTTCCTATAATACATCTATAATACACTGTGTACACAAAATAGTTACACTCAGGACCTTCAGGACAAAAATGTCCCCATTGAAACCCATTAAAACTGCAATATTTGATCCCAGTGCCATTAAAGCATAAAATCATGAATTATATGATATTATGCTTTCATTCCAGAGCCCTGGCTTCAAAAGCTATATTTTTAATATTTTCCACCAGATGGCGCCATTTTTTCATGTTTAGCCTATGGAGCAAAAACATGCTTTTCCCCTATTCTCTGTTTGCTGTATTATAGAGCACTGCAGGCCAATGGAATAAATGATGCAGCTAAAATTGTGTGTGTGTGTTGGTATGGATGTCAGAGTGTGTTTTGTATTGAGAAATGTGAATGTGTGTGTGTGTGTGTGTGTGTTTTTCACTACGCAATACAAGCCATTCACAAATATGTGCCCTATATTTAGCTGCATTTAGTATTGGATTTGGCTATTGGAATTAAAAATTAAGTAAAATAAAAAATTTTTTTAATGGTTTTCCAAGGGGTTTTTACTTTTAGACTAGTTGATTCAAAAATTTCTGTTCAAATGTCAGTGAAATTCGCCGTTGGGAATGTGGCAACCACCTCAAACACCCTAGCAACAACAGAGAAACATACACCAATGATCCAAAACATTATTACCACTCACGGGTGAAACAAATAATGTTGATCATCTCCTAACAAGGCCACATGTTAAGGTCTGGGTAGATTAGATGGTTAGTGAATAATCAGTTCTCGTAGTCAACGTGTTGAATGCAGGAGAAATGGGCAGGAGTAAAGACCTGAGTGAGTAAAGACCTTTGACAAGGGCCAAATTGTTATGGCCAGACGACTGGGTCAGAGCATCTCTAAAACGACAAGGCTTGTAGGGTGCTCCAGATCAGCAGTGGTGAGTACATACCGACAGGGGTCCGAGGAGGGACAAACCACAAACAGGTGTCATGGTGTTGGGCGCCCAAGGCTCATCGATGCATGAGGGGAACAAAGGCTATTCTGTCTGGTCTGAACCAACAGAAGGTCTACTGTGGCACATGTCACAGAAAATTATAATGATGGTTACGGGAGGAATGTGTCACAACACGCAGTGCATTGCACCCTGCTGCATATACGTCTGAGTAGCCACAGACCAGTCAAGAGTGTCCATGATGACCCCGTCCACCGTCGAAAGTGCCAATAATGGGCACGTCTGAACTAAACCTTGGAGCAGTGGAAGAAGGTCGCCTGGGCCGATGAGTCCCGTTTTCTTTCACATCACTTGGACGGCCGTGTACGTGTGTGCCGTTTACCTGGGGAAGTGATGGCATCAGGATGCACTGTGGGGAGATGGTGTGATGCTCTGTGCAATGTTCTGCTGGAAAACCCTGGGTCTGGCCATTCATGTGAATGTCAATTTTACACGTGCCACCTACCTAAACATCATTGCAGACCAGGTACACCCCTTCATGACAATGGTATTCCCTGATGGCAGTGCCCTCTTTCAGCAGGATAATGCGCCCTGCCACACTGCACACATTGTTTGGGAATGGTTTGAGGAACATGATGAAGAGTTCATGGTGATGCCCTGGCCTCCAAATTCCCCAGATCTCAATCTGATTGAGCATCTGTGGGATGTGCTGAACCAACGAGTCTGATCCACGGCGGCTCCACCTCGCAGCTTACAGGACTTGAAGGATCTGCTGCTAATGTCTTGGCGCCAGATACCACAGGACACCTTCAAGGGTCTTGTAGAGATGATGCCTCGGCGGGTCGGCGCTGTTTTGGTGGCACGCAGAGGACCAGCAGTATATTAGGCAGGTGGTCATAATGTTTTGGCTCATCCGTGTACAACCATTCAGAACACCTTAGCAGCCACATAGCAACACACTAGGAACATAGCATTGTGACAGGGACTTTTGCGTATGGGCAAACATTATTCACATTTTTCAGAAAATGTAAAAATCTAGTTTTCATTGATTTAATTCAGTTTCAGTTGAAGGGACTGTCCAATTGATAATTTCTCTTTATTTGAACTACAAACCAAATATTTGAATATGTATAAAATTAGCTAAAAAATTAAAGGGCAACTCAACTAGGTGAAATTTCCTCAGCTCTCGTTCCTCTAAATGATAATATGTGTGTCGCAGCTGTGATGAAAGTGTTTTTACAAGAACCTTCCTTTGATCTTTAAATGTCATGCATGCATGAAGTCAGCACATGCAATAGTATGATGCATTTTCCCCTAACTCTCGCTCTTTCTCTTTCAGGTTTAGTGCAGTGCGCCTACTCCTCTTCGCATCAGTAAATATAGATAAGGATTCAAACATTAACCCTTAATTTAGGATACTATACTTAACTCATCTTCTGAGGAGATTGAGGAACTTTAGTGTGTAAGACGTCCTGCAGTGTTTGTGCTCCAGACATGAATGATACCTTAAATCATGTGTGTTGTTGAGGAGAGGTGTGCTGTTACATTATGAAGAGATCACACTTACCATTTTCACCTGGTGGACAATAAAACAGGAGGGACTCAGGAGTCTAATGTAGAGACCAGAATATCATAGAGATTAAGACCACCCAGAATGCCCTAGCAAACTTCCAGAATGTCTTAGTCACCACTCAGAATGCCCTAGCAACTGTCCAGAACACTCTAGCAACTATCCAGAGTCTCCTAGCAACCATCCAGAATGCCCCAGTAACCACCTAGAATGCCAAAACAACCACCCAGTATATCCTAGCAACCATCCAGAATGCCCCAGTAACCACCTAGAATGTCCTAACAACTACTTACAATGTCCTAGCAAACACCCAGAACGTCCTAGTAACCACTCAGAATACCCTAGCAACTACCTAGAATGCCCTAGCAACCATCCAGAATGTCCTAGCAACCATCTAGAATGCCCAAGCACCCACTCAAGACACCCTAGCAAACACCTAAAATGTCCTAGCCACCACCCAGAATGACTTAACAACCACCCAGTACGTCCTAGCAACCATCCACAATGCCCTAGCAACCATCCACAATGCCCTAGCAACCACCCAAGATGCCCTAGCAACATCGAGAATGCACTAGCAAACACCCAGAACTTCCTAGTAACCACCCAAGATGTCCTAGCAACCACACAGAATGCCCTAGCAACCACCAAGAACACCCTAGCAACCATCCAGAATGTCCAAGCAACAACTCAGGACGCCCTAGCAACCCAGAAAGCCCAATAGTACGATTTAATAATATTATCCAAGAAAAAAATACCAAAAATACTGCATTAGAGAAGAATCAAACACTTATTTGAGTTCATGAGGTCAAGTATATGCACAGTATGTGCAGCATGTCATTTACATCACAGATATTGAAATGGTTGTTAAAGTTGTTTTCTGTGGTTTTGAAGCTGCATGAACAAAAAAGGGAAGTGACATAATCGTTTATTGTCTCATCAGTGAACATCTGGACGGGGGGTGAAGAATTACTAGAAATGTACATTTGTTCATAAGTACTTATAGAATAGTGTTTACAAGTGTATAATTTCATTCAGAGTGCTTAGTTTTATTTTGTTTCAGTCGTCAGTGTTACAAAACATTTGACTCGAACTATCTCTCCACATCGACATGTTCAAACGTTTGGGAAGGAGTTCTTCATCCTGCGTACTGGAAGCTGTTCTGTAACCGCATCAATCATATGGTGAGAGATGTAGGCTGTGAATTTCCAGCATTTAGGGGGCTCCCCTGTTTCCCCGCATGTCCCCTCCCTCTCTTTCTCCCCTTCAGTCGAACTTAAACCACTAATTTCCCCTGACACTTCTCACTTCAAACTTTAGAAGCTTGTGTCCAAATATGGTGCATATTTGTCTGTTTTACTATTATTATTTTTTTTATTACAGATTATTATCAACATATCAATTTGAATAAAAACTACATGAATTTAAAATTGTCTTTATTTGCTTTAATGACAGCATGCACTTGACATGAACAAAACCTGACGTTATCCAGTATGTTCCAAAGAGCAGCTTGTTTGTCAAAGAAACACGAATGTACAAAGATTTCACCTGATCAAATGAGACTTTTACTTGGATTTGATTATTGACCTGCAAAAAGTTCATCATAACTGCTTTGTTTATTCCATAAACTGTATTTTCAGGTTTAAAAAAAAAAAAAAAAATCATACTTTTTGACCCCACTTTTTATAGATTGGATCCCATTTGCTTGATTTTGTCTAGAAACTGGTAGAATGGGTTGTGTTTCATTTCTCCTGTGAGTCAAAATCAAATTTGATGGTCAAACTGTGGGAATCATTTAAACTAATGTCGAAAAGCTTTGTGTATTTGTTATGATTTGTAATGCAAATTTAACTATATTGAAAAGTTTGAAGACAAACTTTGTTGGCTTGAAAAAGCCTTGTCTGAAAGTTTAAAAAAGTTTAAAATCTTGGAGTTTTACAGATAGATAGACAGACAGACAGATAGATAGATAGACAGACAGACAGACAGACAGACAGACAGACAGATAGATAGAAGATAGACAGACAGATGATAGATAGATAGATAGATAGATAGATAGATAGAATGAACAAATGATAGATGGACGGACGATAGATAGACAGATAGAATGATAGACAGACAGAACAACGATAGACAGATAAACAGATAGATAGACAGAACAAACTAAAGAATAAACATGATGGATGGATGGACGATAGATAGACA
This sequence comes from Myxocyprinus asiaticus, assembly GCF_019703515.2. NCBI lineage: Eukaryota > Metazoa > Chordata > Actinopteri > Cypriniformes > Catostomidae > Myxocyprinus > Myxocyprinus asiaticus. Next base: position 54,710,376 of record NC_059350.1, on the reverse strand, counting down.
GAGATAGATAGAATGATAGACAGACAAAACAAACAATAGATAGACAGATAGATAGATAGACAGATAAACAGTTAGATAGATAGATAGACAGACAGACAGAACAAACGAAAGAATAAACATGATGGATGGACAATAGACAGACAGACAGACAGACAGACAGACAGATAGATAGATAGATAGATAGATAGATAGATAGATAGATAGATAGAATGAGCAAATGATAGACGATGGACGATAGATAGACAGACAGACAGACAGATAGATAGATAGATAGATAGATAGATAGATAGAATGAACAAATGATAGATGACGGACGATAGATAGACAGATAGAATGATAGACAGACAGACAGACAGAACAAACGAAAGACAGATAGATAGATAGACAGAACGAACTAATGAATAAACATGATGGATGGATGGACGATAGATAAACAGAGATAGATAGAATGATAGACAGACAGAAAGAATGATAGATTGACAGATAAACAGTTAGATAGATAGACAGACAGATGGACAGACAGATAGATAGATGTTTTAGCAAGATGCTAGTTGTTACTAGCATGTTTAGCATGAAGCTAGGTGTTTCTAGAATGTAGTTAAGCATTTCTAGCATGTTGCTATGTGTTACTAGCATGTTGATAGTATGATTTAGCATGTAACTAGGCATTGCTAGCATGTTTTAGTATGTACCTAGGTGTTGCTAGCATGTTTTAGCATGTAGTTAGGCAATGCTAGTATGTTTTAGCAAGATGCTGTTTTGTCTTCACTATAGGCTATGCATAATTTAAATTAATTTAAACAGACTGATCTCAGTTCAGGAGACTCTGTGCTGTCAGTAAAGGATTAAACGTTTGACACACCAAGACATGTGACAAAACAACATGGCGCTGACCACAGCGGAGTTTGTTTTTGGGAGAAACATCAACAAAACTACATCTGGTAAGAAACCTCATTAAGTTTTTACATTTAAACCTGTTTGAGTCAAAAGATTAGAGTCTCTAGTTTCATCTGATATGCCATTTTAAACATTTTGGCGATTTATTGCAAAACAGCACACTGTAAAACACAATGACCACATATGTGGACTATAGGGCTATTTTTCCCTAAGAAATCCTGTATTTACTGTACATTATCACACTGAGAATTTTTTATTTTTTTATTTTATTTATTTTTTTGCTTTCAGAGGCTTTATGTGGAGTTAGGATGAAAATAAGATGCATTTCAAACTGTTCTGAGACCAGTGCAGACAGACAGCACACTGGAGGTTAAGTCATTCACTAAATAGGGAGCAAGGGAGCATCCTATAGCTCTCTATGCAGTTAAGTGCATTCACTCCTAAAATCTGATCAAAAGTTCAGTTTCAGGCTGCAGATGATGTTTGGATCACTCAACATGTTTGACAGACATGTGACAATGATAATCAGTACATAGATTCAGAATTTATAATGTATCATTTTATTTTAACATGGTTGACAGTGATTGGATGATGCTGGACATTACTTTGAATCTGAATTAATTATGCTAATTTCTGATGTAATGTCTGTAACGTCTCAAAAACATGAATAATCAAACACTCCTGGAAACATCATAAACAACTTTGACATATTATTTAAAATTTCACAACTTAGTCCCGCTGTCTACATATGTGGACATCAATTTTTAGGGAAACGATTTGCTATAGAATTTTATTTTTTTTTTTTTTTGCATGTTTATTGGGTGCTACTAGTTAAAAATCAAAAAGGGAAATGGAAAATGCACACAGCAGTCACACGAGGGTCTCAGAAGGATACAGACATTACATTTTAGGTAGCCTCCTATCAACACTTTATTTTAAGAGGAAACATCAGTAAACAAATTTGGTTACTCAATCCATATTTATTAATGCATATGATGCATGTCAGTAACCTGTGGTAGGCGTATTTGTATATGCTAAAATCAAAGTGCATGTTTACAGTCTTATGCAAATGACTGTGTATTTCCTAAAACAAGGCATGAACTATCATCATGAAGTTCTCACCATCTCATGAAACATGAGGAAGATCTAACCTTATAAAATCACACCATTTGTTCAGTAAACACATGGAATGATCTATACTGAGTGGACATGTGCTCCAACAAAGTAATCAAACATCACCTTCACAGTCAAAGAAGACTAAATATGTGCAGTAAAGATATTCACAGAAAGATGGCAATAAAAAATGAGATGCTCTTCTTGTCATTGCTGAAGAAAATTATTATGTGACAATATTATATCAACTTGGAATGTTAATCTGTCTTTTGTTCATTACTATACTAGCACTGATACTTGTGTCCTGTAAATGTATCTTAATGCAAATATGCAAGTCAAATAACCAATCATTGATGGTCTTAACAGGTCTTTGTGAACCAGATACATTTTTGAGTACAATAAAAAACACCATTTATCTAATTTAACCAATTATGTTACATGTGTTAAGATGCCTAAGCAGGTCATATGAGGTTAGTGGGCGTGCCAACAGTCATTTAGTGAATTACCAGAGTACAGCCCTGAAGAGCGAAAATCCCTGATTGACTCAAACCAACTGAAAAACCTTTATCACACCACCATCATTATCATCATCATCATCATCATCATGTGTGGATAAAATGTACAGAGTAAAGAGACAACATACAGTAGTGACAGGAAATTGGCCTGCATGCTTATGTGCCATGACTGAATAAGGATCAGTGAAATAGTCAAATGAATAAATTCACAAAATGAACACTTGTGTTAGTTAACCCGGTTATTCAGGTTAAAGTTAATGATATAAGGATGCTGGTAATGTTCCTGTAACTCAACTGGTATAATATGACGCTAGCAACGGCAAGGTCTACCTAATGCATAAAAATGTATATCAAAACAATTGCACTGCAAAAATATCATTTTCTTAGAGTGTTTTTGTCCTGATACATTTTGTACAAGATACATTTACTTGAGAAGCAAAATGACATGAGATATAAAGTCTTGTTTACAGAGAAATCCAACGTTTATGTTTATAACAAGAATAAACGATTTGCCAAATGGAGTAAGGAAAAAAACTTGATTCAAAGAGAAAACTAGTTTATTTTTCTTAATCCATTTGCAAATCATTTTTTCTTGTTTTAAGCATAAACCACACCAAATGTTGTTGGATTTCTCTGAAAAGAACACTTAATATCTCATGCATTCTGCACGCCAAAAGTCATTTTTTCTTGTTTTAAGCATGTTTAGATATTTTTACCAGAAACTAAGGCCAAAAATACAAAGAAAATGTTTTTTGTTGCAGCGTGTCACCTGTCACAGGTGTTAATCATTATCTCAGCACCTCACCAAACTCTTTATTCTGAATTTTTCTGCTGTTTTATTTACAGATGTGCAAATATAGCTCGTTAGAACTGTGTTGGAATTGCATTGTGAAAATAGTCATAATGCAAATAAAAATCTTAATGTTGATAAACTAGGCTTCATTTTCTTTATTCAAAATTAGTTTTAGTAATAATTTACAACATTTAGATTGTCCTTTGTTTGTTATGGGATACTACCGGCACTTAAAAAAGAAGTTTTGATTAGTAGTACAACAAGGAGCAACTTTCCAGCAATACTTGATTTCCTGGACAATTATAGAACGATAGTGAAATATTGGTTTTAATGCACTCTATATGTTTAACAACTCAGTGTTTCATTTGCATAGATGCAATCGTCATGTTTTTCCCCAGTTAAATTTCCGTTGGTGGGGATTTTAGATGAGTCACTTCTCACTAATATATATAAACGTCTGTAGTGTTGCTCTGGGACTGTGAGTGGAGAGAAAGACCGAAGTGAGACAGACAGAGAACACTACTTGTAAATGAATGGAATACCTAACAGACACGTGCTTACGGCTACAACCAACCCAACACTGAATGAGTAGAACTGAGGAATCACAACTCTACACAAGGAGGAATAAGTGTAGTGAAGAGAACATGTGCTGCCAGCTCAAAGGAAGGAAGTTCATGCAGGTAAATGTATTTCAAAGCTCTGAAGGAAACCCCATGGTGCTGCTGAGCTACTATGATGAACAGACTTCACACTGCGGCTTCTACATTTCCTTCCTTCTATTCAACGTTTGTAGAAGATCTAAAATGCTTCAAAACTTACACTGCAAAAAATCACTTAGTGAGTACTTTATTTTTCAGTCAAAAATATCTAAACATTTACTTGAGAAGCTAAATTTTCTAGCAAACATTGGTGGGGTTTATGCTAATAACAAGACAAAACTATTCGCCAATGGGGTAAGAAACAAAACTCGATTCAAAGGGGAAACAAGGTTATATTTCTTACCCCATTGGCAAATAGTTTTGTCTTGTTATTAGCAGAAACCCCACCAATTTTTGCTAGATTTCTCTGAAAATAGGACTGAATATCACATGCCATTCTTATTGTCTTGTTTTATGGATGGTTAGATATTTTAACTGGAAAATAAGACAAAAATACTCAGTACGAAAATGATTTTTTGCAATGAAATGCATCAAAATATCATTTTTTATTATTATATATATATATATATATATATATATATTTGTCTTGCTTTCCAGTAAAAATATCTAAACATGTTTTAACCAAGATACCTTTACTCGAGAAGCAAAATCACATCAGATATGAAGAATATATATTTTTTTTTCAGAATTGTTCTAGTTTTAAGCATAAATCTAACAAAATATGTGAGATTTATGATTAAAACATGAAGAAAAAAATTATTATAATAATTTGCCAACAATGAGGTAACACAATTTGTACTTTATTCAAGATATAGACTCTAAAAACAAGACTTATTATCTTACAAAATCTTGTTTTAAGAATGTCTGGAAAACAAGACAAAAAATACTAAGACTGTAGAAAGAAGGTGAGAGGACTGCTGTATTTGTGAGGTGGCTGTCATGTGACTCAGACTTGCCCATTTTTAAAGGTCATGTTTGATGTGGATTATATTTCTGAAGTGTATAGGTGGATGTAGACCACATAATTAACATGCTTTCCCCTCAATCCATTTCCACGTAAACCTCATTGCCCTACGTGCTTCTCTAAGTGGGTTATTTCTCTAAACTGAATGATCAGTTTCAGTTTATTGTACAAATCACAAGCCAGACTCTTGATTGTGTGCATTAGAAACTAACTAGAGAAAATATCCCTGCAAGCCCATGACAATGCAGAAGTCAATATATGTATATAATATAAATGTATAATTAATGTGCAAGTGATGATGATCTAATTCTTTCATTATCTACTCATCAGGTCTTTCTCCAAGGATCTAAATGAGCTTGTGTTTTCCCAGCTCAGGTTTAATGCTAATCGTGATAGGGGTTTGATCTACTGAACACCTATGCTGTTAGCATTAGCCCTGCACTGGTGACCAAACTTCAAAGACAGAAGACTACTGATGGAAGATCTGATTACTGTCTTGCAATTATAACACACAGATTAACTGAAACCAAAGCTAAGCATATCAGATAGATAGCAGGCTTGCACACAGTATGATGACATAGCTTAATATAATTTGTAATCTGTTCATTACATAGTCATATTGTATAACAGAGGAACCACAAATGCAACTTTGGTCTGAACTGAAAATAAATAAAAGGAACTTGGCCCCAGTGTCCTTTGTATTCACTTTAATTTCCTTTGTTTGACAGGCTAAATGTGTGAATATGAATGAAATATGTTGTTTTCGTCAATTTCATGAATGAGCATTTACTACCTATTGTAGAGTTACATCACATTCATTCTAGCCTCACCACACAGCTGAATGTCACATATAATTCATCTTACAGCACAAAAAAGCATAGCTTAACATTTCAGTAATATCTCTATCTGGGCCATGTATCAGATGAAGTTGTGCATTTTACATGCAGTTGAGGTTTTTGCAACAGATAAATACTTGGTTTGGTGGTAATTAAGTGGTTAAAGACCTGTTCAAGTAAACTGAAAGTTGCGGGTTCAGATTCATGAAGGAGTGATTCATAAAATGAAGATGTTACTAACACCCCCATTGCCGTTGTGCACTTTAGCAAAGTGCTAAACCTCAGGTCGCCTCATTGGGACAGTCCCTATTTTGCAAGACAGTTGCAAGACATCACCTGCTAAATGGCAACACCTGACAAAATTTGAGGGAGAACGTTGTCACTCTATGACCATGCTAGCTGCAGGCTTTGTTCCGAAAAGGGGTGTGAGCTCCAAATCGCCATTGAAGATATAGGTAGCCCCTAACCTAACCCTTTCCCAAAACTTAACCATGAGTGGAAGTGATGCCCCCCTTTTGGAGTTGGCGCAACCCCCTTTTGGAGTAACTCCGCCATCTTTTGGAGATTCCACCTCCATGTGGAGGTCTCCGTAAAAACGATGAGCAAAACGCCGGTGAACCACATGCAGTGGCCGTCAGTGGGCTGCCAACTTTGCCATTGACTTTACCACCGGTGGGCCTCTACTGGCCCGCTGGCCATGACAGTAGTATTTTGTCAATTTTAAGTTATTTCCCAAATAACAGGTCTCTATCTGTCTTGTTAAAAGACGGTGTTGGATCAACCATGCTCAGATTCAGGGAAAATGAAGACTGTTTTTGTAATCCAATGTCAGTGTTGGTGTATCATTTGGCTTTGTAGGTCTGTCTGGTAAATTATTGGTATGTTTAATGTTCATTTTTATTCTGTTGTTTGTCTAGTATTAATGTTGAATGAATTTGTGCATTTGAGTTATATTGAAAACCAGTGGCATAGCCAAGAGTGGGCCGGGATGGGTCTGGGCACACCCAAACATAGACATGTACAAATACAGTATGTATACATATATGTCATACGTCTTTGGCTGCTGCATTATGTCTCGTTGTTCCAAAGTCTATTCATTAACAGGCTGTTATAATGTAGGAGTTTGTTGCTGTGATGATTCATGCTTCCCACCAGCATACGTTTAGCATGCTAACATTTCCTGCCACTACCTAGCATATCACAAAAAAAAGTTTAATTTGAGTTATTGTGACATGTAAAATGTTTTAAGGTTTAATTGATTCAGTTAGGTTCACTCTACTTGAAGTATTTCAGTTGAAATTACATGGTCATTTTAATTTAAGAAAACTAATTTCAAACATGTGGAACCACTGTCCATGTCTGAATCAAGTTCAGTCAAGGGCGTAGATTTGGTTCGAACATTGGTGGGGGGGGGTTGCAGCGTGAAGCATTTACATGTTTCCATTGATCATGGTAAAAATAATGGAGGGGTTGTACTAGCTTGTTTTGATTATTACAATGTATTCACAATCAAAGCAGAGAGTGTTAACAAAGTGGAACCTTCGACACTGACCCGCTCTTTACACGGAATGTTATTACCGCTGCACACGCTCCTCCTGGAAGCTGTCACAGCATGGCACTGATCTTTTAGTTAGCAGTTAAATGTTTTTTGTAATCTCTTTCTCTGTATTTCATATTTAATAGATTAAATTAGCGGGAACTGTGTGTAATTCATCAGGTCGAGTCGGACAGTGATTTAGGTGCGGAAGTTATATTCATACGCTCACAACAACACATCTGCCTGAATAATAACTTCTCATTGTCTTATTTATTCTATTTCAGTGAACAACAACATTACATAACAGTATAGACAACAGCCATTGGAATTAAAAAACAGACATCAAGACAGTATGCAAAATAAAATACATGCATAATTACTTTGTACAGCTATGGTTTTATTTTATTCAAAAAGTCTATAACACAGGGGGTCCTGGGTATCTCAGCGAGTATTGACGCTGACTATCACACCTGGAGTCGTGAGTTCGAATCCCAGGGTGTGCTGAGTGACTCCAGTCAGATCTCCTAAGCAACCAAATTGGCCCAGTTGCTAGGGAGGGTAGTGTCACATGGGGTAACCTCCTCGTGGTCGCTATAATGTGGTTCTCGCTCTCGGTGGGGCACGTGGTGAGTTGTGCGTGGATGCTGCAGAGAATAGCATGAAGCCTCCACACGCACTAAGTCTCCACGGTAGCCACGTGATAAGATGCACGGATTGACGGTCTCAGATGCGGAGGCAGCCGAGATTCGTCCTCTGCCACCCTGATTGAGGCGAGTCACTATGCCACCATGAGGACTTAGAGCGCATTGGGAATTGGGAATTCCAAATTGGGGAGAGAAAAAAAGAAAAAAAAAAGTCTATAACATTGGCAGTGTACTGAATGAACAGGAAGTTTAATGGGTGTAGTCTTTACTGAAATTGTAAGTTATTGTAAGCAGTTGTAAGATATGCAAGTCATAAACAAAAAGTACCATGTTTTTAGGACTCATGGTATAACTATAGTACATGTCCTAAAAGCATGGTACTTTTTGTTTATAACAAGGTTGACACACCTTGGAGTATAATGTAAATGCATGACATATAAAAGTGTACTGTGGTGCCATGGTACTGCCACAGTGATTATTTGTAAGGGAATGGGGGTTATATAGTAGGTATATACAGTATATGTTTATTGGTTGAAAGCTTTATCAATATTTTTTAAGCATGAATCATATTGGGACCAGTGTTGGGTGTAATGCATTACTAAGTAATTAATTACTGCAATTAAATTACTTTTTCATTGATAAAAGTAAAGTAAGGGATTACTCTTAATTGTTCAGTAATTTAATTACAGTTACGTCTGATATAATTGTGTTAAATACTGTATTGACTCTAGAACAATTCTATATAAAACAACAGTGAATTAAATGTATTTTTTTAAAAGCCCACTTAAATTCTTTGGCCAGTTCAAGAATAATTTATTTGATTTTATTTGATTTATTTGAAAGAATTATCCTTGTATTTTTCATCTGGTCGAGGATGATCAGGGTTTTAGAAAGTAATTAGTAATAAGTAATGCAGTTACTTTTCAGGCAGAGTAATTAGTACAGTAATCTAATTACACTGTAGAAGATGTAATTAGTAGTTAGTAATTAATAAATGTTTTAGAGTAACTTTCCCAATCACTGTTGGTCATGCAGTGTTTCATATGATTAACTGTCATTAATTAGCACATTAACTTAACAGCCCTGAAAATACATTTGCTAAAGAAATAAATTCCCCAAGCTCCCACCAGTTTGAGAACATTTGGTCTAAGAGATATAATTTCAGTCACTGTGTGGCAGAATAATTAACACAGTAATGTTATTCTAGTTAATGTAATTAATGTTATGGCAATAATAGCGAATACCATTAGATCTGACAAGGAACTTATTTCAGCAGTTAATTTGCTGTCGTTTTCTTTCACACGTCTCTGTGTGTGTGTGTGTGTGTGTTGTGTGAATGTTGTGTGTGTGTGTGTGTGAATGTTGTGTGTGTGTTGTGTGTGTGTGTGTGTGTGTGTGTGTGTGTGTTGTGTGAATGTTGTGAGTGTGTTGTGTGTGTGTGTGTGTGTGTTGTGTGAATGTTGTGAGTGTGTTGTGTGTGTGTGTGTGTGTGTGTGTTGTGTGAATGTTGTGTGTGTGTTGTGTGTGTGTGTGTTGTGTGTGTGTTGTGTGAATGTTGTGTGTGTGTTGTGTTGTGTGTGTGTGTGTGTGTGTGTGTGTGTTGTGTGAATGTTGTGAGTGTGTTGTGTGTGTGTGTGTGTGTGTGTTGTGTGAATGTTGTGAGTGTGTTGTGTGTGTGTGTGTGTGTGTGTGTTGTGTGAATGTTGTGTGTGTTGTGTGTGTGTGTGTTGTGTGTGTGTTGTGTGAATGTTGTGTGTGTGTTGTGTTGTGTGTGTGTGTGTGTGTGTGTGTGTGTGTTGTGTGAATGTTGTGAGTGTGTTGTGTGTGTGTGCGTGTGTGTGTGTTGTGTGACATGTTGTGTGTGTGTTGTGTGTGTGTGTTGTGTGTGTGTTGTGTGTGTTGTGTGTGTGTGTGTGTGTGTGTGTGTGTGTTGTGTGAATGTTGTGTGTGTGTGTGTGTGTGTGTGTGTGTGTTGTGTGAATGTTGTGTGTGTGTATGTTTGTGTGTGTGTCAGCCAATCAGGTGACTGTGTGTGTAAGTGTGTGAATGTTTGTGTATGTGTGTATATATGTGTGTATGTGTATGTTTGTGTGTGTGCGTGTGTATATGCATGTGTGTGTGTGTGTGTGTGTTTGTGTGTATGTGTGTATATATGTGTGTGTGTATGTTTGTGTGTATGTGTGTGTGTGTGTGTGTCAGCCGATCAGGTGACTGTGTGTGCTGATAGATATACATGTGTGTGTGTGTTGTGTGTGTGTGTGTGTGTGTGTGTGTGTCAGCCAATCAGGTGACTGTGTGTGCTGATAGATATACATGTGTGTGTGTGTGTGTGTGTGTATGTGTGTGTGTGTATGTTTGTGTGTGTGTAAGCCAATCAGGTGACTGTGTGTGTATGTGTGTGAATGTTTGTGTATGTGTGTATATATGTGTGTATGTGTATGTTTGTGTGTGAATGTTTGTGTGTGTGTGTGTGTATGTGTGTGTATGTGTATGTTTGTGTGTGAATGTTTGTGTGTGTGTGTGTGTGTGTATGTGTGTATGTTTGTGTTTGTGTGTTTGTGTGTGTGTGTGTGTGTATATGTGTGTGTGTGTGTGTATGTTTGTGTGTATGTGTGTGTGTATGTTTGTGTGTATGTGTGTATGTGTGTGTGTGTGTGTTTGTGTGTGTGTGTGTATGTTTGTGTGTATGTGTGTATGTGTGTGTATGTTTGTGTGTATGTGTGTGTGTATGTGTGTTTGTGTGTGTATGTGTGTTTGTGTGTGTATCAGGCATACTGGTGTTCCTGATCTTCTGCTTGATGGACTGTTTAAAGACGAGTACAGTGTTGAACTTCTGAAGATTCCAGAAATACCAGGTAACATTTACACCCATTAAACTTTCTGTTCATTCAGCAGGATCTGTGTGTGTTGGAATACATTGTTTCCTGTGTGTGTATGTTTGTGTGTTTGTGTGTGTGTGTGTATATGTGTGTGTGTGTGTGTGTGTGTGTGTGTATGTTTGTGTGTATGTGTGTGTATGTGTGTGTGTGTATTTTTGTGTGGATGTGTGTGTATGTTTGTGTGTATGTGTGTGTGTATGTGTGTTTGTGTGTGTGTGTGTATATGTGTGTGTGTGTGTGTGTGTGTGTGTGTGTATGTTTGTGTGTATGTGTGTGTATGTGTGTGTGTGTATGTTTGTGTGTATGTGTGTGTATGTGTGTGTGTATGTTTGTGTGGATGTGTGTGTATGTTTGTGTGTTTGTGTGTATGTGTGTATATGTGTGTGTGTGTGTGTGTGTGTGTGTGTGTATGTTTGTGTGTATGTGTGTGTATGTTTGTGTGTATGTGTGTGTATGTGTGTGTGTATGTTTGTGTGGATGTGTGTGTATGTTTGTGTGTATGTGTGTGTGTGTATGTGTGTTTGTGTATGTGTGTGTGTTTGTGTGTGTATGTGTGTTTGTGTATGTGTGTGTGTTTGTGTGTGTATCAGGCATACTGGTGTTCCTGATCTTCTGCTTGATGGACTGTTTAAAGACGAGTACAGTGTTGAACTTCTGAAGATTCCAGAAATACCAGGTAACATTTACACCCATTAAACTTCCTGTTCATTCAGCAGGATCTGTGTGTGTCGAAATAATTAGTTTCTTGTGTGTGTTTTCAGTGACTGCTGGTGCATTTTGTTGTGATGTGGTTCTTACTAAAACAATTATTGTGTTTTATTTGTTTGGAGAGGCTTTTTGACACTATGATTAATTATTTTTGTAATGCTATAACTTTTGATTGCTTTGTCATATCAACACTAAATATTTCTCAGATACAGTTGACATGATTGGAAACAAAACAAAAGTAGTTTTTTGGAGCCACCTTATTTACACCCAGAGATATATAACGTCAAATAAGAAAAAAGTTCATTTTTGGCTCATTTTTTTCCCAGCAGTTTATTATGCTGATAGTCTCAGAATGTATCATAATCTATATCATAAAAAATGTGGAAAGTTTTCTTTACAATGATACCAAACACTTGACCCTCCTTGTTTTTTGTCGAGTTATAAGCCTTTAATTTTGGGTATGCCAATGAAACAGGAAATCTTTAAAAACACATTCAGAGCTTAAAGGGTTAAATTGCATTTGCGTTTGCATGAGGATTTTTTAATACATTTTGTACATTGGCATTCAGTTTCAGTTTAGTTTTATTAAGTAGTTATTAAACACAAGTAAACAGTGAGTAATAAAGTAAGAACAATTTTTTTTATTATTATTTTTACAAGCAATAGATCAAATTAAAACAACAAAAAGTATACAAATTAAGAAAATGGCACTTGAAGTTTGTAACAGCCATGGTTGGGAGGGTTACTTTTAAAATGTATTCCACTACAGATTACAGAATACATGCTGTAATGAACCCATAGCTGGAGGTGGATTAGAATCCATGTTGCAGAGGTTCTTTATTGTCAAAGGCAGTCAACAGTCAGACAATCCAAGGCAACAGGCAAAAGACGTAACCAAAGTCCAGGCAAGGTTCTAAACACAGCAAGGCAAACAGCAAACAAAATGCAAACGAACAGACAAAGGGGTAAATCCAACAAACAGGCTAAAGGGTGAATATACAAGTAACAGGCTTATGCAAAAGAGAACGCTTGGTAAGGCAGGTGAACTGGCAATACTTTGCAACATGTTCAGTGAAGCACATGGCTTATAAAGCTACAAACAGGAAGTGAGAATACAAACAGGAAGTGCCACTAAAACTCATGTGACGGCTCCCTCTGGTGGAGGGATGAACTTTTCATGGGCTGAGGTATTACAACATGCTGTAAAATGACATATGTTACATATTCTGTTAGATTACTCAAGGTTAGAAACGTAATCTAAATATTTTTACTTCTTAAACACATATTTTTTTTCCACTTGTTTTGACTGTAAACAAGTTAATAACAAGTTAAAAAAAAATCTGCCAGTACAGTAAAACAAAATACACCTATATTAAAAATACAATTCTCTATTCTTTGTTTATTTGTTTCTTTCTTTTTTAGGCTTATCATACAGTGTGGAGAAACTAGTGAGAAATGTTTCTGTATTGATATTTGACAGGTTAAAGAAACAGTTTAACCAAAAATGAAAATTATGTCATTATTTACTCACACCCATGCTGTTCCTAACCTCACTTTAAAGCCTAAAAAAGCACCCAAAATAACATAAAATTAGTCCATGCGACTTGTGCATCATATTTCAAGTCTTCTGAAGGCATGCGGTATGTTTTGGCCGGAGAAACCACCCAAAATGAAGTAATTTTTCGGTGAAAATTCGAGCGCTATGAGAAAAGCTTGTGCACAGTGGCTTGTGTGTTCACATGAGAATTTGCCTTGTTTATTTCTACAATTATGGTTTACAATTAAGTTCTGAGGTAAGCCTTTAACAAATCTTGTACTCTCTCTCACTATTTATTTATTATATGTGAATATTTTCTCTTGTCGCAGATGGAGATTCCCTCAACCAAGACAGTGACTCCGCCTCTCACATCTTAAGCCACACCCCCTATCCCTCCCCCTCAGCACTAATCTGTATTATATTGTGGAATAAATATGTTTGCAATGTGTGGAGAATATGTGTTTAGTATGTGTTTGCACATCTTGAGTGACATCTCCAAAATGGAGGAACAAAGTACTTGAAATTAAATAACTAAATCAATAAATAATTAATAAGTACATTTAGAAATAACTGAATCACTACATAAAATAATCCATTATAAAAAGTATTTTTTTTTTTTTTTTGTGATTAAAACCTACTATTTTCAAAAGTCACTATTAATAATAATAGGCTGAATTTCCAAATTACACCTAATGGACACATTAAAGCCTGTTTTCCCCAGAGTTTTTCATGATAATGGTAGGGAAAAAATAATAACAAAAAAACATAATTTATTTAATTATTTAAATATTTTAAAATTGGTACATTTCATTTTTTATTAATTTAAATATTTAATTTTAAATAGTTTGTCCATAGTGTGCAGGACCAGAGTACTCGAAATGAAAAGACAAAATCAATAAATAAATATAGCTGCAAGCAACAATTAACGGGGATCAAGCTATTAAGGTCCTTTATCTATATATGCAACCAATATTAATTATTAATTAGACAGTCCATTAACACCTAAAACAATGATTGTTAGGTCACACAGACATATGGCATTTTTTACATTCATGACTGTTATAGCGCCACCATGAGGCAGAGGAGCGACATTTTTTTTCATGTGCCCTCAGATTGACGTCATACATAAATGTCCAAAATTTGGTGATAAGATCTAATTCCATTCAAGAGTTTTAACCATTTAAGTAAATGTGGCCACGCCCACTTTTAACGTTTTGGCGTACCGTTGCGACGATGAACTTTTTGAACTTTTTTTGATAATTGTTGATATTGGGACTCCAGAGAATCTCTCTTCACTGGTTTGGTTCCGATTGGGTGATCGACCTAGGACTAGTTCGAAAAAGTAGTTTTAAAAAAAATAATCTTTAATATTTAACAAAGGATTTGATTCACACCAATGGTTCTTGAGGCAAAGTTGATCAGAATGAGGAGATCTGTCATATGGTATGATAATGTGTGTCTGAGTGAAACACAGCGGTATATACAACAATTTACATGCATGAAATACACGATAGCGCCTCCCGGTGGCCAGTGTTTTATCAAATTTTGCACAGACAAATAGGGCCAAGAGACAAATAGGCCTACCATGTTTAGTTTCGATCTGCCTTTTCTAACCCTATCTAATAGCTGCTAAAAGTTGATTTTTCAAGATATGCGCCTGATGGCACCTTGGACAAGGACACTACATAAAAATTTTCAATTTGATCGGACTAATGGTTCCATAGTTAGAGCCATTTTTAGATTTTTTTATTATTATAGCGCCACCAAGAGGCCAACTTCTTTTGTGTGTCCTCAAAATGACCCTATACATAAGTGTACCAAATTTGATGATAATATCTCATTCCATTCATTAGTTATAACCGTTTTATTAAAAGTGGCCACGCCCACTATGTACGTTTTGGCGTACCGTTTGATGATGAATCGAAAATTCAAAATTCCTTTTGCTTGGGACTGTGCTGAATCTTTCTGCACTGGTTTGGTTCCAATTGGGCGAACGGCCTAGAACGAGTTTTTTTTTTTTTTTGGAGCAAAAATTTTATGGTATTCCAAAAGATCGCCTTATGGTTCAAGAGTTATGGCCCAAAATGTGAATTTGTGTTGTTTTGTTTACTGTAGCGCCATCTATGGGCCGATCGGGCCGATTCCATGTGTATGGCTAGCCAGCCGGAGTACTACCATTCCCCAAAGTTTCAGGTCTCTAGGCCTTACGGTTTGGTCTACACGATCAGTTTTAGGGCAGAATAATAGTAATAATAATAATAATAATAATAATCCTTACAAATACAATAGGGTTTCAGCCCTTCAGGCTTGAACCCCTAATTAAACCAATACGTACATTATAAAATAAGTGAATCACTACATAATTAAATAAAACAATAATTAAAATGTAACCATTTATTTAGTAATAAATAAACTCATTACTGTCAAGAAAATATGTAAATAACCATATGTTAAAGTCAACATGAAACGACATTCACAGCCCATTTTCTTCAGTAAACTGATGTTTTTGAGTGAAACTGGATATTTAATGAGAAAACAATCTAGGGCGGGACTTGAGAAGTGGGCGTTTCATAGCAGAATTGAGCTGAATGTGATTTTACCGAAACACTAAGTAGCTGTTTGGCTTTTGCTGAACATCATCCAATAGATTGTGTGGCCTTGATGATGTCAGTCTAAAAGGAATGTTGTTTCAAACAAGTCAATACATTTGGGAATAATGTACACTTATAAGACAACGTGTGTTAAGAAGGACAATATGGTGAATTTTGATTTAGTATTTTTCAAATTGAGTTTCAACTACATTTGTGCAACAGTTAGTCTGATCACATGAAGTTGTGATTTCAGTACACATATCTGGTGTGATATGAGAGCATGTTTATATATCTGATGGAGTTTAAACCCTCCGAGTCTTCTGCGTGTGTTAGCTTGTTTAAGCAGGTCTGAGCTTAACGTGTGTGAGTAAAATAAGTGTTCAGCACTTTGCCAGGGCGAAGACAAAGACTCTGTTGTAAATGTGACTGTGACTGTCAGGATTGCGGCAGCTGCGGCGTCTGTCGCATGCAGACAGGTGCACAGTGTGTGTTTAAATGCCACAGGACTTTAATTTAACACCTGATTACAGGCAACAAGGCAGAACTTTTCATAGTAGGCCAATCTCAATGTGAGATGTGTATTTAATGCAAGTATTCAGTCACACGTGTTGTGTTGTTGTGTTGATTTCTGGCCCTGCAGCCGCAATAATGAACTCGTATACGATGGAGGATATTTGATACTTTACTGCCCCTGGGGCAAAAAAAACTGCAGAGCAGCTGTTGTCTCAGTTCTGCCTGACAACCGTGTGTGTGTATGTGTGTATATGTGACACACCCAGACCCTTAAAGACAAATGCACACACTCTTTGCTTGAACTCTCACCAACAGAGATGTTTGAATAAAGATGCTTGCAATTTATGAACGACAAACATGTTCTTATAGGAATGTTGTGAAGTCCAGACATTACAGTGATCAGCTGTGCTCTCCAAAACAAACACACTGGAATACCATTACAGTTCTGTTATGTATATATACAGTATATATATATATATATATATATATATATATATATATATATATATATATATATATATATATATATAAAACAACAACACATTTAGCCTTCTTATATAATGTTTTTTTTTTTTACAGTTTTCTTGACAAAATTATGGTAATAGGTTTTTTGGTACTGTTGTAATACTATGGACTTATTTGAGGTACCTTGGAGTGCCATGTAAATACCATGGTACATGAGTATAGTATATGCATATATATATTTGCAGAAACATAAACGTATGACATATCTTACCAACACTTGACATACATGACCAGAAGATACAGGTATAAGTATAAATAAAAACAGAATTCACAGAAAAACAATAAATATAGACAATTTACAATTAGAGGCTATAGACAGTGAACCAAATGTCAACTCGTCCCTCCTTTTCTTTAAAAAAGCACAAATATGTGTTCCAGTGAGACACTTACAATGGAAGTCAATGGGGTCAATCTGTAAATGTTAAAATACTCAAAAGTATAGACATAAGACATAAACAATATGTGTGTTAACATGATTTTACTGTGATTAAATCACTTACTAACCACATCTGTGGAAAGTTAGAGACAATTTTACAACTGTGTTGACAAATAGCTAGAATTTCATCCGCCTACAACAGTACTCCGCCGCAAAAAACGTCAATTTAACCCCATGAACTCTATGGAAAGGGGGTCGCTATATCACGAAAACAGTTTACGTTTAAAACGTTGAAGTCTCCGTATACATAAGTCAGGCATATGAGTATCATTTGAAAGCTTCATTCATTTTCATCACTTCAATGTGTTACTTAAAAAACAAAGCAAAATAAGGGCGTTAAAAATTAGCACCCCCTAGAGGTCATGTGGTAGAAATATTTATATGAAAATAAAAGTCCTTCACATAGCACTTAAATTCATGTAAAATGTAATATATAAAACTATAAAAAGTCATATATCAAATGAAAGCTCTCACTCTCAGGAATGTGATGTTACAGTTTATTTTGTTGCCCTAATACCACAGTTCAAAAGCTTTTCAAAAGAATCACAATGTGACAAATTAATCAAACACAAACGTCATTTTTTGTGCCGATAACTGCTGCTGTAAGCCTTAAGCAGCCAAAAACTTTATATCTGCTTTTACCTTAGAATGTTTTCAAAAAAATTAGCCATTGTTTACTTGTCTGTGAGTTTGCTTCGCAATGGGGAGGATCTCAGCTTTCTAATGACACCTAGATTGAGCTTCTAGTCCATTCAGAGGACGAGATATTCAATGAAACAATGAGGGTGTTGCTTGAACTGAAAATTAGACTGAATGTCTATGGACGAGCACATCTGTGAGGGGGGTGATCTTATCTGGGGGGTTTTCTGAAAAATTAGAATTGTTTTTTGCAATTAGTTCACAGTATGTGTGAATGGTGAGCTTTTAAATTTGAGTGTGTAAAATTGCGGGCGGCAGCCCAAAAATCCACCAGAGTTTACTTTACAGCACAAATAATACATGAGTTTTAACAGAAATATTAATGTAAGTGCTTTTATAAAATGATAAGCGTCACATTTCTGCCTCTAAACCCTCCAAAAATTGGCCCCATTGACTTCCATTGTAAGTGTCTCACTGGAACACTGATTTGTGCTTTTTTTAAAGAAAAGGAGGGACGAATCGAAATTAATTTTTGTGGTAATCAACATTATGACACACATGCTGTCGATTGAGCTTAACTTGTATTGAACCCGGAATATGACTTTGGTAAAGATAATAATGATTCTCCATACATTTGTTGATCGAATAGTTGACGTAAATTTTGTGATTGTCTTTAAAATCGATGCTGCAAGTCACAGTGATTTTACTAACGAGGCGGCTAATTGCTTTTATAAAACGGCCGCAACAACAATATGATAAAAGGCACCTAGCTATATTTATTACCGTTAATAACTGGAATTAACTATTCCTCAACCATTGGCCTTTTGCAAAAGTGTAGGCTGTTATCGGTTGCCAAGAAACGTCAAAACTTGTGCTTATATCGTCCATTTTAAAACACATTCGAACGTGGATTATCCAGCCAAATTTGTGATTTGACTAATGATTTATTGCAAATAATTAAAGGTTATAATATTAATTACAATAAACAATTCTCCCGCCAAGTAATGTAATTAATTTGCGTAACTGTAGGCCGTTTACAACACGGCGCATTGATCTAGAACTCAACTGATGTGAAGAGGTCATAGGTGTGCGGCTCAACCAATTAGATTTCAGAGCCGGAACTATTTGTTTTATAATTTCTTTGTTTTAATCGTAAATACTACTGAAATGTTGTGTCAGTTTTCTCCTGCTGCGTCCTACAGACTTTGGAGCACTCATTAAATATTAAATTCACTATACATGCTCTTTTGTTTGTATGGTTAACACAGTAATGAGTGTAGGTAAATAATTAGTGCTGTTCCCGCCCTCTACACATCCGCCAGTCACACGTGCGCGCTCACGCTCAGTCGGGCACAATCGAGCATCTCCAACAGTAAAACATGTTGTGTTTATTTACTTCTTTCTTGGATACTTCTGGAGAGTTCTGCCGGTGTCTGGAGAACATGTTCGTGTCTGTGGCTTTACTGATATTAATACAGGGTAAGTGCGTTGTTCCATCTGATCTTCTTAAAGTCTCATTATCTCATTTAGAGAATAAGATTAGACTTCTATCAGCTTGTGTGGGCGCGTGCATGTATCATATATAAAGTGCTTTGTTACAATCTGTCCGCATATTTATATTGAATAAAAAGGTGCTCAAACTACTTTACACGTTGCAGAAAGCACTTGTATTAAAATCGCGTCCTCAAACTTGACGTGTATTGAACCCCCCCCCCCTGTTTACAGAAAGTATATTTAATTGTATCAGTTTAATTGATATCCTTCAGGTAATATAGAGATTTTCTGCTTGTCATTTCATTAAAGAAATCCTTTAAAGTTTTTAGATTTAAATGGCATTAATTATATTAAACATTACTGAATTAATGAGGAAGATTGTAAAATCAGCTGTAATTAACCCTTGAGCGTCAATATAAAAAAGTTAATCAGAGGTCCTTACAGGACAAAAATGTCCGTGTCAAAAAAACTGCCATATTAATATTATTTTCCACTTTCACTGACTTAGATTCTTTAACCAACATCAGTCCTGATCATAACTACCAAATATTCATTAATTTTCAGGATTTTAACCCTTTAAATGCCAGTTTGTTTATATAATGCCACTGTTGTTTTTTTACACACTCTCTTACACACACACACACACACACACACACACACACACTCTCACTCTCTCACACACACACACACTCTCTCTCACACACACGCACACTCTCTCACACACACGCACTCTCTCTCTCACACACACACTCTCTCTCTCACACACACACACTCTCTCTCTCTCTCTCTCACACACACACTCTCTCTCTCACACACACTCTCTCTCACTCACACACTCACTCATACACACTCACACACACACACACTCTCACTCTCTCACACACTCTCTCTCTCACTCACACACACACACACTCTCTCTCTCACACACACTGTCTCTCACACACACACACTCTCTCTCTCACACACACTGTCTCACACACACACACACTCTCACTCTCTCTCACACACTCTCTCTCTCACACTCTCTCTCTCACTCACACACACACACACTCTCTCTCTCACACACACTCTCTCTCACATACACTCACTCTCACACACACACACACATACACACTCACTCATATACACTCATACACACACACTCATACACTCACTCATATACACTCATACAGACACTCACACACTCACCCATACACACACTCTCTCACACACACACACAATTCTCAACACACACATACAAAACACACTCTGACATCCATACCAACACACACACAATTTTAGCTGCATCATTTATTCAATTGTCCTGCAGTGCTCTATAATACAGCAAACAGAAAATAGGGGAAAAGCTTGTATTTGCTCCATAGGCTAAACATGAGAAAAATGGCACCATCTGGTGGAAAATATTAAAAATTGAAATGAAAGCATAATATCATATAATTCATGATTTTATGCTTTAACGGCACTGGGATCAAATATTGCAGTTTTAATGGGTTTCAATGGGGACATTATTATCCTGAAGGTCCTGAGTGTAACTATTTTGTGTACAGTGTATTATAGATGTATTATAGGAACTGAGGATACACACCTTTGACTAAATTTATGCCGTTGGCATTAACACAGTCAAAATGATTGAAAAAGCAAAAATGAAAAAGACAAAAATGTCCCGAAGGTCGCACAAGGGTTAAAGTGCGCTGGAAGGCAAATATGATTATCATGTTGTGACTAATATAAGGGTTGTTTAAATGATACTTCATTTAATGAATGCTATTGTACTTCAATGTTACAGGTCCAGTCTGGTTTTAAGTTGGCCAAAAGTTGTTGTTTGAGTTCTGGAGGGATGCTCTACATGGGTGGCATTTAATTGGTTCTGGTCCATGATTGTTCAGTGGTGTATTCCAGTCATGAACGGCATGTTTGTGAGGGTTTAGATGTATGAAGAGCATCTCTGGTGTTTAAATGCATCTGTTGATTCTGGCATGAGTGTGATTGGCGAGTTTGCTGTGATTCTACATCTCTGAGCACACAGATGCTACTGCTGTGATAATATAATGTATGTGTGTCAGCGAAAGTAAGACAGAGAAAGGGGTTTGAACTCAGTTGTGTGTGTGAGAGTGGGGTTGTCTGTGCCAGCTGTTGCAGGGTAGAGTTACACACACACACACACACACACACACACATATACACACACACACACACACACACACACACACACACACACACATAGAAAGTCTTTGTTTTGTGTCTTGTGCTCCACCAACTCAAACACTCGACCCATCATCACAACAATCAATCAATCAGCTATTGATCTGCCTTTATTCACAGCCATTCTCTGCTTGATATGTTTTATATATTGTAAGTTGATGTATTTGTATGATAATATGTGCATTTAATAAATAACTAGAGCATTAACTTCTATGTCAAAAGGGAAAGTGTACATTTTAGGTGCGGAAACTCCTCGCTATAAAGTTTTTCACCATATTTAACCACCTTTTTACAGTTCACTTAAAATCGGCATGAGGTCAAAAAGTACTTTAGGACACATTCCTGACTAGGGCGGTCACGATTATGATATTTGGCTGACGATTAATTGTCAAACAAATAATTGCGATTATGACGATTAATTATCTGTTTTAGTTTAATTGTCATTTCTTAAGGTGCACGTGTGCTTTATACACATTTTTACATGTTTAACTTCAAATATATAAATCAAATAATAATATGGATATATGATTTCCTTTTAAGGCTTTAAAACGATATGAATCACATCAAAATCATCAATATTTCGAAATACTTTTTGGTCAACTTTAGTTTTGGTAAATTTGACATTTACACTGTTGTTTTTGAAACTCATTAATTTATTAATTATTATTAAAATATATATATATGGTTTTATTATATTTATATCATATTATATTAAGCAATAGTAAAATACTTCTGTCCTAATTTCTTCACTTTCACACGTCATTTTAATGCTCTTTGATGAAACCAACGAGCCCGTATTTCTCATGAAGCGTTGAGATTTAATTTCATAATTGTATCACTCCACAGAAATAGAGTAAGTGTGTGTGTGTGTGTGTGTGTCACTCTGTGTCATTACCAATACCTTAATGAACCCACTTTGACCAGAAAAATTTGCCATTACATGATCTTTAATTTAAAGTGAAACCGGAGCACTTTGCGTTCACTATCAAAGTTTCTTTGTTCGTTTATATTTTCGTGGGAGTTTGGAGCCAGCCTCTGCTGACGGCGCGCACTTTTCCGGACAGGAGCTGCTCTGGTTGACATCTGCGGTGCGGCTCGGTGACGCTCAAAGTTCAACTGAATGACACACAAACACACCATTCATGGCATTTCTACAGGGTTCGTACAAGGCTTTTTTTTTTCGTAATTTGGCTTTTTCAAATTTAAGTGCTGGAAAATCCTTTTTACCAAGAGGTGCTTAAAAAGTTCTTGAATTATAGAAAATCATAAAATACGTTGCTTAATTCATTTAATAAATGAAATGTATTTATTTTCGGAAAAACACGACGACAGAATACTGAAGCAGGCAGCGCATAGACGGCGCTGTCACGTGACTCCTGTTACTTTTGTCAGCGCTGTTCAGAACGGGCCAATCACAATCAAGTGTTGCTGGAGGATTTATAAATATATATTTTATAGATACTGCTGTGGCGGATTTAACAAGTATAAATCCTTGCAACTATCAGTTTTAATTACAATTTACTCTCCAGAGTGGAAAAATGAGATGAGATGTAAAACGTTCTGAGATTTGAATGCCGATCCGTGGAGGATTCAGTTTTGTGAGTCGTCTAGCGCCCCCTTGTGTAAAGAAAGATTTGTGTCTCATAAAATAGATTATTTCTGACAACATTTGGGTCAATATCAAAATATGTTGACAAACATGTCCCTTGACTTTTTTTAGTCATGAAGCTTTCAAATAGCGAAGAAAAAAAAATGATATTTTTTTTTTAAATAATTTTATAACCTATCCTTTTATGATATGAAATGGCTTGACTCTGTTTTGCTAATTTTTTTTGAAAATATATTTGAAATTGTTAATTGCCTGAAAAAAATCCTTGTCCCGTTCATCTGGTACACCACTTCTGTGACATGTTTATTTTAATAAAAGCATTAGTGCAAGGCCAAACAAGTGTGCCAAAAAGCAAAACAAAATTATTATTAATAATTTAAATAATTTAAAAAGAATGTTTGTCCCTTGATTTCATGGCATTGGTGTTATCAATGATAAAACATTTTTCTTTTTTTTTTTTTATTATGTTTTAAAATAAATTTAAATACAAAATTTGTGGAAAATATTTTTTAAGGTCAAAGTTCAGAGGCTGCTTAAATATGCATATAGTGATTTTTTTCCCAGCATGTTAAAAAGTTATTCACTTTTTAAATAAAATACTGAACCCTCATTAGTGTTAACTTGCTTCATTTGTGAAAAAAAAATTAAATAATAAAAGAACAACAGCCAAATTGTCCATTGTGAAATAAATAATGTCAACTTGTTATAAAATGTTTACCCTCGGCGTTTATAGGCAAAAATTGAACGGGAAATTGTAATATTTTGTAAGTTGGAAAGTCAAATTTTTTTGAGAATGACCCATTTGTAATTTGGGTCAGTTCCTCTCATAAATCTTTACTGTTGTTGGAAAGTCAAATGTGTTTTAATGAGCACACTACAATTGCACATCGATTTAGTCATGAACCAAGAATTGTTACTGTGAGAATGTGTAGTTAAAGATGCTCACTGATGTAAATTAACTGAATGAATAAAATATTTTTATTTAAAATGAGAAATAAAGAATAAATAAACAAATAAAAATGTGCTTGAAAGTCCTTGAATTTAACTTTGAAGCATCTGTATGAACCCTGTTTATATAGTCGCTTAAAATTCCCTTATTTGGGCATTCAGATGTGACTGGAATTTGAAGTGCACAATAACCGCGATCAGACGATTATTTAATAATCGCGACAGGCCTATCCCTGACCTTATAACACGATTCTTATTTTAAAAGAATAAAATGTTTGTCTTTGCAAGATTTCATGAGCTTGCTCCGCCTCTAAAACCACTTTTATTTTCATCTGATGTCATCAAGACCTCTTATTTTTCACACAAAAAAAGAAAATATAATAATCATACATAATTAAAACTAAACTTCTCTCTCCACAGCCCCTCCCAGAGAGTCCCCCAAAAACACGAAATAGTTGCCCCATTTCCTATCAAACAAATCCCACAACCCCAACCTTCTGCTTGATACCTTGTCGAAAGCTGCCACCCTCCCCATCTCCGCACACCACTCCGGAAATGAGGGCGCTCCATCCGACTTCCATCCCCTTAAAATAACCTGCCTACCAATCATAACACTGGTCAGAACCCAATTTATTTTGTGTTTGTCCCCCATATAGATGACCGCCTCATCGCCCAAAATACAGAGTCTGGGGCAGAATGAGATTTGAGTGCCCAATACGTCACACATAAAACTCTGAAACTTCAATCAAAATTCTTTGATCTTAACACACCACCAAAAGACATGGGTTGTGTCTCCATCCTCTGATTGGCATCGCCAGCAGGTGGGTGTGCCTTTAAGACCAAGCCTATACAATCTAGAGGGGGTCCAATAGAATCGATGTAAAATCTTTTTTTTCACCCAATTTGGAATGCCCAATTCCCAGTGCGCTCTAAGTCCTCGTGGTGGCGTAGTGACTCGCCTCAATCCGGGTGGTGGAGGACGAATCTCAGTTGCCTCTGCGTCTGAGACCATCAACCCGTGCATCTTATCACGTGGCTTGTTGAGCACGTTGCCACGGAGACATAGCGCATGTGGAGGCTTCACGCCATCCACCGCGGCATCCGCGCTCAACTCGCCACACGCTCCACCGAGAGCGAGAACCACATTATAGCGACCACGAGGAGGTTACCCCATGTGACTCTACCCTCTATAGCAACCGGGCCAATTTGGTTGCTTAGGAGACCTGGCTGGAGTCACTCAGCACGCCCTGGATTCGAACTAGCGAACTCCAGTGGTGGTAGCCAGCGTATTTTACTACTGAGCTACCCAGGCCCCCACATCGATGTAAAATCTTGAATAAACAGCATGATTAAAAATTGATTAGAAATGTGAATAAATTATAAATTTAACCCTAACACTAATGCAATAAATGTACTTAAGCAATTATAAAAAAAAAAAAAAAAGCAGTGACTAAAAATGGTTCAAGGAACAAAAACCGAAAAGGAGCGAAATTCTTTACGGATCGTAACCGAAAACAGGAATGAAATCCCTTTCAATTGTTCCATAGTGATATCATTGTGCCTCATTCATTTCATAAATATATGAGTAATTTCAGAGTAATTTGCACATAAAATTGAGTTTCCGCCAGTTTCACGAACGCTTCATACTCCCCAGATTTGTTAGTTAAACGTGTATGTTAGTGAATTCCAAACAATCGTAAATAGGTGGCGTGTGCATGGTCTTTCAATTATCATAATCCACGCCCATGAAACACCATATAAGGAAGTCACCAAACTCGCTAGTATATGCTGTTTATTGAAATAGTTTTTATGAATGAAGTGCATTCACATCATCAAATTTTTCCCCTTTTTCACCCAATTTGGAATGCCCAATTCCCAATGCACTCTAAGTCCTCGTGGTGGTGTAGTGATTTGCCTCAATCCGGGTGGTGGAGGACGAATCTCAGTTGCCTCCACATCTGAGACCGTCAATCCACGCATCTTATCACGTGGCTTGTTGAGTGCGTTACCGCGGAGACATAGCCCCACCGAGCGCAAACCACATTATAGCGACAACGAGGAGGTTACCCCATGTGACTCTACCCTCCCTAGCAACCGGGCCAATTTGGTTGCTTAGGAGACCTGGCTGGGGTCACTCGGCACGCCCTGGGATTCGAACTAGCGAACTAGCGAACTCCAGGGGTGGTAGCCATCATATTTTACACATCATCAAATATTGATATAGCAAACACAATAGCATCTCAAAGAAAGTGAGTTATTGTCATCGCACGTTTTACTGTCATCGGAGGTTCTTTTGAGAATCAAACAGTTCAAGAAGGCAATAAAAATGGTTTGACATGACTGTAAATAATGGGAGGAGGATATCCACCACCATTAATCTTCTCTGGTTCAGTTCACCAGCATCATTTGTGAAACTTCTCGGGTAAATCATGATGGTAACAGTGATATACTTGCAATTGGAAGAATCTTCAGAGAAATGAATAGAACATCTGAAGATGATCTTTGAATGAAACGCTGTAAGATTTTACAGATTTGCAAGCTATAAACGACAGTGTGCTGGCTTTCTGTTTTTCCCCATCGTATTGTGGTCGCACCTGTCCGCGATGTGTTTATTTATGGGTTTAACAGCATTAGCATTGACCATACATTATCAACTGATTTACTGCTGCTTATACTGAATTATGAAACCTAAATTATAGAGTTCATATCAGATAAGAAAAACTGTTCAGTCATGTTAGAGGGTATTCATTTCTTCGAGAAAAATGAAGCACGTCTGCTGGAGTTGGGACTTTGAAAAAATATTCAAGCAGTAAAGAAAAGTTTCTAAATAACTATAGGGTATGGTTTAAAAAGAAAACAATGCTTTTTTTTTTTTTTTTTTACTAATTTACGTTATTTTTTTTACGGTTTATTTCACTCATTTTATGAGTAAAAAAAAAAAATCATTACTTATTTAATATAACTTCTATCAAAATGTAGTCATGATAGTTTGCCTGAAAGAGCACAACACATTCGGTGTAAATTTCGTTTGTACCAAGTAACACTTGGGGAAAAAAAACTTTCATGAATCCGAGAATTTACATCTGAACGGCTTTATGAACGTTTTAGACAATTTTTTCTGCTCATGTTTCATGAATGATGCACATTATTTTTAAATGCTGGTAACCAGTTAATAACCGGTTAATTTTGTTTCTCCAAAATGTTCTGAATTACATGACTTCCTGTTGCCTGAAAAAGTTAGCCTTCTCTCTTTTTAGCGCTTTGAATCCGAAGGAAAGCGCTAGTTTAAAAACCAATGTTAACAAATTAAAAACAGCTCGGCCTGCGAAAGGTGACGTTTAGTCCAAACTGCCCATGCATGCAGGAAAGAGAGATTTAGGCCATTAATTAATTTTAGGTGGCCAAATAATTATTTTAAATATTAATATTATGACTATGACCTTACTATATAGGCTGCTGTATATACTAGGCCTGTTATGATTTCTACCCTGAAAACTCCTCCACATGGGAAAAAATGTAATTGCTTATTTTTGCTTGAGGCAAGTCCCTTATTTTGAGCTTGTTTTTCCAAAACCGGTGCCTTGTTTCTCTTCACTGCAACTGTTATATCACCCACCCTTAGCAGAGAGTAATGTCATTTTAAAAAGTACGTTATTAACCATTCTTTTATTTTGCTCTAACTGGTTACCAATTGGAAAGGAGGCTGCGGACCACCAGAACCAGTATGGAAAAATACTGTTTCTGCTCTGAACGAACCGAAATGAAAAACATTTACTTTTTAGTCCCTAAAACAGTTTTTCATATCTGCGTTTTCATGCTGATGTAAATGAAAAATGATATGCTGATGGCTTTAATTTGATCAATAATTGGTCAAACTATTGGTGGCCCAAATATTTCTCCATTGACATTGGGTTGGTGAGTAAGAGTAAGAGCTTTCTGAAGTAAAATATGAGTGTGTGTATGCTGACTCAAGTTTTCAAGTGTCGTATTATGACAGGTGTGTGTGTGGTTCACCCAGGGACGTGTGTTGGATGTGTTGTGAGGATGTCAGGTTCCTCCTTATCTCACTTTGTCAGTTCCTGCAAGTGTCGTCTATCACACTGGACACCGTCATGAAAGCCGTCAGTCCTCGACACACACAAAGACTCTCTTCTCTTTCCCTCAAGCTTTCCATCTTTTCCTCAAAGCCTGAAATCTCCACCGCTTTCAGGAGGTTGTCGAGGTCACGCTAACTACATGTGATAAGATGCAGAATGGAATGTCTTTGTCACGGGTCTGACACCACAATAATTCTGCCACCAGTTACGCTCATGTTGTTCCAAACCTGTATGACTTTCTTTTGTGGAACGCAAAAGGAGGTGATTAGCAGAATGTTCACGCTGTTCTTTTCCATACAATTAAAGTGACAGATGCAGTTTACGCATTGCACTCGGGTTGAAGAACTAAGGTCAAGCTCCAAAAAAAGCACATAAATGTATAATGAAAGTAGTGCAAATCAGTCCAAATGCATTATATGGGAAAAGCAGTGTAAACAATCAGCCTAAAATGTTCTTTTGTGCTCAACAGAAGAAAATAAAGTCATAGGGAGTCTGAACAACTTGACGCAGTGCACATTTCAACTCTGAAATATAAAAGATACAGATGAAAAACAACATTCCTTAAGTGTGAGCTAATAGATGCTGAGTGACCACTCCACCCAAACTAACACATGACTAATACCAGAGACTGTTGGTCTGAGATGGAGCACTTGTTTCAAAATGATTGGGAGAAACTGGAACGCCCAATATAGCGGGTGTAGAAAAGGAATTCCAGCCTTTTTGATAAACGCATCACTTGTCAGTTAACTCTAGAATGCGCATTAGCTGGACCAGCCTGAAAAAAAATATATTAGGGCTGTCAATCGATTACAATTTTTAATGGAATTAATTGTAGGATATGCCAATGAATTAATCGCAATTAATCGCATACATAAATATTTTCTGAGAAAGACCCTCAAATAACAATAATTCAGTATATAATTATTAAATAATTATAAATAGTTATATTTAAATTAAATAAACATAATATTCTTTACATAATCAAAATGCATTACATTATTGTAGCAGATGAGTAAACATTGATAAGATGATAGAAAAAGTGGCTTTAGAAGTGAATATATTGTTTATTTTCATATTATTGAACATAAGCCAATCATTGGCCTGCAGTCCACAAAATCTATTTTGCAATTACCTGAATATGCTGCGCAGCTCCTGGTCCAAGCACTGTTCATCTCAAGATTGGACTACTGCAATGCTCTGTTGCCCAGCCTCCCTAATAGCACAATTAAGCCACTGCAGTTGGTCCATAATGCAGCGGGGTGTCCGGTCTTCAACCAAAGCAAGAGGGCCCATGTCACCCCCTCTTAATTTCACTCCACTGGCTACCTGTATCTGCCCTCATCAAATTCAAGGCTTTGACTTTGGCCTTCAGGACAGCTGATGAAACAGCACCCTCTTGCTTCAACTCACTCATCCAGGTTTATGTCCCCTCTCGCTCCTTACGATCAAAGAATGAGCAATGCCTGGTGGTTCCATTGCAATGGTACAAAGTGAATAACTGGACAGTTCCTTTCTCATCAGTTCTCTGTCAACATCCATTCCTTTTAGACTCAAATCACTCAGAATGACTGTATGAAAATATAATGGTTCTTTGTGAATGCAGGGGATTTTAACATTCATGTTTGGTATCATTTAAAAGGTCTCGGTGCGACTGATACTGATATTGGTCTCATTCTCACAGCAGTAGGCTTGGTCATAACAAAGATTTTCGAATTTTGAGAAATTATTTCTCTGCTTTCTGGGTGTGTCTACTGGGGGTCTTTAATGTTTATGACCTCCAGTATGCAGGAAGTTGTGACCTCCTGAATCGCTGGATTTCATTCAATTCCAATTGAATAGCCTATTGTTTCCATTTGATGCAATTACCATTCTGGTTTGGATACTTAAAGGGAACTCACAAGTGGCTCAGTGGAATTCTGAAGCCAGAACCCCGTCGGGCAACACTACGCACTTTGCTGATATCAGGTATGCATTTTGTTATGTCTAGATTAGTCTTTTGAGTGTTGGAGGTTTGGTATTGATTTATTCTGAATTGATTATGTAATTGGCATGATACATGAATACCTGATTAATAAACTGCTAAACTTTATTCTATTTTGACTTATTCTGAAATTTTTGGCTTTAGTATATTAAGTTGAGGCACATCAGCTGAGCTCTTCGCTTTCTGGCTAACCATTTTAGTAAAGTGGACTGTAAAGGCTAAAAGAAAGTACTGTTTGGGACAATGGAATGTTGATTGACCCGTCTAAATAGTAGTAGTCATGACCCCTATTTAATGTTAATATTACTCTAGATAAGTGTAATAGGAAACTATAGAATTAAGCAAAACTACTATTTAGAAGTAGTAATCATTCTAAGTCATATTAGTCATTTACCTCTGGCTACCTCTGATGTGGGATCCGTGTACGAGACCTTTAAGTGAAAGGAATGAATGAGCACAGTCTAAAGTATAGAATTACCTAGAGTAATCAAGTATCCAAATCGAGATTGAATGACCAGTATTACAGTAATTGGAGTCCTAACCTTAATTCGAGGTCTTTTACAATTGGAGTCAGATCAAATTAATAATGGATTCAGATTTGGTCTAAACTAAACCAGATAGTTTAAGATGTTACAACCACACACGCCCGAACAGACGAATGCGCAGATACCTTCACCACTCTACTGGATACTGACATTGGACCAAACATAAGGCATTTGCGTTAAATATTTATATATATAAATCTGTGTCTTTCTTCTGCTCTACCTTCTGTACTACTCCAGTTACGATTAGAACTTAGCAGTGCGATACTGTTGACTTTTGTATGAGATACAAAAGAGAGACCTGGCTGGAGTCATGCCCTGGATTTGAGCTCACGACTCCAGGGGTGGTAGTTAGCGTCTCAGGTACTCGCTGAGCTACCCAGGCCCCCCAAAGATAACACCCTGATTTTCAATCACAGCTTTCATGTGTCTTGGCATGCTCTCTACCAGTCTTTCACATTGTTGTTGGGTGACTTTATGCCACTCCTGGTGCAAAAATCCAAGCATCTCGGCTTTGTTTGATGGCTTGTGGCCATCCATCTTCCTCTTGATCACATTCCAGAGGTTTTCAATGGGGTTCAGGTCTGGAGATTGGGTTGGCCATGACAAGGTCTTGATTCGGTGGTCCTCCATCCACACCATGATTGACCTGGCTGTGTGGCATGGAGCATTGTCCTGCTGGAAAAACCAATCCTCAGAGTTGGGGAACACTGTCAGAGCAGAAGGAAGAAAGTTTTGTTCCAGGATAACCTTCTACGTGTCTTGATTCATGCGTCCTTCACAAAGACGACTCTGCCCAATTCCTGCCTTGCTGAAGCACCCCCAGATCATCACCGATCCTCCACCAAATTTCACAGTGGGTGCGAGACACTGTGGCTTTTAGGCCTCTCTGGGTCTCCGTCTAACCATTAGACGACCGTTAGACGATCAGGTGGAGGAATTTGTCATTTGATCGTAATCTTCACCATCCGATTTGGAGATTTCAGTCTTTCCCCAATTCAAGTAGATAGAAGCTGTACTTGTATCCATAGAAAATAGCTGCCTGGGAGCATTTCA
Source organism: Myxocyprinus asiaticus (assembly GCF_019703515.2). Classification (NCBI taxonomy): domain Eukaryota; kingdom Metazoa; phylum Chordata; class Actinopteri; order Cypriniformes; family Catostomidae; genus Myxocyprinus; species Myxocyprinus asiaticus. Next base: position 54,678,661 of record NC_059350.1, on the reverse strand, counting down.
AAGGACTTTTTACTATATATCAAATGCTGGGACAAACACTGTAGAGTAGCCATCAAACTGCTTTCAGAACAAGATTATCGCAGTTTACTATCAGGTAGTAAAACCATGTTACTGCACACTAAAAGTGGTAAAAGTACCAAAAAATTTGATGGTGTTACTATGTTTTGTTTTGTTGGATTTGCTCCAGGATTGTGTTGTTTTTATTTCTACCATAGTATTAACTGATTACCATATTTATTTACCATGGCATTACTAATCCAATGTTCTTCAAAGAATGGTTCAAAACACAAGCAAACGTTTGCCTATTTACTGTAGATCCAGTTTCCACTAACCAAAAAGTACCATGGTATTACCATGGTTTCTTGGACATGTACCATGTTAATATATGATCACTGACTAATTTTTTTCCTCGATACACTTGAATGTTACCAGAGAAATCTAAACGCAATCTGTCATAATCAGCAACCTGCACAAACACACAGTGTCCTGATATTAAATGTTTGATCTGTAAATACTGCATCCATCTAATAATGACCTGAAGGAATATGATGGAAAACATTACTCCAAACAGGAAGTTGGGCTCCTGAAACAGGAAACACGTCACAACATTTTTGATGCCTTGACAAACACCAACCTCATGACTGTGTCGTCTTGTAGTGTATTGTGTTATGAATGTGATTCTTGTGTGTTCTGCTCTAAATGTTTCTCTAATGAAACATTAACGGCAACAGGAAGTCAAACAATGACTGTCAGATGAGTGAGGATGTGCTGCGCCTGTTTCCTGTTTCTGTCAGGAAATCAGAATTCACACACTCAAACACACAGGAAAACAAAAGTTCATGACGACTTGAAGTTGTGTTACTTTTCCATCTGTTGAGTTGTAAGAATGGGATTCTTGCTTGGAAAAAGTTGTACTGATTATCATTGTCACATGTCTGTCAAACATGTTGAGTGATCCAAACATCATCTGCAGCCTGAAACTGAACTTTTGATCAGATTTTAGGAGTGAATGCACTTAACTGCATAGAGAGCTATAGGATGCTCCCTTGCTCCCTATTTAGTGAATGACTTAACCTCCAGTGTGCTGTCTGTCTGCACTGGTCTCAGAACAGTTTGAAATGCACCTTACTTTCATCCTAACTCCATATAAAGACTCTGAAAGCAACATTTTTTCAGCTTTTGGATGAGCTAATTGATTCTCAGTGTGATAATGTACAGTAAATATAGGAATGCATTTACTAATGTTAATCAATAGAACCGTATTGTACAGTGATAAGAAAATAAAATATAACCCACAGATTTGTTAATTTTGAAAGTTAAAAAAAAAAGTTTCTTCAACTTTTGTTGGAATAATGTCCCAAAATCCATGTGTGTGGACATCATGTTTATCAGTGCACTAATGCGTGAAAAATTTATGAATTTTTTATAGTGGCACATCAAGCGAAACTAGAGACTCGTACACTTTTTTTCTCCCCAATTTGGAATGCCCAATTCCCAATGCACTCTAAGTCCTCCTGGTGGCGTAGTGACTCGCTTCAATCCGGGTGGTGGAGGACGAATCTCAGTTGCCTCCGCGTCTGAGACGTCAATCTGCGCATCTTATCACATGGTTTGAGTGCGTTACCGCGGAGACCTAGCGTGTGTGGAGTTTTCACGCTATTCTCCATACTGTGCAGCGAGTATTGACGCTGACTATCACACCTGGAGTCATGAGTTCGAATCCAGGGCGTGCTGAGTGACTCCAGTCAGGTCTCCTAAGCAACCAAATTGGTCCGGTTGCTAGGGAGGGTAGAGTCACATGGGGTAACCTCCTCATGGTCACTATAATGTGGTTCTTGCTCTCGGTGAGGCACGTGGTGAGTTGTGCGTGGATGCTGCGGAGAATAGCGTGAAGCCTCCACACGTGCTACGTCTCCGCGGTAACGCGCTCAACAAGCCACGTGATAAGATGCGTGGATTGACGGTCTCAGACGCGGAGGCAACTGAGATTCGTCCTCCGCCGCCCAGATTGAGGCGAGTCACTACGCCACCACGAGGACTTAGAGCGCATTGGGAATTGGGCATTCCAAATTGGGGAAAAAAATATATATATTTATGAAATATTTTAACTTGAAACGGGTCAAATTTGACCCGAACACAATAGGAGGGTTAATGTGTGTTAACAGAATATTGAAATAGGGAACTTGGGACCCTGGGAACATAGATACGCTCCCCAGAAAACAAGAGTATCATTTAATTTACACAGAACTGTGTTGCTGTTTGTGTTTCAGGTGTCTCTGTGACGCCTGTCACTGTGACCAGCCAAAGCCCCAGAGTGCGAGTGCAGGAATATTCAGGTGAGTTTGTGCATTCACTGGCGCAGTAGAAAATCTGCTCAAAACACTTAAGATCTGATGCTATAAAGCAGTGTCTGCACAGTGTACAGCGAGTTTTCTTTCTCCTGCTCAGATGCCGAGCTCTCCTGTGAGTTTAAGACGGAGAGAGAGACGAATCCACGCATCGAATGGAAGAAGAAAGATAAAGACGTGTCCTTTGTTTATTTTGATGGACAATTCAGAGGTGACTGATGTTTGTGAACTATAACGTGACCTGTAAGAAGGCCCGGCCAGCTGAACTCGACAAAAAAGCTCTGCAGAATTATGCTAAATTTAATGTTTGTCATTACGTTTTGTAGAAATGTATACATTGTACAAAATAGAGTGTAACAAAAAAAGCCTCCATCAAGTTAAAGGTATAAACTCAGTAATTTTAAAGATTTTTAAACATATTTTTCAAGCTATTCTTTGTTTTTGGTTTTACAAATATCATGAATTGAGTCACGAATATTAAGAAGTTTTCTAAGGGTTTTGTTTCATTTCAGTGCAAAAACTTAGACAACTAAGAACGGTTTTACAAATTCTTTGCATTAAATGAAGTTAAACAGAGTTGAGAGTGCTACACTGTCACTCTTCGTGCTTTAAAATGTGTTGACCAGCATCTTTTGTGTTTTTAGGACCCTTTGATGGTCGTGCGGAAATTGACGGGGCGACGGTTCGACTGCGCAGGGTGACTCAGGCCGATGCGGGCGAGTATCGCTGTGAGGTCAGCGCGCCGCTCGATACCATCACGCTAGGAGAGACTAACATCACACTCGCAGTTCTGGGTAAATTCACACGGACATAATTCTACACTATTCTACATGATATTCTTCTCAGCACTATTACAATTACAGCTGTATCTGAGAAAAATTTTGTGTTGATATGACAAAGCAATCAAAAGTTATAGCATTAAAAAATTATTTATCATAGTTCCAAAAGCCTCTTCAAATAAATAAAACAATTATACATAAGAACTAATTACACATGCAAACACAACAATGACTAAAGGTTTGCATAGCATGCAGACATGATTTTAGTAATGAGATTTCACAGAATGAGTTTCATTCTGTGTCATTTGAGTCATCATTGAGTCTGTGTCATGTATTTGGCACCATCTCCTGGTGGTCATATGTAACATTGTGCTTCATGTGGATTATCTAATGATCAATGTATCTGATTATCTTGTGTGTGGACTCGTTTGAAAGATAATCACCTCATCTAAGTAATGGTGATATTTTATGTTCCATTTATTTTTTTGTGAGTAAAACAAATAGGGTGATTGTATTCTACTCTTTGAGAGCTTTACAACAACATAACATGACTATTTGATCAGTTTGATGTTTTTAATCTTGTAAAAAAAAGCACTTGTTCAGTTTTGGTCATAATGTCTACATGCATTGGAAAGTAGAGCTTCTACGATTTCAAATGATACCTATTTTGTGCTGGTCAAGACTGTATTTATTAATATTTTGACTATTTTTGTCTTGTAGGCCCATCCGAGCTTAAAGGTTTAAATGCACCAATAAAACAATACATAGTAATATGGCTGGGTGATGTGCAAGAAATATTTTCACTATATTTTTATTTTAAGAAATATATCGCAATATCCAATTACATCATCAAACCCCCTGCCCCTGCTGCTGAGGGATAGCTGATTATTTTTGCTTTATTGATTTTGCTTCAAAAATGTAGTTCATTTATTGAAACACGAAAAAACATATTTATAAATTCATATTGCACTTGAAACAAAAAGAAAAAGCAATTAAAGTGGTCAAAAAATCTTATATAATCACTTCCCCAAATCCATTCCTGAGAATGAGAGCTTTCATTTGATATATGATTTGTCCATTCATGTTCTATGTGAAGGACCTTTATTTTCATATAAATATTTCTACCACATAACCACTAGGTGGCGCTTATTTGCGACATGGATATTTTCAGCCCTTATTTTGTTATTTGAAGTAACATAAATGCAGAAGTGATGTTTATCTCTGAAAAGTTCAGATTCTAAGCTTTCAAATGATACCTCATAATCCTGACTTATGTATACGGAGACTTCAACGTTTTAAACAAACTTTTTTCGCGATATAGCGCCCCCCTTTGGAACCGCCAGTGGGTCCAACAGAGTTTAAGGGGTTAATTAAATGCCAGCATTTGGCGGGTGGTATTTCCATACCCTGGGCTACTGTTTAATATATTTGGCAACTTTCCATAACGTCCCACTTCATAGTTTGTCATTTACCGATATTGTTGATCTTTGTCAATGACTGTTGCAATCGGCATGGGATATTAGTCAGATATTGTCGAAAGTTAATGGCCAAATAAAAAGTGCATTAGAATTATTACTATATTCATGATGTTTTTGTAATCTTATAATATCAGCATCATGATTATTGAATATATCACCCCAGCTTTAGTTTGTTGTGAATGTGTATTTTGTGTGTATTAAATGTAATTTGTGTTGCAGTGCCGCCACACACGCCGTCATGTGACATCCCGAGCTCCGCCCTTACGGGCTCTCAGGTGGCGTTACGCTGCAGTGACCAGCACAGCATACCCCCAGCTGTCTATACGTGGTTTAAAGACAAGATACCTCTGCCGATACGCAACGCCAATGCCACATACACTGTCAACAAATTCACCGGCGTGCTGGTAAGAATGAGAAATACTGCATCGTGTTTTGTTTTAACTAGGGCTGCCAAATTAACATGTTAACTTGAGATTCATTAAAGGAGCTTAAATATGTTAATTGTAAATATCTGTAATCTGTTTTGCGTATTGGCATTTTCATGCTTATGACCAATGTGCTAATGGTTTTAATTTGGTCAATAAGTGACTGATGCATCCCAATTTAAAGCTGAAGTGTATTTAATTTAATCAATGCATTTACTTTAAAGGAATATTCCGGGTTCAATGCAAGTTCAGCTCAATCGACAGCATTAGTGTCATAATGATTATCACAAACATGTATTTCTTTAAAAAAAGCACAAATGTGTGTTCCAGTGAGACACTTACAATGGAAGTCAATGGGGTCAATAATCTGTAAACATTAAAATACTCACTGTTTCAAAAGTATAGGCACAAGACATAATATGTGTGTTTTTTTGTTTGTTTTTTTAAAGAAAAGGAGGGGCGAATTGAAAAATTTTTGTAATGCTTAACTTGCATTGAACCTGGAATGTTCCTCTCAAATATTGGGCAAAATAGACTTTTTTTAAAATCCAAAAATATAAATTCATATATGAGTATATTTATTATCAATATTTATTTCTCTCGACTCGTCCCCCATCTTGGATGAGTTTCTTTTACTGATCTCATCACAATGAAATCCCAGCATGCACTATGAAGGATTAAAGGGGCCAAGACATGAGGAATACATTTTTCCTTGATCATTTGACATATAAGTGTTCATTGTACTCTAAAAACATACTGTAAGTTTCAGAACTCAAAACGTTCTCCTATCTGTTAAAATCAAGCTGTCAGAATGACTCGTTCTCCACTTCCTCCACATTGTGATGTCACACTGTGGTAGACATTTGCATCTGACCGCCTCCAGCACATCAATGCCTACTTTACCTTTAAGCACTTCTGTAGCCACGCCCAGCAGCAGTGTGCAGTGAGATGGCAAGGATGTCAGTCATGAACAGAGAGCCAATCAGAACAGTGGGTGTGTACTGTCATGTCTTAAAGGGGAAGCAGCATCAAAACCGAGTGTTTCTGAGCGAGTGTCAAAAAGAGCGTGGAAAATTATCATGTTTTACAAATATTTGACTGTTTACATTGGCAAGAAAAAGTATGTTAATCCTTTTACTTGTATTTATGTATAAATTTGTCTTAAAATCTGGTTTGATCTTCATCTAAGTTACAATAATGAACAAACACAATCTGTTTGAACTAATACCACACATTGTTGTATTATTCTTGTACATATTGAATACATCATTCAAACCCCTAGGCTAATGACATCAACAAAAGCTAATTATAGTCACGAGTTGGCAAACCTGGCATCCAATTAATGAAATGAGATTGGAAGTGTGGGTTAGAGCTACTTTGACTTATAAAAAGCACTCAAACATTTTGAGTTTGCTATTCACAAGAAGCATCTGCTGATGTGGACCATGCCTCACAAAAAAGAGATCTCAGAAGACCTACAATCAAAACTTGTTGCTTGCATAAAGCTGGAAAGGGTTACAGAGTTATCTCGAAGAGCTTAGATATTCGTCTGTCCACAGTTAGACAAACTGTCTATAAATGGAGAAGATTAATCGTGCGTTCCATTTGTCTCGGAAGTCGGATCTCCGAGTTATTTTCCGAGCTCCGAGACCGGAACTGACAAATGGAACGCCCCCCGATGTCGGAATTCCTACTCGGAAAGTCGGACGAACTCGGAGGACCCCGAGTTCAGAAAGCAAGATGGCTGCGAAGAGCATCGACTGTAGTATGCTGTGGGTTCAAAGTTTATTTTTAGCACTTTTGTCTTTTCTGTGTCCAATTTAGTAAGTCGTATAAACAATGCTGTAATACTGTTGCCTATAGGCATGTTGCTACGATCCTGTTATGCATGAATTACACGTAATTTGTTTATAAACTGGTACAGCTAAAATTGGCTAGGTCGCTGCTGCTAACAACAATGTGCACTGCTGCTAACAACAACAATGGTCAATGTTGCTACAACAACACTGCCTAACGTTACAAATCGTAAAACCGTTTACACATAAACCCCGTTTGTACTTCCAGAGGGCATTGCGCTTTGTTTACACTGCTGGTTCAATTCAATTAGAGCTAGTGCAACAATTACTTTCCTGGAGGCGTCCATCTTTTTTTCCGACTTGTCCAATCCAACTCGGATTTCTTGTTTTTTTTTTTTAACGGACATTACGTTGATCCAAGTCCTGAGCTCCGACTTCTGAGACAAATGGAACGCAGCGTTAGTACTATAGGTACTCTCTCTAGAAGTGGCCGTCCAGCCAAGATGACTCAAAGGGCACACCACAGCTCAATGAGGTAATAAAAGAACCCTAGAGTGACAGATAAAGTCTTGAAGGAATCATTGGAACTGGTTAACATCTCTGTTCATGAGTCTACTATACAGAAAACATTAAACAGGTATGGTGTTCATGGCAGGACATTATGAAGCGGCGTAATTAATTTACCGACCTTTTAGAACAGCATAGGTGTCAGGAGCGTCACGTCTGAAGGATATTTCTCTTTATACTGAAGAAACCAGAAGTGTGTTTGACTGGTATTCTTTAACTAGTCCTCTGTCTTTTGTGTACTGATCAGTTCTTTGAGACGGTCAGCAGGACTGATACGGGTCAGTATCACTGTGAGGCCAGTAACGACGTGGGACCCCCGAAGAGCTGCGAGGCCACACACATGCAGATCGGTAAACCGTGTTTGCGTGCTTTCTAACAAACTTTTTTTGTCAAATGTTTTGCTTAAGTACGTTTGTGCTATCTTTCAAAAATCAAATGCAACGACATTCAGATATTTCTATGCACACTTTGTCTCTCTCAGATGATATGAATCTTCCCGCGGTGATCGCTGGTGTTGTTCTCGTGTGCCTGATCATGTTATTGTGCGCTTTTGGAGTGTTTTATGCTCACCGGCAGGGATACTTCAGCCGTAAGTTCAGCAGCCATTTCTGTAAGGGGCCGTTCACACTAACAGCGACTTGCAGAGTGACCTGAGATCATTTGTTAGATTTGAGGCGACATGAGCAATAGCAACTGTTAGCAATGTGCTAACATAAATAATGATGTGACTAGACTGTTAAAAAAACAATGCATATTGAAGTTGCTGTAAGTGCGAACGCCCCTTCAGTAATATGTGGTGTTCGATATATTTTAAGGATATTTTGACCATGTTTCTTTTTCTTTTCTGTCTTTTGTTTCAACATACACAGGTCACCGTGGAAGGTGAGTAAATGAACTATCTGAACTAACAGACTGAGAGTGTGTGTGTTTGATAAGTGACTAATGATCAAACAAACGAATGCGAGAGAACACGTTCCTATCTGTCACTGTTGGTGTGCAGATGTTGTTAATACTGGTCTTAATCATGACATGGTTCCTGCATGTCACTAGTTCACTACTCCACCTATCTCATCTGTTATTGCCGTTTCCTCGCGAGTTGTAATTCTGCATGCCGCACGGTGTGTTTTCGGTACCGACTGTAATCTTTGACCTGTTACCTCACCGGTCCGTGATTGCAGGTCGTTCTGGATCCCGCAGTGTCATGGTGTGGCGCACATTAGCAGCCAGAACCTCAACAGAACTGAGGACAAGTGAGTCCAAATCCAGCAGCGCTTACAATCCAAGCGTTCTGTGTTCTGACGGGCGCAAACCAGCACAGAAAATATAAACAATAGGGACTTTGCTACCACCCCTGGAGTTCGCTAGTTCGAATCCCAGGGCGTGCTGAGTGACTCCAGCCAGGTCTCCTAAGCAACCAAATTGGCCCGGTTGCTAGGGAGGGTAGAGTCACATGGGGTAACCTCCTCGTGGTCGCTATAATGTGGTTTGTTCTCGGTGGGGCGCATGGTGAATTGAGCGCGGTTGCCGCGGTGGATGGCGTGAAGCCTCCACACGCGCTATGTCTCCGTGGCAATGCGCTCAACAAGCCACGTGATAAGATGTGCGGGTTGACTGTCTTAGACGCGGAGGCAACTGGGATTCGTCCTCCGCCACCCGGACTGAGGCGAATCACTATGCGACCACGAGGACTTGGAGCGCATTGGGAATTGGGCATTCCAAATTGGGAGAAAAAAGGGGAAAAATCCCCCCCCCAAAAAAAAAACAAAAACAATAACAATAGGGACTTTACAGTTAACAGGGAATTACAGAAAATGTGTGTGTGAGAGTAGATGTATACTTTTTCTTGCTAATGACAAGAAAAACAAGAATGAAATGAACAATATATAATCATTTGCATTTAGTCATGTAATTATTCAGTTTCAGTACTTCATGTTTAATTTGCTCTGTTCTTTCAGTCAACATTCAGGATACAGTCACACCCCACAGAACGTGAGTAACATTAATCATTCCTTTCTTAATAATGTCCTATAAAGAACTATCTGGGTCATATTTCACCCCAAAATCTAGTTTTGAAGCCTATATTAGGACCATTTGCAATAACAAATATGCACATTTCCACCCAATATTCTCATTAATACAGAAAATTATCCTGTCCAGTCACAGTGATTTGATCTAAATCAGCTAAATTTAAATTAAGGATGCACCGATCCGATACCTGGATCAGTATTGGCTCTGATACAGACGTTTTTAGACGGATCAGGTCCAAATCTGATACTGTGTGTTATTGTCAAGGTCCGCAAATGAAGACATAAAAGCACCATTACAGTTGTCCATACGACACGTGCATTTTATTCAAAGTCACTTGAAGTCATATGATCGAGGAACGCTGTGTTTAATAAGTAAATATACAGCGTGAATGCCGCTGCTCTGTTGGTACACGTGCATAACGCGCAGGCTGGTGAGGCGGTCGTGGCTATTTTCATATTTGAGCATATTTTCATATCACAAACAACATCTCAGATGTAGATGCTCAATAGTTTGGTTCACTTATGATATGCATTTAGAAGATTGGAATTACTGTTAATGTTGCTGCTATACATTATCCAGTAAACTAGTTAACAATAAAGTGTTTCTTTATAGGCTATACATTTATATTGAAGTAATGTGTAGTTAGAGGTTTGTGTTTCTTTTACCCCCATTAGTTCCACACAGTGATGTATAGATATTATAAACCGATTATGGAAAAAAACAACAACACTGGTATCGGATCGGCCGATACGGAGATTTCGGATATCGGAATCGTACTGGAGAAAAAGTGGTATCAGTGCATCCCTTATTTATCATGAGATATACTTAGAATTGAACTTGTAATTTATCCATGAGAGTGAACAATTTTCACATTGCACTTCTGAGAGTTAAGGATGAAAATGTGCTGGTCATAAAAGATAATGCTCATCACAATGCATAAAACAAACAAACGTATCCCCTTTAATGCGTACCTCGGGACCTCATTCCACCCCCTGTACCTCATCCATTTTTTGGAGTTATGCACACACCTCTTTAGTACTCCTCAACCTTTCTCTTCTGAATAATGTAACACCAAAGAATGTCAAAATTGCAAAGAAATCTATGTTTTAACAACTGTAAAGTTACCAAAAGTGTATAGTGTCATTAAAGACCAGATATATGTAATAGAGGTTCTTTTTGTGCTTACAAAAATCACATTTTTATAATTAATATCTATACGTATCACAGGTTATATATTTCTTTATTATACGACAAATTAGTACTATTTTCATACAAATAAATACTATATCACATTGATTTTCATTTACATTTGATATTTGACAAAGAAACAACATGGAAGTAAACTATAGCATGTTTAACACATGAACAGTATGATTTGACTATTGTCATTTGGGTGTACTACTGAAATTATGTAAGTTGTGCGACTATTTAGACTCAACAAGTGCCTGAGAAAATACATGCGTGTAGCTCAATATGTGTTTGACAGCAAGTTGATATATGTACCGGGTCACTAAAGACTGGAGTATGTAACGATGTTTGGCGAAACACCCATGCATTTAAAGGTTTTAAAAAAGGCTTAAATTTGTTTGTCTAACCCTAACCAAAATATTTGTTCTCTTTCCAGCCTCAGGATTTCAAACACACTCAATCGTTCATGCTGTGATGGTGAATGAGATTCATGATGTCTGTGATAAGACTGCAACCAAAGAAACTTTTGTCAAATTAACTCTCAGCACTACGGCAACTGTAACTGAATGGAAATGCAATAAAATTTGATAAATTGTAATTTTTAATAAAATTTTCACTTTTGCAATAAAGCCTTTTGACAGAAAACTAAACGGGCTGTTTTGCCCTCATGTTAACATTACACTGATGTGATTAGTGCGCCCCCCTGCTGGCCATGGGTGAGATGACCACGTGCACCCCCTAGTGGCCAATAGGATTGTCTTCAGTGAGCAAAGACAAACCATTCGAGCTGTTTGACGACCTGTGTAACATTGTGCCTTAACAAAACAGAATCTGTAATCAGATTGTTAGAGATGTTTTTGCCTTTTTCATTTGAACTGAATATCATGTCTGTTTTCAACTTTCTGTATATTTTCAGTATTATGTTTTTTAATAAATTTGAAGTCTTACTTTTGAAACCATTTTTTGTGCACACAATTTGTAAACAGACCACACGCAAGGATTTTAAAACGAAGTGTTTTATTAAATATCTACTTCAGGACTTTAGAAGACAGACAGACAGTGACGGAGAGATTGCTGTTCATTTAGTCATCACCTCCTCCAGTTTGGGTTCTGTTGAAGACACACAAATAAAACATGAGAAATATGTAGCTCATCGATTAAACACACAAAATCACTAGTTTAGTCATCCAGACAAGCCTGGAATACATGCAACAACATGTATTCTTAGTTCAATGGCAAGAAACACTGTGCAGTCACCAGAAAATCATCTTTGTCAAAGATCTTCTTGAGTAGAAACGAGTTTAATAAACAAACTGAGCTAAAATCTTATAAACTTCACAAACTCAGCATTGGCTGTGTTTAGATGTGTACAAGTAAAGCTTAGATTAGAAAGAGCTAAATAAAAGGACAATCAATCAATTCATTATGAACTGATGGTGTGTTCACCTCATGTTGGGACTACCACAATTACAAGATTTCAACTTGCACTTTAAGGATTAGTTCACCATAAAATGTAAATTCAGTCATTGTTTACTCACCCGTGTTGTTATAACCTTATATGACTTTTTCTTTTTCTTCACACAAAGAGAGAAGAGTTTGTTGTCGAAGAATTGATGCATTTCTATGCCCAGCCTTATTTTTTTGAGTATTTGGAAATCAAACAGAAACATAGAGGAGCTACAGGCAGCCACAGTCACACTGTGTCCTAACCTGACGGCAAACGACACACGATAAAAGGTATATTTTCTATGTTAATCAGAATTTTTGTCCTAACCAGCAGTGACGAGTGACGGTACATTCTATCAATCACTTGTTTTCTATTTTCGGCATCATGTGGGGAACTCCATCCACTGTGAACTGGCACCTGTCCAAAAACTCTCTAAAAAAATAAGGCTGGGCATAGAAATGCATCAATTCTTGGACTACAAATTCTTCAGACATGTTTAGTAAGTTCTGCTCTCTGTTTTGTGTGCAGCTGTGTTGTGTTCTGTTGTCACTATCGCTGTGGAGGACCTGTTTTTAGATAAACAAAATGAGTTTTTGCTTGAACGCCCCAATGTCACGAGGGCGCTGCGTGAACTGTTGCTCTCGTGTCCTATCATGAATGCGGTCAGGAGATCAATGGTCAGTGAACATTTTCACTAAATAATACATTAGATTTCAGTTTGTTTCACATCAAATCTTATCATATACTTTCATAACAATCACGAGTCTCATGAATAATTTATTAGACTTCTGAATTATACTTTTGTGTTCTTTTGAAGCTTGAAGATGTGGTCACCATAAACTGCCATTGTATGACTTCACTGAGCACAACATTTCTTCACAATTTCTCTCTTTGTGTGAAGAAAAAGAAAGAAAGTCATATAGAGTTATAACAACACAGGGGTGAGTAAACAATGACTGAATCTTTATTTTTGGGTGAACTAATCCTTTAAGTTTACAAAAGCTTGAACGCTCGGAATTCTATGAAAGTTCTGACTTTGAGTCGTGATGTCATGTTAAAATGAACAACATGTCTTTATACTCGAATAACAAACACCCACCTGGGAATTTGAACTGTGGGAATTGGGTCAGATCTCCACCTCCGTATAACCGCTGTAGTTTGGACATCTCCTCTGTCAGGTTCTTCTGATAGTCCGGTCCAGCATTGACCACACCGCCAGCTGACCTATCGGAGAACACAGAATTTCTGTGAGAACAACTGAACCTGCCCGACTGTTTTATAAACGCAATATTTCACACATATTATCAGCAGCCATTTTTTTATTTTCTGTTCTGCCCAATGAAAATAACAAGACTGGACTATGATATTTCGTTTGAATATACGGGTTTACATTAAAGGTTACAGACTTGCTCTTGGTGTTGTACTCTCGGATCTTGTCCAGGAAGAGTTTCTGTACGGGATCCAGATCTTTGGCCTTGTTAAAGACGACAGCGGACAGTCCGATATTCCTGCGAAGAGTGACGGTCACCGCTGAACGAAAGAGAGACGACAGCTGGAAGAGCCGGTGAAGAGCCATGATGCTACAGACAAGAAAAAATCAAGAGTATTTTATACACACAACTCTGTGACGGTCAATCAGTTGACTTTACTAAAGCCATATTTTACACAATTTGACCACATCAAACAGTACGGTTGTAAGTGACAAATAAAAACAGTATCTTTAGTGGCAGTACCATATTTGTTTTGGTATTTTGGGTACTTTAAAAAAAAAAAAAAAAATTGTTATAAGTGATAACGTACATTTGAAGTCAGAGGTTTACATACACCTTAGCCAAATACATTTAAACTCAGTTTTTCACAATTCCTGACATTTAATCGTAGAAAAGTTCCCTGTCTTAGGTCAGTTAGGATCACTACTTTATTTTAAGAATGTGAAATGTCAGAATAATAGTAGAGAGAATGATTTATTTCAGCTTTTATTTCTTTCATCACATTCCCAGTGGGTCAGAAGTTTACATACACTTTGTTAGTATTTGGTAGCATTGCCTTTAAATTGTTTAACTTGGGTCAAATATTTTGGGTAGCGTTCCACAAGCTTCTCACAATAAGTTACTGGAATTTTGTCCCATTCCTCCAGACAGAACTGGTGTAACTGAGTCAGGTTTGTAGGCCTCCTTGCTCACACACGCTTTTTCAGTTCTGCCCAGATTGAGGTCAGGGCTTTATGATGGCCACTCCAATACCTTGACTTTGTTGTCCTTAAGCCATTTTGCCACAACTTTGGAGGTATGCTTGGGGTCATTGTCCATTTGGAAGACCCATTTGCGACAGAGCTTTAACTTCCTGGCTTATGTCTTGAGATGTTGCTTCAATATATCCACATAATTTTCCTTCCTCATGATGCCATCTATTTTGTGAAGTGCACCAGTCCCTCCTGCAGCAAAACACCCCCACAACATGATGCTGCCACCCCCATGCTTCACGGTTGGGATGGTGTTCTTCGGCTTGCAAGCCTCACCCTTTTTCCTCCAAACATGATGATGATCATTATGGCCAAACAGTTCCATTTTTGTTTAATCAGACCAGAGGACATTTCTCCAAAAAGTAAGATCTTTGTCCCCATGTGCACTTGCAAACTGTAGTCTGGCTTTTTTATGGCAGTTTTGGAGCAGTGGCTTCTTCCTTGCTGAGCAGCCTTTCAGTTTATGTCGATATAGGACTCGTTTTGCTGTGGATATAGATACTTGTCTACCTGTTTCCTCCAGCATCTTCACAAGGTCCTTTGCTGTTGTTCAGAGATTGATTTGCACTTTTCACACCAAACTACGTTCATCTCTAGGAGACTGAATGCGTTTCCTTCCTGAGCGGTATGATGGCTGCTTAGTCCCATGGTGTTTATACTTGCGTACTATTGTTTGTACAGATGAACGTGGTACCTTCAGGTGTTTGGAAATTGCTCCCAAGGATGAACCAGACTTGTGGAGGTCACAATTTTTTTTCTGAGGTTTTGGCTGATTTCTATTGATTTTCCTATGATGTCAAGCAAAGAGGCACTGAGTTTAAAATACATCCACAGGTACACCTCCAATTCAGTGCAACTCCTATCAGAAGCTAATTGGCTAATTGTCTAAAGGCTTGACATCATTTTCTGGAATTTTCCAAGCTGCTTAAAGGCACAGTTAACTTAGTGTATGTAAACTTCTGACCCACTGGAATTGTGATATAGTCAATTAAAAGTGAAACAATCTGTCTGTAAACAATTGCTGGAAAAATTACTCATGTCATGCACAAAGTAGATGTCCTAAACGACTTTCCAAAACTATAGTTTGCTAATATGAAATCTGTGGAATGGTTAAAAAATGAGTTTCAATGACTTCAAAGTGTATGTAAACTTCTTACTTCAACTGCATACCATGATAATAAAATTAATGTAGCAAGGTATTTTCAAGATATCAGTTTCATGGTTCATTTGCCATGTTATTTATTGGATAATTATAATTATAGTATGATATTTCTTAAAATACCGCGGTATTTTCTTCTGCTCTCATCAAAGTAACTTAATGTAACGCGTGTCAATATTAAAACAGCTCGCTATCTCATGGCCTGTGTATTGAATTAACTGTCAAGGTCTTTAAATTTAGTTATTAACAGTGTTGCATGCAAAAACGTAATAAACAGCAGTTACTAACACGTATTATAAATACACCCGCATGCGTTTGAAATGACCATAAGAGGTTAGATTGACATATATAAGAGTCATCAATGCATTCTAACGAGCAATAAACAGAATATAATAGAATTCAGTCACCTTGTGTTTGACACTCGAGCTGCCGAGAGACAAACTGCTTCCAGATCACACTGAGACCAAAGTGTATTTGATCAAGTCAGTCCACTCGGGCAGGCTGGATGGCCATTTATCTGTGTAAACAAGCGGCATATAAGTGCAGCTCCTATCTACTTGAATGGGGAAAAGCCGCAGTCTCCAAAACGGTTGGTCAAGATTACGATCAAAGAACATCCTTCAAATCAACAGTGAAATAGGAAAACACTGGTATAATACATTACGTGTCTTTATTTTAGATTACGCTAAAAAAAAAAAAAAAAAACAGGGCCTGTATAGGTAATGCGCATGCGCGTTCTGTAGTTAACGGACAGGCGATGTCTGTTTCTAAAAGGTGATTGGCTCTTTTACCTGAAAGGCGGGACTTCTTTTCTACATCCGCTGCCCGTTCCAATTGGTCCCATTCATTTAAGTGGCCTGTCTCTGCTAAATACTCTCTGGTATGACGCAGTCACTGATGACGTCACTGCCGGCATCTTTTTGAGGACTATTTAATAAATTCGCTGAGAGTAATTAATAATAATAAGAAAAATATGACCTTTAATGAGATCTTAAAATATATTTTCCTTTGTTACTTTTTATTTATTATTATTATTATTATTTATTTACTTATTAAATAACATTTATTTATTTTCATTCATTTTTTAATCTTTGCCTTTGTGACTTAGAGAATGTATTTATACTATGTTCAAGCTGTGTGCCATTAAGCGTTTATTGAACGTATACATTTTATACTGTTTAAAATGTTTTATAAAAATAATTAAGAGAAAAAAATTATAACAATTAAAGAAATGTAAATCGGACATTTACACACTTTATGTAATGTGCAAGACGTGACTGTTGTACATTTATTTTTGGAACCATAATTTTACTAAATTATTTTGCAAAATTTGCAAAATTTTTGTAATAATGAAAATTAAGCATCCAAACGATTTGATAATGCATGTACATTTTTACATAAGTGTAAATTCTCCAATCACAAACCACATTTTATGATATTTGTCAACGAAATTAGTCAACACTTTAAAACCCTCTGCAACTCAAAACAAACAAACATATAAACAGGTAATAAAAAAAGAAGAAAAATACTTTTTTAAATTATTATTATGCAAAAATGCATACTGAATGTCACACCTTGCTTAAATCACGCAATAGTCACACTTAAAATTAAGATTTGTCCATAGATTGTTCACAATCGACTTTTCAATGCACGTGTGACGTTGGTCACGTGGTAACTGTTACTTTTCTCAGCGCCGCTCTGGATGACCATTCACTGCCGTTTATGATCGCTGTGTGAGGACTTTTATCGAGATGTCTGAGGTGGATTTCTGTTTCTTTGTTAATGTTTAGAATTAATACACTTAACCCTTGTGCGTCAGTAAAAATAAAGTTACTCAGAGGTCCTTAGAGGACAAAAATACCCGCGTCACAAAACTGCCATAATAATATTATATATTAATATTATTTTCGACTTTCAACGAGTTAATTTTTTAACCAACATCAGTCCTGATCAAAACTTCCAAATATTCATTCATTTTCAGAATTTTAACCCTTTAAATGCCAGTTTGTTTACACAATGGCACTGTTGTTTTTTACACACACACACACACACACACACACACACACACACACACACACACACACACACACACACACACACACACTCTGACATTCATACCAACATACACAATTTTATCTGCATCATTTATTCCAGTTGGCCTGCAGTGCTCTATAATACAGCAAACAGAGAATAGGGGAAAAGCATGTATTTGCTCCATAGGCTAAACATGAGAAAAATGGCATCATCTGGTGGAAAATATAACAAATGTAAATTGTGAAGCGAGGGCTCCAGAATGAAAGTATAATATCATATAATTCATGATTTTATGCTTTAATGGCACTGGGATCAAATATTACAGTTTTAATGGGTTTCAATGGGGACATTTTTGTCCTGAAGGTCCTGAGTGTAACTATTTTGTGTACACAGTGTATTATAGATGTATTATAGGAACTGAGGCTGAAATATCAAAATTATCCAAAAAATACACACCTTTGACTAAATGTATGTTGTTGTCATTAACACAGCTAAAAAAGCAAAAATGTCCCGAAGGTCGCACAAGGGTTAAATTATTATATTTCTTGCGTACATATTTCCAATAACGCACAAAACGCCATGAGATTTAAATTCTGCTTTGTGTGCCGCTGAGCGCCTCCTGCAGGAAGATAACTGTGTGTGCAACAGGAAACAGTTTGTTCATATCCGGTATCAACATTTGCTTGCGAACCCTGCTTGGAGAAAACATGCTAACATCCCTCTTTTCTGCTTTGCATTAGATGCATTGTTGCGATGAATTGATACATTTAAATATAAAAGATATTAAAAGACATGATGAGATTCAACAACAGTATTTTAAAGACATTTATAAACATATTTTACACATATATCACAGTCCTGTTCACCTCTGGGCCCTTGAACTCCAGTGAATATACAGTTGAT
The DNA here is from genome assembly GCF_019703515.2 of Myxocyprinus asiaticus. Lineage (NCBI taxonomy): Eukaryota > Metazoa > Chordata > Actinopteri > Cypriniformes > Catostomidae > Myxocyprinus > Myxocyprinus asiaticus. Next base: position 54,660,267 of record NC_059350.1, on the reverse strand, counting down.
TGCACTTAAATTAATGCACATTATGTGACACACTGTATTAATAAAACAAAACAAAAAGGGAGTTTGTACATTCAAAACTTTATTTATGGAATACAGTGTAGAAAGCGTAGTTATTCCAGTCAAAGCAAAAGAAACGGAAGAATGATGAAATGCCCCTGAAATAAAGAAGCTTTCTCTAGATATATAGAACCACTCCAGATCTGATCCAACCACAGCACTAAAGCCCAACCAGAACAAATAAATCTGACAATAATTAACCATGATAAACATTCATCATTGTTTGTCTTTAGAGTCTGTTGAGACTGACATTCATGAGACAGGCTGATAATTGATTCTGAACCTTTCTGAGGTTTTACTGAGATTGAAGTCTGGCGACCAGCTTCATGTCTTTTGATGATCCATTTTTATAAAAGTAAAACAGGTCAAAAGACAACAAGAGTTGTGGGAATGACAGTAAAAGGAAAGAAGCAGAGCATTAGATCAAAGACTTTCTGGGTGAATTATAAGGTCACATTTCATTCCAAAATCAAAGGAAAATGGACAAATTATTGAAAAAATAATAATTGTTAATTGTGATATTACTTACAATTCAGCACATTTGTCCCACAAATTCTCATTACTGTAATGTAAAAATAATAATACAAATAATCTTGTTCCAGACACATTCCAGAAAGTCAGAGTTAGGTTAATTTTTAATTTTCTTTAAGGAAAAACATATTTCGATTTTGGCATGCAATTATGACCTGGACATTCCTGAATCACACTTTTATCTCTGAATCGAAACAGCTGTTTTTATAGCAGCGAATCAGAGCGATGAGATTTCACAAGCGCTGTGTAACATGAGACAAACGAAGAGGAAAAAGACATTTCTACATCTGCTCACACAGAGTAATCCAACAACACAAAACTGACTGGAGAGAAACATACAGAGAATGTCCCGTCCCACCCGCCCCGCTTAAAAAACACATCCAACCACGAGTCCCGATGAAAAATCTCAATTAAATAGCTGTTTATAAAGAAGTAAATAAATCTCTGAAATGCACAGGATGAGAACATTTCAACTTAAAGATAATAATGTACATCGATAACCTCAACCAGCCGTCCAGAGCTGGAGCATCGCTTCATAAAAATAAAACAAGATATTGAAATAAAAGCAAGTGTGTTTTAATCAGTGCTTCTCAACTGGTGCTTCAAAAATGGTTCTGATCGCGGTCCTGAATCAAAACCAGTTGAGAAGCACTGCTCTAAATTATATCAAAGCGGAAAGCCAATTTAATTTCTTTTTTGTGCAACAATGTTTTTCATCATTTTTTTTCTGTCATGCACTACAGAGTTACAACTATTCTTCTTCTTATTATTTTTTTTGCATTACTTCAATATCGACATAACTAAAAAAAAGAAATTTTGTGGCAAATTTCTTCATTTTTACATTGATTTATTTTCTTATTTTTTGAAAAACAAACCAGAAACATAATTTTCAAGATCTCATTCGTAAAGACATCAATTTTACCACTATAATTACCATGATTATTTGTGATCCATGTTATCATCTATGACCTGCGTCACCAAACACAGCACAGCTGCAGTCAGTGTGATGAAGAGGAGGAGGGGGAGGAGGGGGGGGGGTTGTCTGACAGGATGAAGTCACTGACGTTCACATGTCAGATATCCCAGTGTTCAGTCGTTTAGTAGTGTGAGACCGACAGCGCAGCAGACACACCAGTAACTCAACAGTCTTAAACATGAAACATCTAGAGTCAACTAAACAGAGTCCAGAACCTGATCCAATTCTGTTACTGTACTGGAGGAATACAGACAGTCTATGCATCACATTTACCTACATTTCAGCCACATTATAGAATGATATATCAACTCTAGACACTGACCTGATTTCACTGTTTTCAATTCAATTATAAATAGAACATGAACCGTGCATTACATTTGAACTGAATTTGAATTCTGCATGAAAGTCTTTCTGACCAGTGAGAGAAGTTTTTGTTTGACATTGACCAATAACAAGTGTGATATTTATGGCTGTGAGCTACAGATGGTGTCGTCTGCTCTGTCACGTGATGAGGAGGGGTGGAGGGAGAGTTTAGGGTGACGTTTACACCATCAGTTCTGCATCTGCTCAAAGAACTTGTAGGTGGGATTTTCATAACCGTTCTGTTGCATCTTGGACAGATGACGATCTTCTGGAGTCACTGCAGCATCCACCTGAACACACACACGCACGCACGCACGCACGCACACACACAGAGAGAGAGAGAGAGAGAGAGAGAGAGAGAGAGAGTTAGATGTGCTGTGATAGAGACATTTAACCATTTAACCTATAAAATCTTGGGGGGTTAAATTAATGTTCAACAAATTCAAAATTCATGTTAATGCCAAAAAACATGAAATTAATTCAGATTAATAATTGAAATCTATTGTAATCAGACCTAAAACACAAATCAGAGATATGATCTCACTGACCTCAATGATCCCGTGATGGATGGACGTGTACTGCTTCTTCCTCAGCATCACCAGGGTGATGACGATGATGGTTGCTATGACAACGCCACCGACCATCAGGCCAATAATAGCTCCCTTATTGGAGCTGACGTCCTCCGCGAAGAAAACCTTACATGAAAATAAATACATTAGCCATCATCACCTGAGGAGAGATTACAGTAAGACCAGCTATCATCTCTTCAGGACACCGTTGCCATGACAACTTCACCTCGTAACATGGCGACAAGGTCAAAGCGGACAAAGTGTGTTTCTGTTTCATATTCAGATGTTTAATTTGAGTTTAAATTCTCATTATGTGCTGTAAGCACGCTGCTGCATGACGGTTTATTATTGTGGTGTTGTTGATTTCAGATTCACCTGCCCACAAACATCACATACAACATGTGCACTGTGATTGGTTGGTTTACATGTCAATCAGATGCCCGCCTTCTTTCTAATCCAGCAGTACTTAAAATAATTACATTTGACAATTCAACATTGATACAAAAATATAAAGTAGGGCTGGGTGATATGGCTTCAGAATATATATCTCAATATTTTTCAACACACTGATGATATAATTATGTATTTGCTCTGAAAGGGCTCAAAAATGATATATATTTTGTGCTAACACATTTTGTGTTTTCGGTCAAAAATGACCGGCCCACTAAGATTGTTTATAAATTTCTCATATTTCATATATTATCACAAGATATTGATTAGACCTTTTGATCAACTTCTTTTTTTAGTAACTATGACAGGTTTTGTACTTCTTTTTTTGAACATATTTTTAAAAATATATATTTTTATTGATAGAAGTCTTTTATTGAACTGGCTAGTGGGGGTCACTCCCTATGAAAAAAATTAAAAATAATAATAATTACATAAATTAATAACCACTTGATTGATCTGAACAAAAAATAGGTGTAATTTTAAAGCTTAGAATCTGGACTTTACAATGCATATAGCTGATCCAAACAATTCTTAAATAACACTTTTTTATTGGCTGACAAATAAGAACAATTTTGTTCTCATCATTTGCACATTTATTATCACAACAATTATATTAAGAGTTGGTAAAAACATAAAAAAGATGAGATAGTCATGTGTTATATCGTTGGAAAGGTCTCAATTAGTCAAATGCAATGAGTAAATTTGTTTCACTCAGAGGTCAAACTGCTGTGAGTTTTAGTGTATGAAATTTCCACTAGCACACATATATATAATAAATGTGTGTTGTGTGTGTGTGTATGTGTGTGTATGCATGTGTGTTTGTGTGTGTTGTATGTGTCTGTGTTGTGTGTGTGTATGTGTGTGAGTTTGTGTGCATATGTCCGAGGAATTTGTGTGTTTGTGTGTGTGTGTGATGTTGTGTATGCATGTGTGCGAGGACATTGTGTGTGTGTGTATATGTGTTTGTGTTGTGTGTATATCGTGTATGTGTGTGAGTTTGTATGCACATGTCCGAGGACTTTGTGTGTGTGTGTGTGTGTGTATATGTGTTTGTGTTGTGTGTGTGTATATTGCGTGTGTTTCTGTGTGGTGTGTGTTCTGTGTATGTATGTGTGTGTACATGTTTATATGTGTTTGTGTGTGTGTTGTGTGTATATTGTGTGTGTATGTGTGTGAGTTTGTGTGCACATGTCCGAGGACTTTGTGTGTGTGTGTATGTGTGTTGTGTGTATATGTGTTTTTGTGTGTGTTGTGTGTATATAGCATGTATGTGTGTGTATGTGTGTGTGCATGTGTGTTTGTGTGTGTGTGTGTGCATGTGTGTGTGTATGTGTGTATGTGTGTTGTGTGTGTTGTGTGTATATAGCATGTATGTGTGTGTGCATGTGTGTTTGTGTGTATGTGTGCATGCATGTGTATGTGTGTGTGCATGTGTGTTGTGTGTGTATATGTGTTTTTGTGTGTTGTGTGTATATAGCATGTATGTGTGTGTATGCATGCTGTGTGTTGTGTATGTGTGTGTGTGTGTATGTATATATGTATGTGTTGTGTGTATGTGTGTGTGTGTTTGCACATAACACAATATGCATAATCCACATATGTGCTAATGTAAAGGATTGTGATGCTCCTGAACACTTAATATTTCTGTATTTTGAAGTGTAATCCACTCATTTCCAATGGCCGGTCATTTTTGACCGGGAACACAACAAGTGTAACAAAGTGAAATAAAACCAAACAAATGTAAAGAAAATGGTCCAGATTTTTTGTGTGTTTTCAGAGACCATATGTGAACAAAGTCAAGGAACTTTATTCCAATTGCATCAAGTAAAAAAAAAAAAATGTAAGAAAAAAAAAGTAATCCGTGTGAAAATGACCAGTACACAACACAAGGGTTAAAGGCATTAAATACAAATATATTTAAAACAATGAAGGCATGTTTTCTCAGAGTTTTGCACTAAATAAACACAAAGGAGAATGAGATTAAATGATTTTCATTGATATGCACTTTTATATTTACAGTATATTTCATATACAATGATACACAGTAGCCTAACAAAAAACATAATTTACCTTTACAATTATTTATTATTTTTGGAACCCAATTGAATAGTGCATAATAATGTTTATTGTTATAATCGAATAATGAATTATGATTATTATAATTTTTATTTTATATTTTATTATTATTATTATTTTGTGTTATATAAAAGTAATATATTTCTGTCCTATTTACTTCAACGTCACCTGGGACTTTTATTTTGACACTGAAAGTGGCGTGTTTTCTGCATCTGGCCTTTCCTGTTATAATGTTATAATAATTACATATGATCAACTTGCCATTTTGATGTTATTTTAATCAATTGTGCAGCCTTGAAGGTTCATGAAATTAGTCTACTGATGCGCTCTTTATGAAACTTAATAGCAAAATAAATAGTGCATTAAAATCCTTGTGTTTAAATCGTGAATATTCGACATATCACCCAGCCCTAATATGAAGTGTGTTGTTGTACCAGTTTCTGATGGTAAACTTCACTGTGTCTCTCTTCAGCCTCCATCCGCAGCTCAGGAACATCTTCAGGCTTCAGTCCAGATACTGAACAAACAAGCAAACATAAGGACAGGGACCAAATGAAGGAAATTGCAGAGATAGGCCAGATACATACTCGACACAAGGACACAAACAGACACGTGAATGCACATAGTTACATGATGAAATCACATCGTACCGGGTCGAGTCGGGAGTCCTCGGTCAGGAACGGGTCGAGCGTCAACAGGCTCAACTGTCGAGAGAGAGAGAGAGAGAGAGAGACGGGTCATTGATTACTGGTTCACTTTATATATCGTTAATTTCATAATGACATCAGTGTGCCGCGTGTTAATGAATTGCTCATTGTTCATGTGTATCTGTTGACCTGGCACAGACAAATATACAGATTTGTCTCCAGAAGTGAGCTTAATCTGACCAGATCTCCCTTTGGAGACATTTGGGATCGCCTCTGTTTTTTCTTTTAATACAAAAAGTTTTCTTTAACGGCCACCAATTAGAAATCTACATAAATGTGTGTGTCTTTGTGTATCAAATGAAATGACCAACATTTTCAGAAGTCCTCACTAATTAAAAAGGCACATAAATTAATAAAATCATATTTTTCTTTAAGTCTGCTGATATAAACTGGTTTGTTTGAAGTCATTACATAGTATAAGAACCACTGCACTCACTGATATAGTGAATGCACGTAATATAAAGTGTGTATACCTTCATTTTGTGTGTTGGGCTGGTTGAAGCTCTCGGGGTGGATGAAGCCGATCCCTTGCATGTCTTCAGCGGGTGACAGGTCGAGACTGGCAGTGCTGTCGGGCATCAGGGCATCATTACCGTAACTCACCCGCACATCACTCTGAAGATTCGCCAACTGAGCAGACATTTCCTGCTGCTCACGCTGCAACAGTTCTGACAGATAGAGAGAGAGAACAATGTCAGATTTTCAACAAAAACTTTAATTTTAAAGTGAAAATAAAAACTTTTTCATATTTAAAATAAAAACTGTATTTTAAAGTTGAAATTAAAACTTTTAACTTTATTTAGCTTAACTTAAACTATTTTGAAGTTGAAACTAAAAAACTTTTAAAGTTGAAATAAAAACTGTATTTTAAAGTTGAAATTAAAACTTTTAACTTTATTTTAGTCGAAATAAAAACTATTTTGAAGTTGAAACTAAAACATGTTTAAAGTTGAAATAAAAACTGTATTTTAAAGTTGAAATTAAAACTTTTAACTTTATTTTAGTCGAAATAAAAACTATTTTGAAGTTGAAACTAAAAAATGTTTAAAGTTAAAATAAAAACTGTATTTTAAAGTTGAAATAAAAACTATTTTAAAGTTGAAATAAAAACTGTATTTTAAAGTTGAAATTAAAACTTTTTACTTTATTTTAGTCGAAATAAAAACTATTTTGAAGTTGAAACTAAAACATGTTTAAAGTTGAAATAAAAACTGTATTTTAAAGTTGAAATTAAAACTATTTTGAACTATTTTTATTTTAAAGTTGAAATAATAACTGTATTTTAAAGTTGAAATAAAAACTATTTTAAAGTTGAAATAAAAACTGTATTTTAAAGTTGAAATAAAAACTATTTTAAAGTTGAAATAAAAACTGTATTTTAAAGTTAAAATTAAAACTTTATTTTGAAGTTGAAATTAAAAAACATTAAAAGTTACAAGTTAAAATAAACACTTATTTAACAATCCTGTGTCATGCAAAACACTTATTTATATTCATCTGTTGTGGGTGGGTAAGATGGTAGAGTGTTATTTTGTTGTTGTTTTATTATTTCTGTTTATTTTAACTTTAATCTGTGTCACTTATCTCTATCAATGTGTCCTAATTGGTGTAATAATTATTCCATTAGTCTTCATTTGTGTAGATTTGTATGTACTGATGAAAACCAATAAACATTTAATAAAAAACAACTTTTATTTAATTTGTAAACTTTTTAAATGTTTTTCTTTTTCTTTTGTGGCTCAGTATTTCTTCTTTTTGCTGTATTAGAAAACATGGACAATTATAGGGACATAAAAGCAATATTTTAGCTTTGTTCTTTCTCTCGTTTTCACATTTTAGATAACATAATATATTATTAAAAAGATTAACTTGTGTCCTCAGGTTATGCATCAACACTGTTAACATTATAACCTTCCCTGATAACAATAATAATGTACTTTTCCTTTCCTGATTATTGAAGATGCATTTTTGTAATAAAACAGCAGCATTAACTTCTCTTTCTAAAACAAGCCTAGTAATCAGTCTCAGTAAACCTTTCAACCCAGTTACCATTACTTTTTAGAATATCTTAATAGACACCTAGACAAGTTATGACCTTGAGTAGAAAAACTGTCATCTATTTAGACTGTAAAACATTAAACCCTGTTACTTCTCTATAGATACAGTTATATATCACGTCACATATTAATATTTACTCATTTAGCCTGAGATGGCAATTAACTAACAGTTAAAGACATGAATTGTCTAACAGGAAGGTTGAAATCTTACAGAAATTCACCTTAAAAAACACTTTTTGAAATGGAAAAGGTCTCGTCATAGAATGATCCAGATTTACTGTCAGAACTAAATAGGTAGCATGATCACAAAACAGGAGAAAACACTGTGGTGAGCAAATGAAAGAGAGATGGCAAGTCGAGCGGATTACAGGGAAAACAACCTGCTGATCAAAGATTTAATTACAGACGAGACTAATGCAGGACTGAAGCCAGAGAGAGTGTAAGAGAGCGGATCACAGATGGCACCGTGACGCACTCGGCACAAATAAACGGCAGTAAATGAGGGAGAAGCGTTCGGTGATGTCAGACATTTCTACTTATGCAAGAACATTGAATATGCATCAGTGGATAATTGAATCATGTGTTTATGTGATCTAGTTAAAAGGGTCGAATTGCCTTTTATATCTGAGGTCCACTTAGAAGGTCTTTGCGCTGAAAATCGTAGTGTCACTACTGCGTTACCTGATGTGAATTTCATGCATATGTTTATTGGGCGTCAACTGTTTGTCATATTTGTTTATTTATGAAGATACAGATGAATGTTTATGTTGATCAGAAACTCACCGACTTGGTCTTGAATGTCTTCCGCGACTCCAGGCACCTTGTACAGCAGCCCGAGAGACTGATTCATCCGCTCCTCGATCACACGCAGATGGGTCAACACCTGAGGTCAAAGGTCAGGAGGGTCACTGAGCCTTTAATCTACTCAAATCCCTAAGTCTCAGATCATTCGCAATTAGTATCTCTTAATGGGTTTCAATCAACGGCTCATTTCCAGTCCCTAGTGAGCTGCCTTGCTGTCTACATAGGCAGTTGGGTTTGTTTTTCTTGGCACACTTAGAATATAACAGGGTTGACAAAAAACATACCTGAGGTCGAATCTGAGCAGCTTTCTTGGGGTCAACCATTCGCACATGTTCAAAGTGTTTGAGCGTGTGCTGTCGGTCTTTCTGCTCCGCCCGCACATACTTCTTCAACAGACTGAACACGTGGCGCGGCTACAGAGAGAACAAACAAAACAAAACAAAGAGAGGAATCAGTGATGCCCTCAGAGGAGAGCAAAAAAACAAATGATCAACTGTTATCATGTTGGCTTGACAAAGACCATTCGTACTAAAATTTCGAACGGTAACTCCTCCTAGAGCAGGGGTGAGCAACTATTTTGGTAAAGGGGCCACATCGGGCTTTAAGTAGTGCATAGGGTGCATAGTATTGCATAAAGTGAAAATGCATAAATGAATGTTTGCGAAATTTGCCGTCTTCTGCCTGTTTCCATTCAAATGGCCTTTTATCGATAAAAATGGTGTGTGAGATGACGTCATGCTTAAAAAAACTGTCGCATAAGTTTTGGTTTATCACAAAAGAAATCTGCCCTTAAGCCGTTTGCATACAGAAATGTGTGTTTATCGCTAACTGTGTTCCTTTCGCATCCCAGATGTCCCTAATTTTTGCCCCCCGAAGTCTTTGTAAAATGGAGAGAGTATTGAGACAATTCATCAAAATTAGACAGCTTACTGTCATTTTAATTTCACAAATAAATGCAATCAGAAGAGAGCAGTTGCTCTTCTGATAGGACTGTAATATCGGTCCTGATGTTGCGTCTATCGCAGGTTGCCACTGGTTACGACCCGAAAGCCAATCGTCATGGCCCTGTTCAAGAAGGCAACCTGCACCAAGTAGTGGGGAAATTTTCGGTCTTAATATAAGGAGCATCCATTGATGTGTATATGCTGTGTGCACAGATATTAAAGAAACATTGATGCAGTGTAATATCAGAGTTTACATATATGATACATTCCTGATATTCAATAAGATATTTTGAACAATCATCTAATCTAAAGCATCGCCATCACAACTGCATTATGTCCCGCGTATTTGTCCAGCAACGTTTAACGACCAACTGAACTTGATTGTCATCTAAAATTAATTTTAGTGTCATAATGCAATTTACATTTTCTGAAGAAGCTCAGCAAATGCGATCCGAGGTAAAGAGGGTTAGATTTAAAATATTTAAACGTTTTAAAATGTTCAAAAGCTCGTTTTCTGAAAGTGAACTCAGCATTGGACAAATCTGATAGTTTATAGTCTTGAAAAAAGTCTAGAACATTCTGAGAATGTCATTCAGATGACTTTATTCGTCTACAGAACAGGGTAAAGCTAATTTAAGTGCGTGTAAAGAAAAGTCAATTATATAGAACATTATTTTTTTGTTTGGTAATTTATTTTATTTAATTCAGGGAATTTTGCCGTCATTTTTTCAAAAGTTAAACAATAATTAAGCTAAACAATAATTTGATAGAATTGGGATATATGTTAGTGTTCCAAAGAAGCACACTGAAGCTTTTCTCCTAGTTTGTGTATTTCTTTTTAATTTTAAACATCTTTGTGCACAGAAATTATATGTGTTTTGTATTATAGGCTAATTCTGTGACTGCCGTTTATTATTTTGAACGGTGTGGAAAAGCAACTTGAATAAATAAACAGATAGCTACCATAATTAAATTAATCACAAACAGTGGCCATTCATTTGTTCTCCTTGCACTTATCGATGACAGGTGCATAATACGAGATATTTGTGTTGGCACTCCTGGAAGTGTCATGACACAGATGTGTTTGCAGCATCAGATCTGTGCAGGTATAAAATATTAAGTCGACACTTGTGAAAGTTTCCATCAGCTTTATTTTGATGCGCTAAAACTTTTTTCGCAAAAAATCTTTGGATGGAAACGTAGTTAGTGATTACCCCTCCACGTGTCAATGATGCTGAGATCTAATTTTATATTTAATTTTATCACTGAGAAGCTTTACCTGCAAACTTTGTAGCACCAAAGTGGCCGTATAAGACTTTTCCTTGAGTAGAATATTGCACTAGAGAGCGTTTAGTTTGTTCAAAAGGGAACACGAAAGCTAGAAAGAGTGCATTCCCATGCATGGTTGCCAGATTGCACAAAATAAGTATAACATTAGATGGAATATTTCCAATTTGCGCAAGTATAAATCTCTAATTGGGGGTGTTGCATCTCTTATCTAGCAACCCTGAGCATTATAAACGCTTGTGGAGGCATGTTAGATCCCAATGCAAGATATGTGAAATATCCAATGAAAAAAACGCTTTTAGGATAAATGAGCCACGGGCCGGGGCCGTAAGTTGTCCAGGTCTGCCCTAGAGCTTTCCAGCTACATCCACCAGAATTGGTACAGACCTTCAGACTGTTCTGGAATCGTATGATATGTTTTCTCTAACTGATCGAACTTACGGTTTTTGCACAGCGGACAATCAAAAATTGATAAAAACCCTGTCGATTTAAATTGACAGAATGTTCAAACGGGCCAACGTTTATGAATTCAAATTCCCACTGTCATTTAAGGCCTTTAATCTGCTCTCTCTCCATCTATGTAACGGTTTATCTAATTATCTACAAGTCAGTCTGTCTATCTATTTTTCTAGCAAGCTGGTCATTTGTCTTACTGTATTGTCTGTATAACCATCAAACTTCTACTTTAAAAACCAGTTTAAACTTTCAGACAATGTTTAGTCAAGCCAACATCCAGCACTACCTATCTAGTTTAAACTTGTTTGTTTGTTTAAATTAGAGATCGACCGTGAGTGGATTTTGCCGATACCGATAACTAAGATCGCTGAAAAGACTGATAACCGATTAATCGGCTGACAGTTTTTAAAATTGATGCTTTGAAGTGAGAATAAAAATATGGATGAATATAGTCAATGATGAAATATTTCGATATTCAGAGTAATACGTAGGAATGGGAAAAAAATATCGGCAACTATCGGCACCGATTTTTTTACAGATAACTTGCTTTTTGGAACTATCGGTTATCTAACACTATCTATCAACTGATCACTACGAGCCACCGTGATGCTTAACTTAGTAAACAACACTAAACATGAAAGACTCAACATTAACTGTGATTTAATATAGTAGAAAACGTGTCATGGACAAATTGAGTTTTCTATGAAGGACCAGGATAAGCTCTGTAGTATGAGATTGTGATTGGAAAGATATCTTTTATTTTAACCTCTTTAGACATTATTTTAAGTCTGTGAGTCGGTCTGAACCGATGTAAGTTTCAATTGTGTTTGTGTCTCTTGATATAGACTCTGTTCCAAACCCTAGTGAGCTGCCTAACAAGACAGCATGTTCAAACAGCAGGTACGTAAACGTGTTTTTTCTTTGTTTCTGTTGAACAGATCCATTTGGTTATGGATTTTGATCATAAATATATTTTATTATGCACCACTAGGTGCCTAGCACCAGTAGTTTTATTTATTAATGTCTGGTAATTAATTACCAGATTTACTGCCAAAACAATCATATGACAAAGTGTTGGGCATTTATCTGTTTCTGGCATAAAATAATAATTATTTGTAAATATATAAATAACAGTTCCGGTACATATGAACATATAAGTGAGGATAATAAGCCTTATTTAAAATAATATAAGCCTTTTAAATATAAGCCTTAAAATAATGTGTTAAAGTGAAGAATGTAGGACAGAAATATTTAGCTGTTGCATAATATAATATAATAAAATATAATATAATAATATTCAGGTTGGCTGGGTTACAAAAACAACAGTGTATATATAAAGTTGACCAACAAGTATTTCTACACCTGTGCAATATTTTCCAAGTTTTTAAAGCTTTAAAGGAAATGATATATCCCAATTGTATTACATGATTCCCAGTTCAATATGAATAAATGACTTATTAAAGTGCATGTATATTTAGCACACATTCACCTGACAATTCATCGTCAGCCATAACTATGAGCAACTGAAATAGTGATGCTAAGTTCACTCGTTAGGTTTCATTTCAGTTTGAATGCTGCCTATGTAGACAGTAGGCAGCGAAGCAGCTCGCTAGGTTTCGAAAGAGAGCTGATGTGCAGATGTTGAGGAGGTGATGACAGCGAGTCAGAATATCGATGTATGTATGTTAATATAAATGTATGTACTCTGGGTGGATCGTCCTGCAGGGCGGCGAGGTAACTCTCCAGGGCGAGTCGGCGTCGGTCGTTCAGAAGCGCCTCCACTCGTGCCATGTGCGTCTCCACCAGCTGCTGTCGCTCACTAGCGGCCTCCTGCTCCAGCACCTCCGCCTTCTCCTGGAAATGCTGCGCTCACAACGACAAATGTAAAGAAGAGGTGAGAGACTAGAATTGTGCTTGCAGGCCTCAGGGGAGTTTATATGTAATGAAAAAGGCTTCTTTTAAGGGATTCGCTTTCATACTGAATGTAAGAGTTGTACGAATATTCACCTGGATGACGGCTTTCTTGTCGTTGCGTGGCAGGCTCTTGGCCTGTCTCTCGGCCTCTTCCCATTCTCTCATCACCTACAAACAACACGACAGCAAAGTCACATGACTATACGTCCTTTGTTGTCAGTGTCCACTAATCATAAATGTTGCAAAAACATTGTTCATCAGATGATTTTGAAGATAAGCAAATGCTGTAAAATGTCTGTCTCTTGAATTAGTTTTTCTCGTAATACCTGTGACATGCGCTCACGGTGTTTGGCCTCCAGACTCTCTTTGGCCTTTAAGAAATGAGTGTGTTCGTTCTCGTCTGCGGGGGTCTCCAGGTAACGGTCCACAGCGTCTGGCGGGCTGGAGGAAGGAGTGGGCACTGCGGAGAAAGTCAGACACTGTTAGACCTGTTAAACCATGAAACCAGGTGAGTGTTGATGCAAGAGAGGTTAGAAGAGATTAGAAAACATCCAACTGACCACTGTGTCACTGTGAACTGTGAGACTCCAGGCGATATGAACATATTAGAAATATTTTGTCACGGTAAGGTCGAGATGCCCGAACAGTCAGAACGTTTACTGTCAGTAAGTATACATGACACAATACGTAATTGAACATTTGAAGAAAGGACGACAAATAAGCCGGGTTAAATTCACTTTTAGCTTAGGGTTGCCAGCTTTCTGCCAGCCAAATATTCACACTGACATGACTTGTACAGTTTGCGGTCAAATTTGACCGAAAACAATAAATGTGTAATTTTTTTATTTTTATGAAAGAAATGTAATAACACTAAATTTAATAAAAGTAAAAACACTAAAGTTGTGCATTTTTGGGGGGATTTTATGCTATTTAGATCTAATCTACCAATACATTTCTCAATTACATCATTACTTTGCATATGCAAATAAGCTCCTTTATGTTATTTTCACTACAGTAAAAACCTACACTTCTAGAAGTTGTTACATGAAGAAAATATGAGAATGTGTCATGTATTGGAGGCAGATTTTATAAAAAGGACAATTACATGAGTTGACAATCATGTCATTACAATAATAGCCAGTAGATGGCTGCAGAGATCCACTAATTAATTATTGGTGTGTGTTCTGCATTGTGGATGTGTTATGTTCATACCCATTCACCTGTGTGTGTGTGTGTTTGTGTGTGTGTGTTTTCTGCATTGTGGCTGAAATATGAATTTTATTTGAAAGATTCCCCCAAAATTGCCCTGGGTTATAGTCTTGCCCATTCATTCCTGTGAGTGTGTGTGTGTGTGTTCTGCATTGTGGATGTGTTATAGTCTCACACATATATTTGTGTGTGTGTGTGTGTGTTCTGCATTGTGGATGTGTTATAGTCTCACACATATATTTGTGTGTGTGTGTGTGTGTGTGTGTTCTGCATTGTGGATGTGTTATAGTCTCACACATATATGTGTGTGTGTGTGTGTTCTGCATTGTGGATGTGTTATAGTCTCACACATATATTTGTGTGTGTGTGTGTGTGTGTGTGTGTTCTGCATTGTGGATGTGTTATAGTCTCACACATATATTTGTGTGTGTGTGTGTGTATGTTCTGCATTGTGGATGTGTTATAGTCTCACACATATATTTGTGTGTGTGTGTGTTCTGCATTGTGGATGTGTTATAGTCTCACACATAGATTTGTGTGTGTGTGTGTGTGTGTGTTCTAGAGGTCTGCAACCCGACCCGACCCCGACCCGACCCCGACAGGTTCACATGCTGGATGAATGTCTTTGACTGTTGCAACGCACCTCGCTGCTTCTTCAGCGTTTCGCACAGGACCAGCACATTTTAAACACCGTTTCAAGTTCAAATTAACTTCACATTTTCAAAAACACATGACAAGACACCTGCGCTTTGTTTCATTTGTTGCGCTGCGTCTAGACTGTTTTTAGCACAGGTGTCACAAAGATTCAACACTCTAAACAAGTTCAGGCTGCAAAGAAGGGACTGTTGCATTGTTTCATATTATTCCAGATTGTTCTGCACCAAGCAAAGTTTCAGTGCATGAACGGTAAGTCAATGTTTTGTACTGTGGGGTTGCCGTGCCTTGTTAAAACTCTACATGTTTCAATACTGTTCCTAATGTTGCTTATATGCTTACAGAAAATACAGCCTATAGCAACAGTACTTGCAAGGAGAAGAATTTATGAAGACAGTGAGTGATTTCGGATACAGGTTTAAAATATGACGTTATTGTTCGGGTCGGGTAGGGTCCCACATGGTCTCTGGTACGGGTCGGGTTTCATTTCAAGGTCCCTGCAGACCTCTAGTGTGTTCTGCACTGTGGCTGAATGATTGATTTTATTTGACAAATTTCCCCCAAAATTGCTCTGGGTTATAGTCTCGCCCATTCATTTCCTATGGTCGGTCATTTTATTCAGTATTCTGACACGCAGCCTACACTCATCAAATCCAGTCCAATTTTTTATTGTCTTCAGAGGGAAAATTTGGGAAAAGTAACCAAGTCTCAAGCCATATAGACAAAGTATTCCATCTTAATTAAAGAAACAAAACTGATGTTGGCCAAAAATGACCGAACAGTGCACACGGGTTAAGCATGTTAAGCCATTTCTTTTCAGTTTTTAAATGTACTAAAAAAGACAAATAAATAAATAGCTATGGTCTTCCCTGGCCACTGTCTTAGTAGTTCAAGTAAACACCTTATAATGGGGTTTTATGGGCGAAAAAACATTTAGAATAGTGCCTTACTTCTCCTTGGATTCAAGTTGTTGTAAAAAGAGTAAATCACAATGGTAGGAAACAATTATCATGCACTTGAAAGTTTAATTTTTGACAAAATGCTGCAGTTTTAATTCCACACAGAAAACACGACAGAAGGGTTAGGGTTGCTTTCTGACTGCGCTGATTGTTATTGGTCACTTCTGTCAAGTGGAGTATTAGTAGTGTCTGTGTTTGAAGGTTGTGTTTTCCATTTGAATCTGTCATTTTTAACATTGACAATTTAATGTGAAAATTATTCAAATGCAAATAAATACTGAAACATGCTGTTTGGGCGTGACGCTAAAATACGGGAAAAACTACTTCCCGTGTGGATTTAATACCGTATGCAATTCTGTTTCCTTAAATACAAGATGAGTCCGTATCATACAGGCCAGATGGCAACTCTTTTCATAGGTCACTTGTCTTTTGGAGCATGTGTGCACAACGCAGAGTCCAGATGTGGTTCGATTAAGGTGTATACATGCTGGACAAAGCCGAGCTACAATTGCAATATTTAGATTCGTTACTCCAACTACGCAAAAATCGGACTGTTATGATTTCAGTCGTACTAAACCGTTTACATGGCAAACTACTGCTTTAGTCTGACTGAAATACAAAGTTTAATGTGCATGTAAAGGCAATGAATGGTGCGGTTTTGGCGAGAACAGTGGAACATTTAATGGAACATTATGGAAGTTTCTGTCCTGCACCCACAAGTCTCTATGATGTTCTGCTCTCTAGATATGACTGGAGCAGTTGGATGACATTTTTGACAGATAAAGATGTGAAGACACAGTGAAGAGAAGTTCTGAGCTCAAAGTTTGTACAGCTGATAAGATGCACCTAAAATAAATGTGTATAAAGAGATTTTATGCATGCAAATGTGAAAGATACTGTCTTACAGGAAGGACATTCAAGGACATTTATTTTTGATAATAAGTACCCAATCCAAGCGCAACAAGAGAGGAGCAGTGTGAAAGTGCTGACGCTTAGGAACGAAGAAAGAGTTCACCAAAAAAAAAGAAAATTCTGTCATCATTTAATCAGCCTCATGTCATTACAAACCTGTCCGCTTAACATCTCCTTTTGTGTTCCAATGAAGAAAGAAAGTAATACGGGTTTAGAACGACATGAGGGTGAGTAAATGACAGATTTTTCATCATTGGGTGAACTGTCCCTTTAAGAAAGGTTAGTCACACACACCACCTGTCGGTGACTTACACACACTGCTGCAGACGGACAGACAGTACTCCTCTGACTCAAAGTTATTACGGTTTCCTCCACAGCCTCCGTAGATGAAGGGCACGCAACGGCCCTCCTCGCGCACAAAATACCAGCGGGGCAACATCGCCCGGCATGGGCCCGTCTCAGCGCTCGCAAAACACACCTCTGACACGACACACACACACACACACACACACACACACACACACGAGATGAGACGATCAACACAAAAAAAATTATAGGGCTGGGTGATAGAGCTAAAAAAATAAAATCACTAATTTTCAGTCTTTTGACTGTTATATATTTATACATTTTTTAAATATTTATACATACATACATTATATATATATATACACCGATCAGCCACAACATTAAAAGCACCTGCCTAATATTGTGTAGGTCCCCCTCGTGCCGCTCATGTTGCCACCAATGGGCTAGATGCCGGGCCGCCTTCCCCTCACGCTTGCCGCGGGCCTGGGAAGACAGGCCGCCAGTGACGCCGCCGCCCCACGCGCCGTGGACTTTGCAGGAGCGTGAGCGGCCGACTGACCCAGCCCCTGCCTGGGCTTTCCCTATGAACACTACCCCGCCCCTTTCACGGAGCCCCGTTCACCGCGAGGATGCCAGATTCCCCCTTTTATTATGAACACTATTCCCCCTTGGACACTTTACGTTTATTATTGTTTCCAATAAATGCCTCTCCGAGGCTTGACGCCACACCCACTGTGTCTGTCTCTTGCTCACCCTGCCACAATACATATAAAAAATAAAAATAAATAAATATATATATATATATATATATATATATATATATATATATATATATATATATATATATATGGGTAGCTCAGCGAGTATTGATGCTGACTCCCCTGGAGTCACGAGTTTGAATCCAGGGTGTGCTGAGTGACTCCAGCCATGTCTCCTAAGCAACCAAATTGGCCAGGTTGCTAGGGAGGGTAAAGTCACATGGGGTAACCTCCTCGTGGTCGTGATTAGTGGTTCTCACTCTCATTGGGGCGTGTGATAAGTTGTGCGTGGATCGTGGAGAGTAGCGTGAGTCTCCACATGCTGTGAGTCTCCGCGGTGTCATGCACAACGAGTCACGTGATAAGATGCGCGGATTGACGGTCTCAGAAGCGGAGGCAACTGAGACTTGTCCTCCGCCACCCGGATTGAGGTGAGTAACTGCGCCACCACGAGAACCTACTAAGTAGTGGGAATTGGGCATTCCAACATTAGGAGAAAAGGGGATAAAAATAAATAATTTTTAGTTTTTAGGGCAGTAAACAGCGATATTAAACGACATATATTTGTACTAAAAACATTTTAATATATGAAAAATATTTCACAGAGATTACAGTGAACATTTCTGAGTTATAAGCAAAAAAATGGAATCAGAGTTTTAAATGGATTCATTGAAACAGCTGGTTTGAACTGGTTCACGGAAATGAATCGAACGTAAGTTTTGCTACATAAGTTTAAATAAGAGACACTATTTAAACATCTCTGCGTTAACACTCTCATACTTGCGAGACAAGGAGGTAAATAGCACATTAAAACCATTTCTAATATATTGTGTGAGCATTCAATATATCACCCAGCCATGTCGTTTGATGTGATATGAGAAAAGTAAATGATTGGATGAAACACATTCGCTCACTCACCTCTGACGACTTCCTCCACAGACTCTGTGGTGGTGGTGGTTGTCATGGCAACACTGGTGCTCTGCCCGTTGTCACTGCGCTCGTCGATGACCTCGTCGTCTTCATCGTCTTTCTCATCCTCGTCTCCGTCCTGATCGTCGTCCAGCGGCTCCTCCTCTTCCTCATCAGCGTCTTCATCATCCTGAACTACAGCAGCTTTGGTTTCTGTGTCTGGAGCCATACTGAAGAGAACATTTCATTTCAAATATTGAACACATTTATGACAGTTCCATCAAAATCTGAAAACCCTTGAACTCCAATCGGAAGATATGCTTCATCAAATCGCCTTTCACATTACGTGCAGAGTTATTTTAGTTTTGAAAATGTATGTGTGTGTGGCATTGAAAACACAAAGAAACGCTTAAGTTGACAATTTGCACCATCAGTTATATGGCCGTTAGCATGTCATATGTAATCTGTAATTCAGATTATAAAAGAAGAAATTCAAAATGTGAAAATTTTAAAATGCAGAAATTCAGATCTTATAGACAGCAGGCCACAGGTCAAGCTTCCGGGTTCCACAGGGAAAAGTTGCAGGTTTCAAAAAAGTCGAACGGAGCATTCTGACCAATCACAGAGCTGCTACGGGTTTCTGACCTCAGTGAAGTTGCACCCCATAAATTGAATCATTACCAAAACTATACCATTCCTCTGTGCTGCGTTTGTGCTTAATTTGTGCCAGTTTGTGCCGCTGAGAGAAACATCATAACGTTTTCCTTTCTTTGTATTTATCGAGGCTACACCCCATGTCTCCATCACTTTTGTCCCTTGTTTGGAATTCAAGCTGTTATTTCTAAGGAAGGGAAATAGTTACAATGTTTCTTTCAACAGCACAAACTGGCAAAAATCAAGCACAAATGAACGGCACTGGTTTGGAGTGATTTGGACCACATGGGGTGGAAAGTGACATCACACAGCCAAAAAATAATGTCTAATATCTCAAACACCAAACCGGCACAAACCAGCACAGACGAATGGTATAGTTTTGGTAATGATTTAATTATATGGGGTCACGGAGGTCAGAAACCTGTAGCAGCTCAAATTCAAATTCAGATCTTTTTGTCATTAATCTAGCGCTATAGAAGCCAACATGCTGTTTGTCACAAAAAGGAAAAACTATTTTTGAACACTCAATAAATCGATTTTAAGAACTATCAGCCAATGAATTGGTTATCAGCCTTTTCCACTACCTAAGTTATCAGCAAAATCCAATATTGGTCAACACATGTGTGTGTGTGTGTGTGCGCGTGTGCGCATGCGTTTGCTTGTCTGTGTGTGCGTGTGCGTATGTGTGTGTGCTTGCGTGTTTGTTTGTGTGCGTGTGCACGTGTGTGTGCGTGCGTGTTTGTTTGTGTGTGCATGTGCATGCGTGTGTGCACGTGCATGTGTATTTGTTTGCGTGTGCGTCCGTGCGTATGTGTGTGCTTGCGTGTGTGTGCATGTGTGTGTGTGTGTGTGTGTGCGTGCGCTTGTCTGTGTGTATTTCGGGCTTGTGCACACACACCTGTTCTCTGTATAGTCAGCTTCTGCTCCCCCCCACCACACATCTGAATCATCTTCCTCTGCCGCCGCGCTGTCCGACTCTTTCTCCGTTTCAGTGGGGCAGCACACGAACTCAACGCCACGGAAACGGTCGATACCACATGGCAACAGCATCCCATAGTCATGGAGATTCATGCTGCGGTCGCCACAAGACTGCAGAGAGAGAGCGAGCGTGTGATTGAACGGGTCACAGTCAATTCTGAGCACACTCATTTGTGTTTACAAACAAGACAAATATCAATATCAAACCTGAAAGTACAAAACCTCTCTCAAAGTCAGTCAATATAATGAGCCAGTGAGCAAAACACATTCAGACAGCTCACACCGGGAGACATTTATTATCAAAACATTCACATCTGTGGTGCTACAAAACCACACAAAACAAGCAGACTGACCTCTTTGGCGACGGTGTGCCAGTGCAGGTGACTCTCACACATGTCCATTCGCTCTTGATGCAGGAATTTACACTTATCAGGGACCAGCAGAGCGTCGCTCACAAACTCCCCGACTGACAGACAAACACACAGCACATATTCAACACTGACACATGTGATTAATGCAACAGAACGCTGTATAATTAAACACACGCATGCATACCCAGGCAGCGGTAGGGCACCACGATGTGCATGTGGCTGCGGCACTGCTTGTGCCCTTTCTTGCACCAGTCCCAGATACTGACGGGCTGATTGGCCTCCACAACATTGGTGATCTGCAGCTCTGGATACACCTGAACAACACAAGAAGAGAGTCATTTTAAAGACTGCTTTCTTTTACATGATCTGTTTTATAATCTGTCCTGTCATAGCAACATTTTTCATGTTCTCCACACACAGACAAAAATAAAACAGAAAATAAATAAACATCTGAATGTTTTTCAAAGTGAAATTACATTAATAATATTACAATCAGGTTTCTCATCTTAGTAGGCCAAAGGTCATGTCTTGAAAAATCCTGGTTAACATACTTACGTATTCATTTTTATGGGGAAGTTTTTGTGTTTTTTGCACTGCATTACAAAATTACAAAACTCTCAGTTGCCTCCGCGTCTGAGATCGTCAACCTGCGCATCTTATCACGTGGCTTGTTGAGCACGTTGCCATGGAGACATAGCGCGTGTGGAGGCTTAACGCCATCCACCGCGGCATCCACGCACAACTCACCACGTGCCCCACCGAGAGCGAGAACCACATTATGGCGACTACGAAGAGGTTACCCCATGTGACTCTACCCTCCCTAGCAACCGGGCCAATTTGGTTGCTTAGGAGACCTGGCTGGAGTCACTCAGCACACCCTGGATTCGAACTAGCGAACTCCAGGCGTGGTAGCCAGCGTCTTTACCACTGAGCTACCCAGGCCGCTGGTCATCAATGACAAATAAGATTGTTTGAGTTTACAAAAAAAATTATAAATATATAATAATAAAAAATAATAAAAAAATTATATATATATATATATATATATATATATATAAAAACACACGTTTCAAGTTTGTAAAAATGTAATCTTTGTGTCCATATAATGTAATTTTTTGAAAAACATTTCTAGTATTTTATAAAAAAATAAAAATTAAAAAAAAGTGAATGACTATAAAAAATGTCATGTGGTGTAACCAAGTAAATGGAATTAAAATACCATTTCCAAAGGTAAACTTTTTTTGTACAAATATCAGGACTTTTCTTTTTGTCAAGAACATCAAGAAGTTTTCTCAGGGTTCCTCCAATTGACCTGAACAAAATGTGGTTTTACATCAAAATGTCAAAATATCTGATCTTTTTAAAAACTTCACACACAGTCATGAGGGTCTAAATGGGTCTTCTCTGTTTTATGTTTGTTAAATGACAACAGAATGGCTTCCTGTATGTTTATTACACCACCTGACTTGGATTTACTATTTTCTTCAAATATTAATAATATTTTAAAACAAAATTGTTTCAAAATAATACAGAAATATAAAGAAATAATAATAAAAGATTATTCTGCACTATTTATGCCAACATTTAATACAAAATAAATGTCTTTGCTTTTAATGAGACTTTTATATATCTTTATAAATATATATATATTTTTTTTTATTTTTTTCAGTGTCTGGACGGTTACACCAAATGACCTTTTTTACTTAAAGCCCCATAACAAAATATCAAAATGGCATAAAAACATGTTCATCATACAAGAGGTGTATTCAAATAACTTATTTGTTTGAACTGCATTTTAATGTATTTTTGAATAACTTAATAGATCCAAAAAAAAATAAAGTGTCATTGACCCATATATTAAAAAAGCAGAAAACAAGATAAAGTCAGGTAATGTCTCTCGGTCTCTCTCTGTACCTCTTGGCAGTACTGTAGAATTCCCTCTTTAGTCCCGATGCAGCTCTTGGTTCCAGACGGATCGGGTTCCCATTTTCCGGTCTGAACGTTGATGTGCACGTTGAGTTTGCCACAGAACATGGCCACCTGCGGCTCGGCCAGCAGTCCTGTTCCTGCATCTGACGGCACCTGCAATAATCACAACAAAACCACCACGTCAGTAACGCAAACCAACATCTAATACAGCATTAATCCTTTAAGCCAACATGAAACTTCATATGTAAATGATGTATTTCAGACTGAAACAGCATATTAAGAAAATAAATACAGGGTCAAGACTTGACTTTTTTCCAATGGGAGAGACCTACAATAAGTCAAGAAGTGAAATACACATAAAATGTGTCTGATTTTGTTTCCGTTTGAGCACATATTGAACTTGAGTGTTTTGTAACCTTGAAGACATTCATCAAACACTTCTTTTTTTCCAAGATCAGTGTACTGAACTCTTATCCAAAAAGTGTTTACTTCATGACTCTGAGTACAGAAATGATTGTCACAAAGAGTGAGTAAATGGTTACTCAATGACCATAAGTAAGTTTTATGGGGCACAAACATTGAGTCTCATTCATGAAGCGTGACTATATCAGAGGAAAAACATATTTCTCAAACATTGCTCTTTCATAGCTCACATTTCATTTAAGTCACCTTCAGGTATCAGCACTGAGACTACTGCTCGTTTATGATGCTATTTTTAACCGATTCACAATCAAAATGCAGTTCATTAGCGAGGAATTCTTCTTCATTTGTCTGCAGGTCGTTTTCAGCTCGAGTCTGCGCCTCCATTACTATGTGAGAGGGTTTTAGTAAAGGCTGCTCAAAGAAAGCATTGTGTCGTAAATAAAGGACAAAGACAGCGGAGGGGGGAGCCAGGAGGACATGCTAGCGGTTTGTGTTCACTAATCTTGTTAGTAGACTGAATGTGTTGGCAAGAAGACAACGTCCTGTTTGTGACCAGACCGCTACAGTATGAATAGAGTGAGATACTGGAAACATCTGATACACGGACTCGAACATACTCTTTAACAAACACACACACACACACACACTTTAGCTGTTTGGTGATTCCATTTAAAGTATATAGTTTAAAATATTTAATATAAAATTTAAAGATATATATATATATATATATATATATATATATATATATATATATATATATATATATATATATAAAATATTTAATTTAAAAATGATTATTTAATATAAAAAAAAAAGCATAAATCTGTTACAATGAGGCACTTACAATGCAAGTGAATGAGGCCACTAACCTTATTAACTTTTCTTGGAGGTAGTGAAGGATAACAATGTTTTTAAGAAATTTCCGTCAGGTTTTAGAGAAAATCACAGTACAGAAACTGCCCTTCTTAGGGTGACCAATGATTTACTGATGGCGGAGGATGCTGGAGAGTGCTTCATTTTAGTGTTGCTTGATTTAAATGCAGCGTTTGATACAGTTGATCATTCAGTTTTAATTGATACATTGTAAAAATGGGTGGGAATATCTGGGGTGGCTTAGACTGGTTTGTTTCCTACTTGATGAACAGGAAATTTGTAGTGTCTGTTGGGGGTGAGATGTCCTCCTCTTCAACAATGAATTGTGGTGTGCCGCAAGGATCCGTGTTAGGGCCAATATTGTTTTCTCTATATGTGTTACATCTTGGTTCTGTGAAATATGGGAGTCTATTTTGAATATCACATCAGGAAGTTAGTTCAGTCTTGTTTTTATCAGTTGAGGAACACTTCCAAGGTGAGACAGGTCCTGAGTTTTAGGGATACAACTAGGATTTGAAACATCAGGGGCTAGTATCCAACCATAAGCTATTAATACAAAGAAATAAAAGCTATGTACATAATATTTAGTTTTCTACATAGGAGGGGCATTTTTGTCCTTCTAGCCTTTCATGATTCACCTAAAAAGTAAATTAGTGTTCCCTTATTTTTTAAGGGGGGGGGGGGGGGCTACAAAATATACAATGCATCTCTAGAATTAAAGTATTTACATGACCTCACTACAAGGTATCTGAAGTATTTTTGTTATTTTCCATCTAAGCATCTGTAACATTTAATCAACTCATCAGTGCTGTATAGTTGTTTGAGATGTTTGATTTCCTCCATAGCGTTTTAAATTAGAAAATTCTGAGTAAAATTCAAATGGGTCACAAAGGTTTTGACGTAAGCACAGAGCTATCGATGGAAACCCACTAGCCCAGATAACGAGCACGCTCCAGAGAAACAGCAGGATAGAGCAGAGTGAATCAAGCCTGGTTTTCATCTGGAGAAGAGTGCAACTACGGTACGCGTCAATGCCTCGGGTCGTCGAGAGCTGCGGTGCCAGGCAGCTTCATGCGAGTGGTTTTGTGATGGCTCGCGTAACACTTGTCCGAAAACCAGGCTTGAACAGTGTGTTTCAGATTAAGAAGCATATTTAGGGCGTATAAAGAGCCAAATGGCAGATGAATATCATTACATTAGCAGGAAAACCGCTACAATAACAAGCACTAACTCCAGCTTCAAACACCTGCAATTTCGCACAAACATCCGGGGCTCGATCTAATGACTTTGACCTAACGACGCACCTGGGATACAGAGAAGCTTATTCATGCTTTTATTTCGTCTTGCCTTGATTATTGTAATGCACTGTTTTTAGTGTTAAATCAATGCACTTTAGCATGGCTACAATCAGTGCAAAATGCTGCTGCTAGTCTTTTGACACGAACAAGGTCTTTTAATCATATTACTCCAGTTTTAGCTTCTCTGCATTGGTTACCAATTCATTTTAAGGTTTTATTCTCTTCTATTACATATATGGCATTACATGGGTTGGCACCTGAATATTTAGCAGAACTGTTAATACCTTATGAAACAGTTAGACCTCTTAGATCTTCTTGTGAACTGCTGGCTGTTCCAAGTTCCAGATACAAAACAAAAGGTGACAGAGCATTTGTAGTGAACGCCCCACGATTATGGAACAGCCTGTCCCGGGATATCAGATCTGCTGAATCTGTGTCTGTTTTTAGGTCTTGTTTAAAAACTCATTTTGTATAGACTTTCTTTTACTACTTTGTAAATGTTTGTTCTTACCTTGTGTTTTACTAAGTTTGTTTTGATTTTATGTTTTGTTAAGCACTTTGTGCTAAATTGCTAAAAGGTGTAATAAAATTGTATTTCTGTGTATAGTTTTATAAAATAATACAACTTCTTTGCTATGATGATGATGCAATGCTTATAAACCCTTAAAGCGATTTTATCAGACTAAAATCATGTTAACACACATATTGTTTACGTCTTGTGTCTATACTTTTGAAACAGTGAGTATTTTAACGTTTACAGATTGGCCCCATTGACTTCCATTGTAAGCGATTTACGGTAACAGATTTTTACAATAACGAGGGACGATTTTACTTAACTTGTATTCAACCCAGAATATTCCTCTAATATAAATAATTATTAATAATATAATTAGTACATTAATTATAATTATTGTAATAATTTAATGTATTCATTTATATATATATATATATATATATATATATATATATATATATATATATATATATATATATTTAGGGCTGTCAATCAATAATTGTTTTTTAATCAAACTAATTACATGGTGTACCGATTAATCAAATTAATCGCAATTAATCAAATTAATCGCAATTAATCGCATACACAAATATTTGCTAAGAAAGCCCCTCAAATAACAATAATTCAATATAAAATTAGTAAATTATAGTAAAATAGTTATATTTAAATAATTATAAATAATATATATTAAAAAATAATAATACAGATAATTAAAATGCATTTAATTATTTTGGCACACAAGCATTAAAGACAACACAAACAGTGGCTTTAAAATGCAATACATTGTTTATTTCCATATTATTGAACATAAGCCAATCATTGGTCTACAGTCCACAGCAATCCATTTTACAACTGAATTCGTCAATCAGTCTGAAATACATTTATTATAAGGGCTTGTTTAAGGACGTGTCAACGTACACCTGCATCTCGGTTGTGTTGCGTCATAAACATACCGTTTTAGGTAGCTGTGTCAAGTTAAATGTTTTTAAAAGTTTTAAACATAGAATAACAAGTCTTGAGATCCCTGTGATTTGTGCTCCATCAAGCTGTGTTTGTACGCAAGAACGTGTTCTCATCTTGTGCTGTCTGCTGTCTGTAAGTGTGGTTTGTTGTCTGTATAAGCTGCGTGTTGCCTATACAGCAAGTTCTGCTTACTACACCCTAACACACACACAAGACTGATAAAAAGATGCTTTGCGTTCCTTCATGGTTAATAATATGTACACTCAATCTCCCTGCAAAGCTGCAAATCCCAAACACTTCACACACACACACACACCTTGCAGTTGGCAGGATTTTAAGTGTTTCTTCACACGCCAACACATGCCATCACAACGCACCGACATCTGTGAGCTCACAGGGTTAGACGGGGATACAGGATAAATTCCCATAAAGCCGACGGTCTGTAAACATGACGGTCTGCTCAGAGAAGCTCTCACACACTTGAGGGTCAAACATCACCGAACCAAACACCTTCAGACAATCAACACCATAAAAATTCATTTCCTGAAGGTATTTTAAGCAGGTGTGCTGGAGAGAGATGAGCTGCTGTAGGCAGATCTATAAATCATTCTCTCTTTCTTATCTGAACTATCTTTTATCCTGTCACGCTTCTTCAATAAATCTGCATTAAGTGATTCTGGATATAAATGTCGCAGTATTAAGAGTTGACCTCATTTTATAATTGTGCATTGCTTTGATCGCAAATACTGTGTCAAATTCCGTGACATTTCGTGTTTTAAAGTTAATTCTATTTTTATAGCGATTCCGTCTTGTCTACATCTTGGAAATACTGGGGTCCTAAAACACTTCAAGCACATTTCAAAGACCTTAAAATAGAAATGTATTTACTTTCTCAAAACATGCGCAATTGCACTCAGTTCATCAGTGCACATTATTACAGAAATAAAGAAAATCTTTATAAAATGTTATAACTTGCTCCGCCTCTGAAACAACTTAAAAATAACATCAACCAATAGTTTCAAGTATATCACACTATGATGACCATCCATGAGAATGAGATTTTTTGTTGTTGTTTATTTTTTGCATTTCAGTAATGAGAATTTTGGAGAAAAGGTGGGCGGGGCTTAGAGAAGGGTGACTTGTGATTTCCACAGAGAAACGAGAGCGTAATTGACTGAGCTTGAAACTGCTGCTTATCCTCTGAGCGGCTGCTGTCTGATCGTATACGTCCCGGAACACCTGCTGACCATCTGTTATCTGTTATCAACAGCTGAGAGAGAGATATCAATAAACGATCTGACCTCTGACCTCCTCTAGTAACCTGAGACACTGATCGAGTAGATTGAGGGTTTACATAGGGAACAACACAAACTACACTAAAACACACTAAACAGAGTGTAAACACTGTGACTCTGACGCTTTCATTACAACT